>NW_024884253.1:11741449-12118284 GCF_019232065.1 Centrocercus urophasianus
GAGAGGAGAGGAGAGGAGAGGAGAGGAGAGGAGAGGAGAGGAGAGGAGAGGAGAGGAGAGGAGAGGAGAGGAGAGGAGAGGAGATTCTGTTCCCATTTCACATAACCAAGATTGTGCATAGTGCGAAAAGGCTAAAAAGGATGTGGTTTGGCAGTACAGGGTGCTAGGAAGAGATTGCATCTAGAGATTCCTGCACCTCCTGTGACCTTCCTACCTTTTGTTTGATTCTTCTCTGAATATTGTGAAATGTCACTGTCTAGCTCTTATTGTAGTTTCCATTAAAGAAAGTCAAAGTACTTTATGAAGTCAATGTTACTGTGCCCATTAATGTATAGAGAACAATGGATTTGCAAAAGCAGGTTTTTTACCAGTAAAAATCTTTAATTTAAGAAAAGTAAAGATCCATTTGAAAATCTTAGTGGTGAATAGATCTATTGTGTTTAAAATATCTGCTCCTACCCTAATTCACACACTTCCCATAGCTTCCTTAGGGCTGGCACAAGTTTTCTTTCAGATGAGTCCTGCTCAGGAAAAGCTACATCAGACTGCCCACACTAAAATAAAAAAGACATTTTCAGCATTTCCTTCACAGATGATAGATTGATCTGGGCAAATTAGCACATTGCTGGAATACCCCTGAATGTAGTAGTTCCCTTCATTAACTGCAAGCACTGTAGCTGTGCGTCTTCCCACAAGAAGCATCCAAGAAACAAAAATACAGCAAAGTTAATTCTTTCTTCTCTAAGATGATTCTTTCATTGCCCTCCCTGGACCCGTACCCAATTTACAAAGCTTCAAGAGAGAAAGAGCACAGACATCATCCAAAGCAAGTGGAGGATCTGCACCTCTGCAGAGCCCCAATGCAAAACTAAAAATAAAACAGCAGTGCTCCAAACACATGAAAAAACTTCAGAAGTGTTTTACAGGACCTGAAGGTGAACGGTACTGTTCCCAATGCCTCAGTGATAGCTTTATTCTCAGAGGCTCCCTGACCTCAGAGGCTGTCCTGTCTAGCAATGGGGATGAAGAAGCAAGATGCTTCTGAAGAACAGTTTAGACATCCATCTCTCTTGGGTTTTGGGGTATCAAACTGTTGTTCCTGCACAGATATGTAGGTAGATGAGCCTTGCTAAGTTCCTGGGGAAGTCCTCAGAGACTCGCAGAAAGCACTAGACCACCAAGACCATGTTGCTCCCTTCTCATGTGGCTGAGCCTACTCCTGGGAGACAAATCTGTGCTGAGGTCCATAGTCTGAGCTCAACATGTTCTTTGCAGGACCAGTCTTGGAGAACTGTCTCTTTCCAACTTAGAAACTCTTCATTTGCCTTCTGCTCTAGCAGACCACCTTTTTTTTTTCCTACTACTCTAGCAGCTTGATTTATGGTCCCAGGAGTGCAACGGAAAGGAGGAAGATGGACTTAATTCACACGTGCAAGGGTAAGGTCAGATGCCAAGGCTACCACAGGGACAAACTAGCTTTTCTAGCCCCAGCTCCTTTGCACAGATGTTGGGGCACAGATAAGCAGCAGATCACACAGGAGTTCTCAGGACTGGAAAAGCCTGGAGACCTCATGAACAGCGTGCTCAACATATGGCACAGCTTGAGTGGGAGAGAGGCTGGGAGTCTCCACGTGAACCTTGCAGCCATATATGGGGTTTGATGGGTGTAGGAATCAAGTATGAAGCTTGTGGGGTGTGGGATCAGAGCCACGTGGTTGTGACACATAGCATATCACAGCTATGCCATATTAGAAAAATAGGTTAAGAATGGGAAAAAACAAGATGGCCAAAATGTTTTATTTGCTTTGACACCCAACCAGATTAACTTGTTTCCAAAAAACAGATTAAAAGTGAAATATAGCTGAGGCGTGCTGCAAGAAATCTGGAGTTCCATCATCTCCTCTCCTCATTATTTATTACTTACTCAAGAACTACTGTAAAACTCTGATCTTGGCATTTAAAATACCTTGTGCTTAGCGTTAGGAGTGGAGAGAGGTTTATATGCAAGATATAAAAACTAAATTAAGAAACAGCAAAGTGACAGAATCAAAGAAACTAGGAATAAAAATTAGTTAAGAAACTAATGCACTGAAAGAGATCTGCAGAGCAAACGCAAGACACCAAGAAAGGAAAACCTCTACTTCATTATAGTGTCAGCACTGTCGTTACAAACCTTTATTTTTAGAGTTCCTTCTTTTCAGTTCTTGCACAGAACTGCCTGCAGACAAAGCAAACATTTCTAGGTTTCTGGGCTTGATCCTGTCTCTTTTAAAGTCATTTTCACCAGAGCAAGAGCTAACCCAAGATCTGTGCACACAAGAAACCCAAATACTTTCTGGCATTCGTTTCTGTGCTAACTTGTGCCAGAGTTGTATATGCAGAATAGAAATGTCCTCATTTACAGCCTGGCCCATAGCTCCTTGGCTGTGGGAACACTTCCTCAGTTTGCCTAGCTAGCACATGACTCAAGTAGGTGCACATACACATTTCACACGCATATTTCTTTCATGTAGGCACAAGTAGGTTCCTGCTTTGTAACACTGAATCCACAAAGTGTTTGCTGGCAAACAGCTATGCATTCATTTTATTTTTACATGCTGTGATGTGTGCAAAAACCTGGATAGCTTCAAACAAGGAGAAGATAAACAATGCTTTCATAGTTTCAAAAATAATGCACAATGCAGCCTCCAGATTATGAAGATCTTCAGGCATTCTTGACATCTCCAGTACCCTGCCAGCAACAGTGAGCAATGACTCCTGAATGCTGACTTTAAAGCCAATAGATTCTCTCAGTGCTGAGGATAGGGTGAATTCCCCAAAGGGATTAAGCAGGTTTTCAGACCCCCACCAGCAATGCCTTTTGCAGTGTATCATAGAGTCATAAAATCAGAAAAATGGCTTATGTTGGAAGGAACCTTAAATATCATCTAGTTCAATCCTCCTGCCATGGGCAGGGTTGCCCAGGAGCCTGGCCTTGAATGCCTCCAGAGATGGTATGACACCAGCCAAGTGAAAGACGTCCCCCCCATGAGATGGGGACACTGCACCAAGGCTGGAGCCTGTTCTGCTGCATCCCAGCATGCTTATGCATAGGAGGGGCTGCAATGGAGGAATGCATAGGGTTAGTCCAGGCATGTTCCTCACACTTACTTAAACTTGGCTGCTGCGATGTTTAGAATCACTGGAGGAAATGGACTCCCTTCCAGCTCTCATTACTAGTCAGGTTTCCAGCACTGGACTTCCAACACTGGACTTCCTTCCCATCCAGATCCATCTGCTGAGCTGGTTGGTGTCAGGGCAACAAGATGGGAATGTCATTATCCAGACCTAATTTGGCCTAACCTCTGTCATCTGACATGTTCAAGGATCACAACCCTGTTTCCAATCTAAAGGAATTTGAGATGAGCTCGCTTTGAGTGATTGCTGCTACACTGGCAATGGAAAATGAAGAACTGCAGTTGTAGATGGATTTGAGTATCTCTCCAAAGTTCTTGGATTATTACCTCTACTATAGAGTAGCACAGATAGTCCCAACTATAGAAATAATCTCCATGTCTTCACCTTCTCTGCCTGGCAGCTGCATTCCTTGCACTGCTGTCTGATCAGTGAGCCTGTATACGTGGTCTTGCAGTGTTTTTGCTGTCAGAAGGCCAATTTATTTACATAAGATGTGAATGCTGACCTCTGCCTGAAAAAAGGAGGAGAAAACATTAAGTTCAGGCAGACACCAGCATGTCCCTCTGCTGAAAGCTGAGCCTGAAGAACATGCTTAGCACCACACTCACAACCATTTTGGTGTTGCTTTTCCTGTATTTTTTCTTCCTGAATGCAAGCATGGACTAGACCACAAGCCCATTCCCCTTGCTTGAGCACACAACTGCACCACACACTGTGACTGCAAGGTGGGCATTCACAGGTTATGTCAGACATTTGGTCATTGGGGGAAGTTGAAATTGACAGCCTGGACTCATCCATGCCCTGAAAACTACTAGAGGCTACAGTTGGGCTTACACTAACAGGTTTCTCTCTCTACAAACCTGCATTCAACAGCTGCACACCTGATCAAATACTGTTCCTGTTATTCTGTGTTCCTGGTCCTGCTGCATGATCCTGTATTCCAGGAGCCATTCTTGCAGGTGTGTAATGTCAGCTGGGGTGCCAAGAGAGAAGTCTCAGGGCATCTTTTCTTCCTCCTAGCTTAGTTCACAGCCAGAAAGTGTTCTTGGGGCTCAAAAAGACTTGGATACACCAGGACAACTTGGAGCCTGCGCATCTCAGGAGAGAGAAGCAATACATCAGCTACCAATCCGGCTGCCCCAAGGCTGGGAGAGAACCTGGGGACTGTCTGCCTTGGGCATGTACCTTAGCATCCTATACACTATCTCCTAGCTTTTCTTTCCAAGATTCAAATGGCATGTGTGTTCTCTTTCAGCTCGAAGGTGGACAAGGAGAAAGAGCTAATGAACACCGCCATAAAGCCTCTTTGATATCAGGGACGCATGCATAGGAGGCTAGCCCTGGAAAATTATACTATTTACTTCTGCTGGAATGGGAAATGAAAACAGTTGATGCTGGCAGGGCTCTCAGCCACAGACAAGCATTTGTCAGTATGCAGGAACCCCCCAGGACAACCAGACACCCTCAGAAAGCAGAGTGAAGCACACAGTGTGCTGAAAAACATTGGTGAGGTGCTAAACATTTCCCTTCCCTTCTGTATTATCTTCTTATAACAGGACAAAAAACCTATTAGACTCTTCTGCTTATGGTAGATTTTATGAAATTACTTAAAAAATACTTTTTGACACATTTCTATTAGTAGCAGCCCCGGTTCTTTAGTAATTCATAAAGGAAATATATGAAAAAAATGGCTTAGAGCTAATCCCTTGGGAAACAGAAGTGCCTGATTTGATAGCTTGGCCTGGTCACTGGACAAAGAAACCCAAAAGGACTCTGTACCTAAGTTAGGTAGCAAGGCAAAAAGCGTGTGCCCAGTCTGCTCTGGATGCTCTGTTCAGGTTCAGCAGGACATGTTTCTTCTCACTCTGGATTCACAGCTCTGTAAACTTAATTATAGTTTCTCACCTTGCGTTAATTAACATGAGAAGTGAAGACACCTCTCCTCACGCTGCTCTTACTCCGCCCACCCCCTATCCTCGGATAACCCAGCCCCTGGAGGTTAGCTCTCCCTGGGTGCAGTTTTGCATTCCTATGGGGAGGAGGCACCTGGGCAGCCTGGGTGAGGCTGCTCATGAGGGCTGAGGTCTCTGTCTGCTGCCTGTTGGAGGGAAGGGAATGCATTTCGTGTAACCTCTTTCCCCCTTGAAGGAGTGCTCCTGTGTAGAATCATAGAATCATTATGGTTAGAAAAGATCACTAAAATGATCTAGGCCAACTACCAACCCATCACCACCATGCATACTAAACCATGTCCCTCAGTGCCACATTTCTTCAACACCTTCAGGAAAAGTGACTCCAGCATCTCCCTGGGCGACCTGTGCCAATGCCTCAGCACTCCTCCCGAGAAGAAATTTTTCTGAATATTCAATCTGAACGTCTCTTTGTGCAACTTGAGGCCATTACCTCTCTCTCTTGGCATATGCCAAGTGCTCCTGAATTGCTGTAGTTTTCAGCCCAGCTGATGAAGATCTGGAGCCAGCCTGGATGGAGGGGAAACTGAGGTGGTCTTGGTGGCTGCAGAGTGCCTTGCTTCAGAGCAGCGAACCCAGGTGGTTGATGACGCCTCAAAACTGCTAGGGTGACATTTCTGGTTCTCCTTTACACCTGAGCTGGGGACTCAGGCTCCTCATCAGGCACCACACTGCATCCTAGGAGGAGGGAGAGCATGGGAAAGACTGCAGAATGGGACACGTGCACTTCACGGGGCTTAAAACTTAGTAAACAAAGGACAAAGTTTAAAAATTTGCTAAAGGGTTCATGAAAATCATTTACCATCTTCATTCTCTAAAGCAGTGAAGCAAGTTTGATTGCACAACTAAAGTAGTCTCTGTACCAACTGTTTGTGTTAATCCGTTTATTTATGAGAAGCATCTGAGAAAAACAAACTTGTATTGTTTGCCAAAGCTTCCCTGCCGACAGCACTATACCCTCCTCTCTCCCACTGTTTTCTTTCCCCTCACTACTACACAAGAGAGAGGCAAAAGACGGAGAGGTGGGAGGGCTGACACCACTGCTCTCAGCGGATTCCTTCGGTGGTAAACGCGCTTAAGTCGAAGAGCTCACGAGCACAAAGTCATACGATAACGCACGCTTCTGTTCCTCACAAGCCGGGAGCCACCGCCCCGCGCTCGGCAGCTTTCAGCCCAAATCGCGCCTTCGGACGGCGACAGCGGGACGCGGAGAATCTGCCGCTCGCCCTGCGCTGCCCATCCGGCGGAGCCAGGAGCACGGAGCACCTACCCCCTCCTCCCGGACCCCCAGCCGCACACTCGCCCGCACGGAGGCGCGCAGCCGCTCCGCGGGCGGTGCCGCCAGGTGCGCCCGCCCAGGCACGGCCCCGGGGGGGCGGCCGCGGCGCCTCGCCCCACCCCGCCGCGCCGGGAGCTCACCGCCCCCGGCTGAAGTCCGGTGCCGCCGCGCCGATCCGAGACGTGCCGTGCCGGTGGTGCCGTCACTCGGCGCTTCCAGCATGCTCCTAAGATGGCGGTAGCAGCGGCGGGCGGCGGCGGCGGGGGCGGCCGGGCGCAGCGCAGCGGCTGGCTGGAAGTTTTGGTACGGGAGCGCTGGCACAAAGTGCTGGCCAACTTGGGCGGCGAGGCGCTGGTGCTGAGCGGAGAGGAGCGGCCCGACGGCGCGGCCCACAACGGGCTGGGAGGCGATGGGGTGGCGTGCCGCGGGGCCGAGGGCGGCGGCGGGGGCTCGGCGGTGCGCACCGCCTTTACCGACCCCCCCGAGCAGGTGCCCGAGGCCGTCTCCAACAAGAAGCGCTGCGTGAAGGTGCTGAAGCAGGAGCTGGGCGGGCTGGGCATCAGCATTAAGGGAGGCAAGGAGAACAAGATGCCCATCCTCATCAGCAAGATCTTCAAGGGGCTGGCGGCCGACCAGACCCAGGCCCTCTACGTGGGCGATGCCATCCTGGCCGTCAACGGCACTGACCTGCGGGATGCCACCCACGACGAGGCGGTGCAGGCGCTCAAGCGGGCCGGCAAGGAGGTGCTGCTGGAAGGTACGGGGCTGCCGGCGGAGGGGGATGCGGGACGCCTCCGTGCGCCTCGCTCCGGGCGCCCTCCCGGTAGGGAGCCCCGACGGCGCGGGGACGGAGCCCCACGGATGGCACCGCGCTGTTGACGGGGCTCCGCGGTTTGGTCGCACATCGGACGGTGGAGCCCCGGCTCTGGCCGCGATGCGGAGCCCTTTCTGGGGTCGGCGGCTGAGCCGGGCCTCGGCGTGGGGAGTGGGCTCAGAGGAAGTTGGTAGTGCCTCTTAACTCATAAACCATCTCCGCAAATGTTTCGTTTCTGGGAGTGGATGAGTTTGGTAAGAAGCAGCTTTAGAAACTGAGTCTGGAGTATGGTGCTCAGTGTTGTATGGGAGTTGTCTGTGAAACGAGACAACTGTTGGCGAAGGCTGAGCAGAGGCAGAATCACTCCCTGGGACACCGTGCTTATAAGGAGAGAGGTGTTCATGGACGTGCAGTCTTTGTGTTCTCTCTGGGATTTGTGTGACTGCTGGACCTGAGAGAATGAACAGCTTCAGCAGTGCCCTTGGTGCATGTTTGATAAAGTGATTGCACATTAGCCCAGAAGTTCACTTAACCACAGGTCATTGGCATTTTTTGTGTGCTACTGTGCCATCCCCGTGCCTTCCTTCAAGCCCTGGTGCCCTTACATCGGTGTCTTAAGAACACTGTAGGTACCCTTTGAGCACAGTTCACATGTCTCTTCTCTGTAATAAGAAGCAGAGGAAGTTCTGCTGCCAGTTCAGGGATACGCAGGAGCATCAGCTGCAAACAACCGACTGTGGCACAAAGTTATGGGAAAAGCCTTAAGAAGTGGTTCTGTGCAGTAAAGGTGGGGAAGGTGAGAAAATTTAATCTGTGGTTGTGGCTGCTGAGAAACTGCTCAGTGCCATCCACACTGCAGTGAAACCCGTGGGGAGATTGCTGCAAGGCTTTAAGAAGCAGAGGGCCACCGTGTGCCCTGTGCTCCTATGACCAAACCGCGTTTCCTCCCCACTAAATGCATGCAAAGATTCCTGTGAAGTCCTAATGTAAACTCGCCGAGGTCTGAATGGAGTGGTGACGTCGGAATTGTGCCACTGGTTTGTTTGCACAGTGCGGGGCTCCCGGGGTGTAGCAGCAGCTGACCTGCGGTAGGATCGTACGATCTAACGAGGCGCGCACAGCACGCTGCCTGTGGAAACAGCACCTGGCTGCTGCAGAAGCCTGCTAAAAAAACTCGTTGTTTCTGGTAGGAGCACACTTGAAGCTGTTTGAGCAGGGACTCCTTCTCTCTGCTCCATTGGCCACTGCAGCTGTTTTCTTGCCATTTCTTTGCCCCATGGAGGTGTAGGCTAATGTGCTTCAGTGGGTATTCCCGCAATGGAATTTGTAAGTTGTAAATTGAGAGTCTCTTTCAGTAGTCCTCCCTTTAGATGTTTAAAATACTCCAACACTGAAAGCAGTACTTGTCTTGGTTTTCTTCTGTTGTTTTAGCACAGTATCCAAAGGCAGGATTGTCCCCCGTCGTGTCCCCTGGAGGTGCTGCTCTGTGCAGCTGGAGTTAGACTCAGTGATCCATGGGGGTCCCGTCCAACTTGGGATTCTGTGAACTTCTGCCTGAGTGACTTGTGTAAACCAGCATTTTGGAACAATTCCCCAAGATTCAATTTCCCACTTAGAGACTTTTTCCGGTAGCACAGTCTAAAATGGTCTTTTTACTACAAAGGGAAGGAATAGCCAGAAGATTTTTTTTCCTCTTTGAAGTACAGAAGGGGAAGAGCATTGCTTTTCCTTACCTCCCAGACAAGAGGAATGTGCTGCTTCCTGGCTTCTTGGAAAGCTGTGCATTAGAAGGGACAACTCTGAGCTGGGGCCGAGATGAATCCCTACACAGTTCCTCTCTGGACTGTTGCTCTGGTTAGCAGGGCACTACCACTGTATGATACCAACACATAAAATGCACATTTTCAAGGAGATTCAGAGGCTTGTGCCTTGCCGAGTAGAAAAGCTGAATTTGGCTCTTAAGTAATTCAAAAGGCATGGCAAGGTGCTAAGCACGGGGGATGGATCTCGGAGTGCAAGGGGGAGGCTGTGGTGTTACTCCAGGTGTTGCGAGCTCCAGGAAAGGGTTTCTGGGTTGTGTGCGTGCCAAAGTGGTCAGTTCAGAGGCTGTGGTCAGCGTGGCTCAGTGCACCCGATGTCACGGCTTTGCGTCCTTCTAAAACTGCTTGCTCAGTGAAACGAGGCATTTACCAGCTCAGCACTAAACTGTCCTCTCTCGCATTCCTGTGGGGGAGACGGGAGCAGAAATCCCTCAGCAGTCCCTTGGGGGAGAGGCAGGGCTGGCACTGGGGTAGGTGACAGGGTGGTGTGTGGTGATAATATGCGTGTCCTTTTCGCTGCATCGATCCTTCTTACAGTAGGAGGAAGGCAGGTAGGACTTGGTAAGTGGAAGAGAAATAATGCACTGCCATAGGAGGAGCTGTGAGGCAGAAAGTTCAGGAGGTGGCGGATGAGGATGAAGTTCTGATCTAAGAAACTCTGCTTTCCCCTCATCTGCAGGGATGGACCTCTTCTTTCCCCAGGGTTTAATTTCCTGCTGGCCTCCCAGCACAGCCCAGGTGCAGAGAAGGGATAGGGCAGCTCACACAGCCCCAGCTGTGATTTTGGATGTTCAGTCCGTGAGAGATGTATGTAGCATTCAGGAGCATAAAGAATTTTTCTACATGAGAGACCAGGCAGCCTTCTTGTATGCTGGATGTTGTTTGCAGGCATGGAAGGCAGCTTAAATTATCACAGCAACTTCTGTTTAAACATATGATTTCCCTACGGTTCTGTTAAATTGGGTCTTCTTAAATAAGCACTTTGGAAAATCAAGCATCCCCTCTTATGTTGTACGAAGCTTGTTTCACTCAAGTGATTCTCAAATGCAAAAGGTGTTTTTTTAAATCAAAGCATCCTAGTTGAGAGCAGTCCCTTGGCATGCTTGGGAACCAAGCAGGTTGTGCTTTACTTAAATTCTCAATCTGTTTTGTGAAAAAAAATTATAAATCAATATAACCTGTGCTAATGTCAGATGGGATCCCCATGGCCTTCATGATGTATTTGGATGTGGAGTAAAAAAAAAAAGATGTGTTTTTTTGCTAGGTGGTTTCAGGATGTATTTTGTAGATGGTGTTACTTCCTAACTCATTGAAAGTATGCAAACATGGTTTTGATGGTGGTGGTGGCAGGTATGCAGCAGGAGAAGGAGAATCTTACTGATGTTGCAGAGCTTTTCACTAGTTTTAAGCAATTCTCAATTAAACAAATATAATTGCAAGGTAGTGGCTACAGTTCCCTTGAGATGAGGCTCTTGCAGTCTCTATTGGTTTGCAGAAATTTCCCACAGAGCCACAGCCACCAGCATATGGGCAGTAGACCATAGTTACCTTTTACAGCCCTTTGGGAGGTAATCCACAGCTTTAAGGCAGAACAGGCATGGTATGCTCTGCGTTGCAGTGACACATGCTGTTTTCCAAGCAGTATTTCTGTAAGAATTGTAGCAGTTCTCCCTTCGGAAATGTTTTGTGGTTGAAATGAAGCGATTCCAATAGCCTAAATGACTTGTGTGTTGACACAGTGCAAAATAGGCATGGGCAGCATGTTAGCTGTGTTTGTCTACTTTATCTATAATTTCATGTTTCTTTCATGAAAATCTCCTGGTAGCAGGAGATTTAGGGGAGTTAAAGTACATTATTTATCCAAGAAAATGTGTCCCTTGCAAGTACAGAGGGAAAATGAGACGCAGGGCACTTAGGAAATGCCCACCTCACACAGCTGCTCACTGCAATCAGGGCTGTAAATCTCAATGACTGCAAATCATATGCATAGTTACTTCTTGCAGTTCCAGTAAATGTATGGAGAAAACTTTGTTTTTTTTGATGTTGTTATTCCAGCAAAGATGCAGTTAGGGAAGTGCTTTGTACTTAGAGGTCATATCATGTTTCATAGACCAGTGAAATTGAAAGGTGAAGGAGGAGGTAATCTCATTCTCAACAACAGCAAGTCTGAGCCGTCTCTGCAAATCTCAGTTTGGATTGCCTCGGCTGCCTACAGCTGATGGGGAAGCTTGAGTGGGAGCACTTGATTTGTCTTCCATTGATTAGATTAGATTACAAGCTAATTTAGCAGTCCAGACAGTCTGTATCACCTTTCACAGATAAGAATCAGTACATCCTCTTTGCAGTAAATCTGCTTTAAGTCCTCTTTCTCAGTTACTGTAAAGAAAATAAGGCAGCTGTGGATTTATTTGGGCTGGGGGCAAGGTTCTCCCTGCACTCTGCATCTTGGGAATCAGTCTTTTTAGAGCTTAGTACTGTTTCCTCTAAGGATGCTTAGAAGATTAAATACGTCTGGGGATTCGAGATTCAATTGCACATACAGAGCCCAGGTACCCGTTAAGCATCGCAAGGAAAGAAAAAAAACAAAAAGCATTCCTAAAATCCTAGCAGTGATTCCTTTGTGGAAAATTAAACTGAAAACTTTGTATTCTGTAAAGAATCTTTAAACTGTTGGACAGAATGAAATTAAAAGGCAAAAGCTTTCACTATAGTTAGTGGAAGAGTGTTTGCTCCTTAATATTGCCATGGAACGATTTTTCGCTGGAGGTCATTTCCAGCCTCCCAGAAGCACAGATGATGGTGGGCGACCGTGAATGGTGCTGTCCTGTCCCTGTCCAAGCCGATTTGGATGGGAAGCATCCACTCCACATGCATCCCCATAATTCAGATCAGAGTTTGCCTTTGGGACAGCCCAGTGGGGGTTCCATTGCTGTGGAGTTTTATATAGCATACTCTGCTGCATGATGACGGGTGCTGATCCCAACAGGCTGACTGTTTTTCATATACAGGTTTGGAATATATATTTATATTTTGATTTCTTAATCTCACTGTTTTATAATACATGGTGTAAAGTATCTCCTATTAGTAACTTATCTGTAAATTAAATTTTAATTATAACATTGATTTGTGCGTATCAGAATTCATAAGCATTGGGAAGTTTATCTATTCTGTATCTGTTCCAGTGGTCACTTACTTCTATGATTTAAGAACAGATTATTTCCATTTGATTCTTCTAATTTAGATTTCTGATCATAGGATTATTTAACACTTTATTCTGCAAAATTATGTTTCCATGGCTACTTGTTAGAATGGTACAGCTACTTCAGTAGAAGGGAAATTGGAGGAAACAGTAGTTCAAGAGAGCAATAACAAACATAAACAAAGAAAATGCAATGGGAACATAGGTGTCCTGGTAATATACAGGAGACTAACTTTTCAAGTCTGAAATAATTCTTCAGGCATTTCAGAAAAATAGGTGGTGAAGAACGCATGGTAGCTATGATTTATGGGGATGTGGAAAGTCTTTAAGTTGCATTATCACATTACAGGCTGCAAAAGGGTTTGTGAGTAGCCTACTTAACACTGTGCTGCTAGCCTGGATATGGTGGGCGGAGGTGAGTCAGGTTCATCTCTAACCACCTCTCAGCTTCCCTGTTGCTCTCAACACAACAGCTCTAGCTGGTGTGAAATGAGCTTTGCTCTTTTTGCTTGGTTATGTTACCACTCCAAACTTTGAACTATGCTGAACAGAAAAAAAAATCTGCTGTCAGCATAAGCTGTGTCTGGGCAAAGGGTCTTTACCAGCACATCTGTTTTTAAAGGTACCTGGAGAAACACGGAGTTGTGGTGGATAGGATACAGCTAGAGTAGCAGGAATAAGCTGTCTGTTTTTGTAAGGGCACAAAGCGTGTTGTGGGGATGGGAGGAAATGTCAGGGAGTGGCAGGGTTCAGTATATGTCTTGAGGAGCATCGCTGCAAGGAGAGGGTCAAACACATTAGTGGTGATGTTTAATTTGGTCTATGGAAGTTTATGAGAAACTACAAAGGATGTAGAGGTTGGAAAGTGCTGTATGTCACATGTACTACATGTTGGAAGTGGTGTGTGAGCCTTCTTCACAGAATCATAGAATGGCCTGGGTTGAAAAGGACCACAAAGATCATCTAGTTTCAACTCCCCTGCTATGTGCAGGGTCACCAACCACCAGACCAGGCTACCCAGAGCCACATCCAGCCTGGCCTTGAATGCCTCCAGGGATGGGGCATCCACAGCCTCCTTGAGCAGCCTGTTCCAGTGCATCACCACATGCTCTTAAATAGACTGCTGTCAGTTACTGTTTTGCAGGATCAAGAAAACTGTTCTATGATGCTTGGTCTCCATGCTTTGAAAGTTAGGTGACATGTCCCTTGCCCTCTATGCCTGGCACTTTTTTAAGAAAGTGAATTCACTGCAATTAAGGCATTCAGCTGAGTAATGAAGTAGGGCACTAAAGTCTGTTTGCTAGCTCTGCTTGAAGGAGCAGTTGGGAAAAAGTGGAGTTGGTCTGTGCACTCAGCTACCAAAGTGTATTTTCTTCCAGAACGTAAGTTATCAAACTTGCTTACAAAAAGATTTAATCAACTGTGAATAGTCCTTTCAATTCCTTCACCTCTAGTTGCTGCCTTGCTGTTGGGTTAGGTTTGCTCCTTCCTCTAAAGTAAGTGGAAGGACGTAATTTCTGAATAACTATTCAGCAGACATGAATTTCTGACTGCTGCTGCTGTACACTTCTGTTGTGGTCTGGCTTTAATTTTGTCTGTCTAGAGCACGAACTGCTGAACTGGTTATGGCTCTCACTGTGCACATGCTAAGGGCACGACTCAGTAGGTCACTGCCAAAGTAGCACATCTGTATTGTAGCAATTGGGGAAAATGGAGTTCCTAATTGTAAGGAAATGAGCCAGAACGGTAGATGTGGAGAAACTGTCTCTGATTAGAAATGATTAACATACGGCACACTCCTTCTAAAAATGTTATGCAGCTTTTTGCTGAACTGCTGGAAGTCATGCTTGTTGGCACAGCTCTAAAAGCCATTGAAAATAGGGCTTCAGCAATGTTTATTTCCTCGCTGTTCAGGGATGTTTTGGTTGAAATCTTCAGATGTATTGGAGCAGTGGATCCGCTCCAGGCATCATACATGTGAGTAACGTGCGTGTGGATAGCTTCTGTTCATTTTAATGGCATGATTTAGGGAAAAGTAGTGAAAGTAGTGCTATGGCATAAGTATCTGAGAGGCAGTATCATTTTTCCTAGTGTCAGAAAGTTACAAACGTCATTTCAGAAATATAAATTAGAAAACTAAATAAATAAAAAAGGCAAATATTGGGATACAAATTCTTTTCTAGCAAAGTAGGCACAACTTGGCTGATTTCTTCCAATAGATAATATGACCTCATGTGACTACTTGTTGGCTTCCTGTACTCTTACAGGGAAGTACAGCCGTTACAGTTTATGCTGTTTGCCATAGGTGTAAGTCCCGGATGACTGGAGGAAGGGTCACGTCACTCCCATATACAAGAAGGGGAGCAGGGAGGACCCGGGGAACTACAGGCCAGTGAGTCTCACCTCCGTGCCTGGGAAGATCATGGAACAGATCCTCCTGGACAACATGCTCGATCACATAAAGAATGAGCATGTGATCCGAGACAGCCAGCACGGCTTCACCAAAGGAAGGTCATGCCTAACTAATCTTGTGGCCTTCTATGATGGAGTGATGGCATTGGTGGACGAAGGGAAGGCGACCGATGTCATTTACCTGGACCTGAGCAAGGCCTTTGACATGGTCCCCCACCACATCCTCATCTCCAAATTGGAGGGAAGTGGATTTGATGGGTGGACGACCCGATGGATAAGCAATTGGTTGAAAGGCTGCAGACAGAGGGTGGTGGTCAATGGCTCTGTGTCCAGGTGGAGGCCGGTAACAAGTGGTGTCCCCCAAGGGTCTGTCTTGGGACCGGTGCTCTTTAACATCTTTATTAATGACATCGATGAGGGAATTGAGTGCACCCTCAGCAAGTTTTTTGATGACACCAAGCTGAGTGGTGCGGTTGATACGGTGGAAGGAAGGGATGCCATTCAGAGGGACCGCGACAGGCTGGAGGGCTGGGCTCGGGTGAACCTAATGAGGTTCAACACGGCCAAGTGCAAGGTTTTGCATTTGGGCCGGAAGAACCCCAGGCACCCGTACAGGCTGGGAGGAGTGGTCCTTGAGAGCAGCTCGGCAGAGAAGGACCTGGGGGTCCTGATGGACAAGAGATTGAACATGAGCCAGCAGTGCGCTCTGGCAGCTCGAAAGGCAAATGGGATCCTGGGCTCCATCAGGAGAGGGGTGGTCAGCAGGGACAGGGAGGTGATCGTCCCTCTCTACTCGGCTCTTGTGAGGCCCCATCTGGAGTACTGTGTCCAGGTGTGGAGCCCTCAGTACAAGAAAGACATTGAGATTTTGGAAAGGGTCCAGAGGAGGGCGGGCGACTAAGATGATTGGGGGGCTGGAGCACCTCCCCTATGAGGACAGGCTGAGGGAGTTGGGCTTGTTCAGCCTGGAGAAGAGAAGGCTGCGGGGTGACCTCATTGCAGCCTATCAATACCTGAAGGGAACCTACACCCACGAGGGGAGTAAACTCTTCAAAAGGGCTGACAACAGCAGGACTAGGGGAAATGGATCCAAGTTGAAGGAGGGAAGATTTAGGTTGGATGTTAGGGGGAAGTTCTTTACAAGGAGAGTGGTTAGGCCCTGGAACGGGCTGCCCAGGGAGGTTGTGGATGCCCCGTCCTTGGATGTGTTTAAGGCCAGGTTGGACGGGGTCCTGGGCAACCTGATCTAAATGTGTATGTTTGGTGGCCCTGCTAGGCAGGGGGGTTGGAACTACATGATCCTTGAGGTCCCTTCCAACCCTGGTGATTCTGTGATTCTGTGATTCTGTGTATTCTGACAGTATAATAACAGTTTTGGCTTTTAACATAATCGAGTAGTTGTGAGAGTATTGAAAGATATACCATAGAAACAGTGTATCTCCACTGTTGTCTGACAAGAGCTATTTCAGTAATTTCTATTTCCAGGATGACTTAATACTATTCTGACACTTGTGCTTTGGCTCAAGTTCTGTGAGGGGAGAAAGAGCTGTATGAGTGTGAAGATGCTGGAGTGCTTTAGCATTATCCAGCGTGTGGCTTACGAGGCTGCTTATAAGCTAATAGTTTTAGCTCAGACAGTAAGAGTTTATCTGTTTATCCCAGAGTTTAGGATTTAGTCAGTTCAAAACTGCCTGGTAGGAGGGCTGAGCCCTTGGTGAAGCTGACAGAGAGATGGCACACAACGCGGTTGCCCTCCTAGCAGGCAGCTTCCTGTTGGTCTTAGTCTTGCTGGCAGGTGCTGGCAGGAGCCAGCAGGAGCCTTCTGTCACTGACTTAAAGCCAAAGGAGGGATTTAATTATTGGATGTTCAGGAGTATTTTCCAGGAATGAGATGAGTAGGATTTCCCTTCAGTGTTCGCTGCTTAAATTTATTTATTTATTTATTTTTATTTATTTATTTTTTTAATTCTCCCTATGCCTTTGCAGTTTGCTGGGGATACTCTGGAATAAAAAGAAAAATTTCTAAATTACCATTACTTTCTAAAGAGCATAGTATCTCTCTGCCCCTTTTGGCCTCTTTGTCCTCTATTATGCAGTGGAAGACTATCCTGCTACATGACATCTATCAGTAAGGCATGGCTGGGATGGAGAGAGGTGTCTTAAGAGAATGAGCAGAATTCTTGTAGGGTTATGTGTAATACACATATGGATCTATGCATGCACTGTACAATGTTTGTAAATTGCTTTGAAAATAATGCCTCCTTTTATTTCCATGGAAACTACAGTGGATACAAAGAGCACAATAATACTGTTTGATAGAGTAAATTCTCAGCTGCAAAATACTGTTTTTCAACATAGTCACCACCATTTTTGCCAGCAATGAAAAGAGCCTGCATGCTGTGCTCATGCACCATCAGAGGTGACCACTGTGCTGTTGCCGCTGCTGAAACTCACCACGACTGCCTCACAGTGCTCACATCCACTATTTGATCTCCATAAACATTCAGTAAGTGTCAATGAATGTCAATGGGTGTAATTTTTTCCACATGGAGGAATTCAGTGATACATGTTAGCTTCATGTACACTTCCATGTCAGGCACTATTCTGTCAGACTGCCCCTGTGCTGCTGTCACACAGCAACAACATGTAGCAGAATAATATTGGTGGGAAGGTTCAACCTGTACTGCCATATCACCACCATCTGCCTCTAATGCTGAGGGCCAACACAGTAAGATGTGAGACATTACTTTCAGAGCAGCCGTTGTAACAGAGGAGAGCTATCAAGTTGGTGAGGGGTATAGAGGTCACGAAGTATGCAGTGTGTCTGAAGTCACTTGGTTTGCTTCTTCACAAGCAAAGTGAAGAGGCAGGGGCTATTCTCTCAGGTGCGAGTGACATTAGGGAAGTGTCACATAGGTGTTAGGAAAAGATTCTTCAGAGGGTGTTCTGGCACTGGAACAGGCTCCCCAGGGCAGTGGTCACGGCTTCAAGCTGATGGCATTCAAAGAGTGTTTGGGCACTGCTGTCAGACATATATCTAATTTTTAGATAGTCATGTCTGGACTCAAGGAGTTAGACTCAGTGATGCTTGTGGCTTCCTTCCAACTTGGGCTTTCTATGGTTCTATGGTCGTGTGATTGTACGCAATTGAGGCCAGTGTGGCTATACCCTCCTTAGGCTGCCAGGGTTTTGCAGTGGCTGGAAGAGCTGATGTAATACTCCAGTTATCTGTTGGGTCTCTATGGTGTGAGAATGGTGTGGCAGGCTGTCCTGACTGTGCTGCACGTAGTGCACCACTGGAAAGCCTGTTTCACAGCAGGGGTTGAAAATGGTTAGTTGCAAGGTCCATTTAACAAACTGAGAAAGATATAGTTAGTGAAAGGGAAAGGATGCGAGCTTCGAGCTGGAAAGAATCAGATGATGACAGCAAGCTCTTTTTGAAGAGCTCCAGGTGTTATTACTATGATTTGTCTAAATTAAACCCATTTAGAAATTAGATGCTGCTAAATAACCTGTCAAAGTATTCACGTAGCTCAAATTCTTCAGACAGCCGAGGAAGTCCTGAGCAAGCTGGTGGGGAGAGACAGGAGCAGCACAGAAATCTTCAAACAAACTTCTTGGTGCTACAGATGCTGCCTCTGCTGCTTCCAGGGCGTTTGGTGCCCTTCTCTTTGCAGCAGTAGCTGTCGAGTTGCAGGCTGCTGCCAAGATGCTTATAGACAGGGCTCTTGTCTAGCCTTGGGAAGGAAATCTGTATTCCTGCCTTTAAAAAGGTTAAAAAAAGCTTAGAATAACTCCAGTCTTTATATTTGTGGAATGCTGGATAAGTGTCCAGCCAAAAAGGCAATAAAAGAAAACAACGTTTTAATTCAGGAAGAACGCAAGTGAAAGCAGCTAGTTTTAAGAAGTTCCCATTCAATTCATTGAGTGGCTGTCTGTACAAATAAACCAGATGTATGTGATCTATGAGGGCAGGTTATAAAGAAAACACTGCAGTAACGAACTGGTGGAATTTTCACTTAAAGCATTAAAATCAACCCTGAAAGGCTCCATTAAGGAAAGCCATAAATTGAAGTTTTGAGAGATGGCTTATAAAATATCCCTGGAACTGAAAATGATCCTCTGTCAGTTTTATGTTTTCCTTTTACTGTGTTATATCTATTTTAATAAACATGTGGGATAGAGTAGGAAAAGAGCAGCACTTTGTCTGTGAAGCCTTGAGGAAATAAATAGTGCATCTAGGCATATTATAAATTTCACCCTATAAAAATAAACTTAAATTGATTCTGGGATTTGCTTGTGTAAGGACTGCTGTGCTAGGACCACAGTATGTTGATCTTATTCTACATATATATTGAAGTTTTCTGCCAAGCATGCATTGAAATGTTAGTGTTAAATATGTTAGCTTTCATTCAGATGCTGCCAGGGTGTTCTGAATATGTGCATAAATAGTATTAAAATCTTAGAAGGTTTTCAAGGTTCACACTCTTAAAAGTACTGAGGAACAAATACCTTTTCATTTTTGAGAGACAGAAAGGAGTGTTGTTTTGAAAAGAATATGTTAGTTTCTGCAGGAATCTATATGGTGGTTTGACTTGAAATGGCATTTTATATTTAAAAAGAAAACAATTTGCTTTCAAAAGGTTAACGTGAACTTGTTATTAAAAACTTTTCAAACTAGAATTTTCTGAGCAGAGGAGCAGAAAGTTACCAACGTATATTTTTCTCCTGCAACCATGCAGGAAAATCTCTGCAACCATGTCATTTTTATCAAAAGGAAATTTTTGACTAAAAAGTTTTGAATGATTCAGTGCAGTATTTAGATACGCTATTCTCCTAAGTCACTTTGTTCTCTTCCTTTTCTATCAATACACACACTGTAGAAAAAGGATAAGGCTTTATATTTGGTATGAGCCAAGACAGGTAGTCTTCTAGTGGAGAAATCACAAGTGATGTATTACATAAATTCCTGTAATGCATTTATGTTTGATCTTTTCAATTACTCACAGTTATGAGGGTGTGCTGCTTTATTTCTGTGAAGCTCACAGTAGAAACCTTGAATACAGAGGGAAATGAAGAGGAAGAAGCCTTTCAAGTCTCTAAAAGTTGCCTAAAATAGCTATTCCAGATGTAACTTTAATAATATTTTAATGCAACTGTAAATTAAATTAGACTTTCACTGCAGGTACACCATCTTTTTAGCTTTTGTTCTGCTGAAGAAAGTGTGGAGCTGCGTATGAATGGGTGTATGAATGAATCAAGAAGTGTTAATGAGAACTTAAATGATGAGAAATGAACTCTGTGGGGGAATGTGAGATGCATTATTTTGTTTATTTTCTCTTTCTTTTGTTTCTGTTTGTTTGCCTGGTGCTGGTTAAAGAATGCCTTTAAATCTAGCTGTTTAGCTCCAGAGCTGACCTAGCCTTGTTGCAGACTGTTAGCTCAATCACCAGTATTGCACGGGCACAAGCTGTAATGGTATATACACATGCAGCATACACTATGAGCTTGTTTGTATGTTGTATGTGCATTTGTTCATATGCAGTGAAGAATTTGCTTGTTGTTAATGCTATTCAGATTAAGTTAATTGTTCTGTTAGAATGTAAATATAGTCTTGACTATAAGTATGCTTTTTGTGTAGCCAAAAGAGGTGCTCGCAAGTGGTTCAGGCGAGGCCATGTGCAATGGTGCGGCCTTCCCAGGCCTAGCGAGCCGTGCTCCACGCTGCTCTTCCACTGCCTGTCCACAAAAAAGGTTGTTCTTCCTCCCACCCAGCTCTACAAAACCCAATGAATGAAAGTGTTGTGAAACAGACCCGCCTGCTCCAGTCACTTTGTGTAATAATAGTTGATTTAACAATACTCTGGGATGTAGTGTGCACCAAGCCTTGAACCTTTCTGAGTGTCTTTTTCCTGTCCTTACATCATAATGCTGATTTTTCTGGACGTCATTCACCTTCTTTCTGGCTTCCAATGCATCATTTAGGATATGAGGCAGCAGCTGTAAAAGTTTGATGTTTATCAGCCTGATTATGCAGGAAAATCTGCAGTTGTTCTATCTGCAGACTAGTAATTGCATAAAGAAAATGTTAGCTTGCTGGCTCGATGTACCTGAACACTGACAGATTCCTGCTGGGCTAAGGGCTGTGTCCAGGCAGGCTCCTGATGGTTTTCTTTATCTCAGAAGATATGCAAAATTGCAACTGCAGTTTAAAGAGTGATTGAAAGGTGACAGAAGTGGTAAAGTAACTGACATCGCATAAACTACAGCGTGCTGTGTTTTGTGTCTGTGGTCTTGAAGGTGTGGGTTAGCTCAGGAACCCTGAGGTCTCCTTCCCTGGAATGCAAGCCAATTACCTTGGATTTTTTTCTTTTTTTAAATACAGGCATCGTTAGAAAATGAAGCGAGTTGAAATTAACTCCTAATTTTAAACCTGTAATGATTGCTTTGGAAGAGCCTAGGAAAGGCTCTTGCACTATTACATGAAAAGAGCCCAGTTGAAGTATAGTAACCAATTCAGAAAAGTCAAGTGAGACACAGGTCTGCAGTGCTTTTTGAACATTATTTCATTTATAAGCGAAAGGGAAGAAATAGTAGGTGCCTGATTCCTAAGATTCTTGAACAACACTGCCCTGAGGCCTTGGCTCTTTGCTACTCTGCTTGGACCTGAGATGCAATGATGCTGACCCCTCTGAATAGCCCTGCTGAGGACTTGCATGAGTCATGGTGTCAAAGGAGTTTGCCACCTCCTCAGTCGGTGAATAAAGATTGTACAAGAGCCAGAGATACAAATATTCCACTCCCGAGGCTGGAGTGGGGAGGTTGGGGGTGAGGACAGCCAGAATGCTGCGTCCCCATCCTGTGGTCTGTGCAGCATGGCTGCAGTGTGCCCCTCTCTCTGTAGTGCCCCAGTCCTATAACCACTTTGATTCAGACGATCTTTGCAAAGACCAAATGTCTGAGCTGTTTTCACTGAAGCTAAGATTGGGTAAGGCTAGGCAAGAGGAGGGCCCATGGTTCTGTATTCCTGTACTGTTGGCACATGAGTGCTGATTAAGCCAAATAAAGTTGCTTGCTGTTCAGCCTGCCAGAGTTCAAGGTGAAAAGAAGAAGTGTGAACATTTTTATTAGCATTCTTTCTTCTGAACATAAGCCACACCAAAACAAGCAAGTAAATGGTACAGTAGCCAAAGAGGGAAGTACTGTTGTGCAGATCGTACTGTTTTCCACTGGAAAAAATGTAGGGCTGCTTAATTTCTTTTTAAAGAGTGGTAGCGTCAAATCTAACAATTAAACTCCAGTTTACATGTTTGAGATTTTGATGAACACTTCGTATAAGTGCTCTCAAAGCAGAACATATAAAAATGATTATGCTTTATATGGGCAGTTACTGGGGAGGTGGAATGTCTCTTGCATTTTCCCCATTTTTCCCCCTTCAGCTCCATTCTGTACACAGCCAGTGGCCGGAGCCAGGCACGAGGCCCACAGCCAAGTCTGCAACAGAGTGGGCTTTGTGTCCTGAGCACAAACACCACTCTTCTTTCCAAGGGAATGGGCAAAAGGGGGTCTGACCCAGAGCCACCGGCTGTTTGTGGCTTGTCTGTCAGCGAGTGCGAGACAAGTGCCTTCTCTGTGTCAATGGTAAAACCAGCCATCCAGCAGGCAGCTGAACAGTTGGGCTTTATTTGACCAAGTTTAACATTGGCCATAGAGGATTTCAGCTGTGTCACAAAACTGCTCAAAGAGCTTCCCATGGTGGTTTTCTATTCTTGTTCTTAATGCACAATTTTTACCAAGCGTGGTGTAGTTTGCAGCATTTCCTACCTTCACCAACTGAGAATCAAGATGTTTTGGGGCTTTGGCAGCGTTGCTAGTATGGTTTGTTATACCTTTACCTGAATTCCTCATGAGAAGAAGAGAGGACATTCAGAAGCCATTGCCATTCAGAGCACTGCTCAGCAGCTCTGCGTCACCTGGCACTGCCTATCCTCACCCCTCAGCTTGGTACCAGCTACTGAGATTAACTGGCCTTAAGCTATCTGTAACAAAGCACGCAGTGTTTCCTGGCCAGTCCACTCTTCATTCAAAGCCCATTCTTCATGTTTTCCTCTAATTCACTTGTTACGGAATGTTCCTTTGCTGCTTCTCTGTGCCTGTGGGCTGGGCTTCAGCAAACAAAGCCAGGTAAGACCTCTTGAGGCCTGGTTAGATGTCATGTTGGCTTCTGGGTCATAGTTTTTGACTTCTGTGCTGTAGAGGGTACAACAGAGGGGAAATAAAATGGTGAGGTACGAAGTCCTGGTGTGTTCTTCATTTAGGGGCAGAGCCCCAGCAGTCTGCCTGGAAAGTCCAGTCTGACTTTCCAGGGAGAACTGAATTTGCTATAAGCAGCTGTCGTATTAAGAGATTCATTTTTGGTAAGGAACGGTGATGGGGATATCATTGTTTCAGGACTCAGTGCAGAAAAGAGCTGTTTACCTCCTAAATTTTTGAAGTTCTTGAATAATTTTGCAACATGCTAACAGGGAGTGAGCTTTAACAAGAAGGCAAAGCTAGAGGCTATACAAAATGAAATTTTAATCTAGGCTCCTATCAAGCTGTAAAAAGGCATTTGACTATTTTGAGGGATTATGTGTGGGATGTGGTCTTTTTTCCTAAAGGAACATCATGAAACTGATTTGGGATTTTGGCTGGAAGAATAAATCTGATTTGGGATTTTGGCTGGAAGAATAAATCTTTTTTTTTTTTTTTTTTCCTTTTATTTTAAAAGTCATTAAAAAAAACAATTGCATGTGTCTTTGAGTACATTCTTCTGCTGGCTTTACACTATGCTTTTTTACTGATTTTGTAGTTACCTCTGCCATTCCTACAATCTTAATTTCTAATCCTCAGATTAGAAATTAATATGCAGAGAAAGGTACATCTGATTTTTCTTTTCTTTTTGCCTTTCTTGAAGGTGTTCACATTAGGCATTTAGGCTAGGCTGTTCTCAGGATGGGCAGCAAAGAAGGAAATGGGAGAAGTGCTCAGGAGGTGCCAATTTGCTTCCTCACCAGCTACAGGGAGACTGGATGGACTTCCAGCTTCATCGTTTAGGTGATTAATGACAAATGACACAGACCTCTGTAACGTTTTTGAAGCTTTTTCTTTGTAACCTGTTCTTTGTTTCTCAGTTCTCATTTAGTTACATCTCCAGACTGGAATTTTGAGGGAAACAAAGAATTTGTGCAGAGCAGAACACAGTCTCCAGAGCAGAAAATGCTGTGTATCTTTGCTGAAAGTAGTATAGAGAGGCATACATGCTGTTGGAGAATATTAGCATGTAATTGCGTTATGTGTTGGTCTTGGCCAAAATGCTTGCATAAGAATAACCCATCCCTGTGTTGCAGTGCACGTCTTCATAGCTGCCCTAATTTCACTGCATGCAATGCCATGCCAGAAGCAGATTTTTTTTAAATGATGTGGGTTAAAGGAATGCTCCAAGAAAGATGTCATCTCTAGTGCTTGTTTTTGTCAGAGCTGGAGTCCACAGGACAGGCTCATAAGCTGGCAAAAGGGAGTAGTGGACTCCAGCACAAGGCAGAAGTGCTGAGGCTGGAGGAGGGACCCAGGAAGATGAGCTGGCTTCAGTGATAAAACTGTGAAACTCCAGCCTGAGCTGAGAGGGACTTTCCTGCCCTCCTCCTGGCCTTGGTGGCTCATTCCTGCCCCCACGGCTCAGCTTTGACAATTGCTTTTCTTGGGCCAGGTCTCCAAGCTGGTTTGCATGCATGCAACAGGGTCAAGGGAAGCTTGAGTCACTTCAGGTCCTTTTTAGGGGACAACTCGAGTTCCACGTCTGTGTAAAGCTGTTGTGAAATTGCACTCATCATACTGAGGCTTGTCTTGTCATTGCCAACATGCAGTGGATGAAATCTGGGCCCAGAATGTATTCTGCATATCCCTGGTTTTATGTGTGTTGCTGCAAAAAGGGTTGACGTAAATCTTTCATACGGGATGTCTCCTGGATTGTGTGTGGGAGTGGGAAATTCTGCAGAGGTTAGAAGTGTCTGTCCTGAGCACAGGTTGGCTTGATTTGCCAGCAGAAGGCATGATGTTACAGTTGAAGAGAAGGGCAAAAGCCAGACGTCTAGATCCCCAGCTACCCTGGACAAGGAAAGGGACAGATCAATCTTGTGCCCAGGAACTAAGCATTGACATGGTTGAGACTGGAACTGGCATGTTGAAATGCTGATCTGGATTAAGGGAGAAGGTAATCTGAAGATCAGCAGTTTTATCCGTGTACACCTTGCTTGGGAAACAAATGCATTTTAATCACAAATGAGTATATATAGTAATAATCCCTTAGTTGCTGTGCTTACTAGCCATGCACAGACACGTCTCAGAAGCCTTAAATTCACTATGTTCCTGAGCACTCTAAATTTGGTGCATACTGAGCAGTGGAAAAGTGGACTCGTGATTCTTGTAAGAAGTGCATATATCTTGGATCTAGATGACTTGTTTTCTGCTAACCTGGCCAGTTCTTATTTGCTCTGCCTTGAGGCCATTTAATTACATTGACTTTCCTACCCGTTTTACAGAGCGATTGCTGTTTGATGAGTTTTCTCTGAAACCTTTCCAAATGCTCTAATATATTTTAACATTTAAAAAAAATAAATTTTGTCCCTATCCTGTTAGTACCAAATGCATTCTTTTCAGCTGCTTCTTATTAGTTCTTTTCAGTTGTTTGTCTTCTTCCTTCTTTTTTTTTTTTAAGTGACTCCAACCTACAAGCTAGTTCTTTGCACCTTTACCAACATTTTCCTCTTGTCCAAGTTATTAATTAATCTCGCAGTCCTACTCAGAATGCCAGGTGTTTGAATGGGGTCTGATATAGAGAGTTAAACCAACAATAATTTGGGGCTGTTGCACTCTTGTCTGTAGCAGGCCATGCATCCCCAACCTGTCCCTTCCATGAATTCCAGAACTTTTGCAGTCAAGCAGGCAGTTGGTTCATGCACCTGCAGAGGAGTGTGTTTTCATCAACAGGGTGAACAAAAGGTTCCCTACCTGAGCTTCTCTTTGGGTCCCTTTGCTGACTCCTGCTCCTCTCATTCTGCTCTGTCAGTTTGTAGTCAGTTAGTGAATTGCACCAGTTTATGTGATCCTTTTTGTTTTTTCTCCCTCAAGATAATGGCAAAAGCACAGCCAGGGAGGTGGCAAACTTCTTTCACAGATAGATCTGGGAGGCTGGACAACCATTTCTTAATCCTGTTTTATTGCTGGAGTTACTACAACTGCAGGCTAAATGTCTTCAGCCTGCAGTGTGAATGTGTAGCTTGTGATAAGTCACTGAACCCATCGCTTTTGGAGGGAGGAAGTATACTTACTAATACTTTGTTTTGTTGTGTGGGATTTTTTTTTCTTTCCCTTTAATTGGAATATATTAGCATGGTAACATTTTAAATTCTGGAAAAGAATGAGAAATAGGAATTGTGTGTCTGAAGCAGTGACTAATTCTTTTATCTTGGTCATCTAAAACAGAAGTGACTTAAGAGTACCAGAATAGCGAGACTGCGGAATGCCTTGCTGGCAACAGCTCGAGTGGCGTTTCACCACCAGCTCCTGGTGCAGGTGAATGGGACAAACTGAGACACCTCATGTGTTCCCTTCCACACTGCATTTTTATGGTTTGTGAGAAACATGCTCAAAAACTTCCCATGCATAAGGGGGCTGAACTGCATCAGCCCCTTTCAGAATCAGAAAACATTCAGGGACACCTGGATACGGAGCAGGTGAATGGTGGCACTGTGTCACAGTTTACTGAGTAATAAAGTGTAAATACTGTGTTCTTCTCCTCTCTTTCCCCTCACTTCTTCTCCCTTTTGTTCAGCGACCTTCGCTTCTCTTCTGATATTTTGTGCTTGAAAATACTATTCTTAGTTTCCATGAAATGCTGAGTTTCACAATTGTTTCCAATTGACACATAAATTAGATAAATGGAAATTGCTATCATCCACTAAAGCTTCAAAGGAAGTAGTTATGTTTCAGTAATTAGTTTGGCTGTTTAAATACCTGCAATTCATCCTGCTCTGGTTTGTAGTTAGTAGAGAATACATTGCAGATACTGATAGCCTGAGGGGAGCAGATCTGCCCTGTAAATACTTTCAGTTGATTGGTATTATGTGTGTGAGATGTCAGCTTTGCTCAAATGCAGAAGTAAAGGATGCTTTTCTAATGTGTGTTCTCTTAATCTGATGCTTGATCGGAGTCTCTGGCTTCACAAACCAATGTATAGAGATGGGGGAACAGGAAACACTATAGAAAAAAAAGGGAACCAGAATATGTTATTTGCAAAATATGAGGTCAGTGCCTGCTAAATTTGATGGTGTGCAATGAGACCAGCATAGCGTTTTCTTCATTTGGTCTGTCTGCTTATGTGAAGTATTCTCTGAAGGAAGCCCCCCGTTTGTGAGAGGAGCCTACTGGTGCCATTTTCCTTTTCTCTCTGCCTTCATGTCTTCATGAACCACTGTTCATATTTTTTTGTCTCCCTCTCTGACCTGACACAGCATCATGGCAGTAAAGCACACTGAAGTTCTCTTGTGGAAAATACAATCAAAAATGAACTTTGCAAAAGCTCTTCTAGCAAACCTTTGCATCCACTGGAATTTAGTAATGAAATGATTCCTTCTTAAATTTCAAGGAAGCAAATATTATGACTCCGTTCAATGGGATCTTTAATACGATGAGTACTAGCAAACTTCATTTGTTCTAAAAATTATTTTTTGTTGTGTCTTTAGAAAATATAGGGCTGTGGAAAAAAAGAGAGTAAAAATGTTTTCTCAAATCTCTACCAGGTGTTGTACATAATTCAAAATCTTCTATGTTTAATAAAGTAGAAAGGATTTTATAGAATCAGTGTGGTTGAAAAAGAACTCTGAGATCATCAAGTCCAACCATCAGCCCGTTACCATCTTACTTTTTTTTTTTTTCATTGATTTTGGGTTTCTTTTGATGAAGCTTCAGGATTAAAAAAAACATTTGGGCAATTGCATTCTTACTAGAAATATGCAAACATAACAATGCCTAGATTTAGATTTTTATGCATACATTTTGAAAAGTTTTTCATTTGTATGGCTGGGACACAAGTAAGATTTTCACTGGGTGCAAAAGAAATAAGTCCTCTTTGCCTCAGCTGGTGATTAGGATTTTGTGGATTTTTTTCACTTGTGGCCTTCTAATGTACTGTTGGGAATGTGACACTCTTAATTCCACAGCAGTTATAGTGTTCTAAACTTCTAATGAAAAGATCTTATGATACTCCTTATTTGAGTGGCTTATAAACTGAATTAAGTCTTGAATAGTTGGACTTTCATAAACTTCCTTCATTATTTCAAGAAAAGGTTTTTTTGGGGGAAGTAGCCCATCTTTATGTGAAGCTTCTAAGGGCGTTGTTATTTCAATCATCTTTATGATGGCTGAGACAATATTAATTGTGGTTTGATTCCTTTTGTCATTACTTTTGCAGAACTTGTAGTAGCAAGGCAGACCAATGGAAAAATGTTCTGTATTTGAATAGTTTTCAGTGCTGCTGGGAGATGCAAAGTGCTTTGTTGACCCAGCCCAGCAGGCAGACCAGAGGTGTATTTTGTCTTTATCTTGTTATTGTGGACATATGAGGTTACCTCTAAGAAGGGGAGAACCAAAGGGAAAATTAGTCTTGGGGCTTACTCAGCCAGCCTGTCTCCAGTGGAAAAACTCATACTTGTCAGTACAGTGTTGGCTCAGGGAAGTTTTTGCACTTGATAAAAATAAAGGCAAACTTCATGGGGGTGCAGGAATCTGGACAACATCGCATCAGGGTATGGGAACAGCGTGGGCATTTGGCCTCCTTGCAACATCCTGTTTCCCCAAGTTATCACAGCAAGTCTACACTTTCTTTCCAGCCTTCACTTCCTGAGCTCTCCTCTCACCATGCCCTTCTGCTGTTAACTCTTTTTCTTCCTGCTTGCCGAGGAAGGAGGATTGAGTGCCATGTGCCAGGCTGCTTTTGGTGCTTTGCCATATGGAGATGAAGGATGGAAGTCGGGAGGAAGGAAAACCTCACTGTGTCTACCCAGAACATGGCAGCTGGACCAGGCCACCACAAAATTGTGGATATTTATGGGAAGGGAAACCTCCTCCTTCAGCTTTGCCTGCTTTGGCATCATGTCCTTAAGGAGAGACAGCAGTTGGTGGGCAGTCCTGGGGATGCACATAGCTGGCTTGTAAGCTGATATTCAGGGAGAAAAGCATAACAATATGGATAAGGTTACAGGATGCTGGTTCCCTTTGTGTCTACTGCATTTGGGTACTCTGGAGCTAGGCACTGTACCCAGCCACCACTTTTCATCACCACCAAGGACCAACCACTATTAATTTATTTGTAGTTCTTTCTTAAACCCAGGAATACCCAAGACTATGTCTGTGACAGATATCACACACAAGTATCTTGTGACAAGTAAATGCCTTATGTGGAGGAAGACCTTTTTCTTTAAGCCAGCTAGCTGATAATGTCACAGCATGCTCATAGTTCTCTAGTAGGAGAAATGATGGAAACTCATTGCTTTCTCCATTGTACCTATCACCAAACATGTTTTTTTTATCATGTTGTAGTACATTTAGTCTCCTGTTACATCTGGAACCTGGAACTCTCGTACTTACTTATTCTCTTTATCCTTCTCAGTGCTTTTTCTTGTTGTTCTAAATCCTTTTTCAGATGGGGTGACTGAGAGTGCATGCAGTCCTGAATTTGTGAACATATTATCAGCGTGTTTCTCTCTTTTACAGCCCCTGAATGCTGAGCTGATATTCTCAGAGCCTTTTCCACTAACACGCTTAGATTTCTTTACTGAATTGTAATGGCTCATGTTAATCTCATCAGTAATCCCTTATGGGACTGTCTTGATGGCCATCCAGATTGATTTAAAATAACCTTAAAAGTCTTTCTGTCCAGCATCGGACTGGGAGGCAGATACCATCTCCCTGAAGAGCTATAACATGAGGGGCTTGGGCAGAACAGGGGAGTGAAGAGCTGGTGAATGAATTCTGGAGTGAATCTGTCCTCTGAAGAACTGCTGCCAGCCCTGCTTGCACAAGAAAGAATACATTTTTTTCACTTCAGTTGTGGAATAATTTCAGTGACCATGGTGAAAGGCACATGGGAAGGGTTTTAGTAGTCTTCCATATCTCTCTGATTTACTTCTATCTTTAATTTTGCTGCTCCGTCCCTCTGTCTCTTAACAAATCCTTAAATCTTGACACAGACCCGTTCCCCATTGATGTGGCAGCATATTTGTCCTTTTAACTGTATTAGGCCACTGTATCTAAATTACACAGGGAACAAAACTGCCTTTGAATTCATTGGATGGCACAGCATAGTTTCACCTTCTTTGTCTGAGTTTCATGGGCGACAAGGATGGAGTTACAGTGATTTGAGACAAGGTGGATTCCTTGGGCAGATGGCAGTTGTTGGGAACACAGTATGGTTTTCAATGCTCTGGCACACAGAGAAATGGTGACATCTCCAGCAGCTTCCAGGGATTTTCGTCAGCTATGAAAGGCTTAAATCCTTAAACTTAATTGCTTGATCTGACTGGAGGGATGCAGGGAGAGCTACATGGCCAGGAGTAGCAGGAACTGAGTTGCCTTTGCAGAGGTGAGCTGTCTGTTGAGGCTGGTTGCATGAAGCTGGTCTGTGTAATCATATTTTTAGTCCTGTAAATTATTTTAAATGAGCTTTTTTGGAACTCATGGAATTAAAATAAGAATCACCGAAAATGGCATTTTATGCTTTTTGCAGAAGTTTTAAGTAAATTCAGACTTTTGAAGTGGTGATGGTTGCTGGCTTAGAAGCTGTACGTTAATCAGATTGATGCTGAGAGCATGTAAAATCTGGGATGTCTGCACTATATAAACCCCTTCTTCTCCATTTCTAATTGAATCCTCATTCCCATCCAAGGGTAACACAAGTCATTAATTAAAGAAAAGAGAAATTAGACAGTTTTTTCCTGTGTTTATCTTCTTACAAACAGAAGTGGCTCTGGCTCTGGGCAGCCTGTTCTAGTGACTGGTGACCCTGCACGTAGCAGGGGCGTTAAAACTAGATGATCATTGTGGTTCTTTTCACCCCAGGCCATTCCATGAAATGTACCAGATGTAATGTCCCAGTAAGTACTTGCATGCCATATAATGTGATTATTCAATTCTCACTGTTAGATAACTTTCTTTATGTAATAACTTGAAGAAGAAAAATGCAAATGGGATACAAACATGATAAACATTTAAATGGAGGCTTCCTGTGTGTGGATTTAAATCATGATAAAAATCACAAAGCAGCTTTTATATAAATTAAAATGGTCTACCCTTGTGAAGGGGAACATTGTGGATATGTTAGGAAGTGACTTGGAAGATGCTGGTACTATCAGGCCTGGAACAAGGAGGGTTAAATATAAAAGGTCCCTGAGTGTCCATGCTTGCTATCAGTGCTGGTTTGCTTTGCAGCGTTATGATAGTCAGTCGCACACTGCAGAAGGGCTTATGGAGGGGCTTTAGTTGTAGTATATACAAGAGGAGAAGAAAAAGAGAAAATAGATAACCTGGTTTCACAGGGATTCCTGCTGCCTTCGTTGTGCCAGCACCGAGCACAGTCTCTACCTTTCTCCTCAGCCATTTGAATCTGATAATCTGTTTGTTCTTAAACAAGCCACATTGTTTGTCAGCAAACTCTCACTGGCTTGGAGTAGTTTGGATTTGTTGTTTAATGACATCCCTTAATTAATGCATTAGCCCTACAGAAAAACTGACCAGCTTATCTGCTGCCTGACTTCTGCCCCTGTTTGACCTGCCCTATTTGTATTGAGATACATACCTAAAAAAACAGCAGAGGTTGGGGTGCTAGCATTCAAATATAGGCTGGAGTGTCCCTTCCTCGAGGCATCCATAGTCTAAATAAACAGCAGTGAGGGAGAGAAAAAAGGAACACAGTGTATGTGTAAGTGAAGCAGTATGTCCCAGCATTTTGTTAGCTCCATAATTTTTTTTTTTAATCCCCATTTTATGGCTTTGTCCTTGAAGTAATGGACTGCAGGAGCCCACATAGCAGCCAGCTCTCCAGCTGCGATTTTTATGGGAGCAGGTAAGGCCACAGATGGTGCAGTGCCTGCAGACCAGGAGGCAGCCACCCTGCTCCTTCTCTTCTGCACACAGCACCTCACACAGCCTATCTGGGACTTTGCTGAAGAACAAGATGCTTCCTTTTCTGTTCAAGGCATATGGGTTCGTTACTGGGAAGACTGAATGCTGGTGATGAAATTACCTCTGGGATTTTTTCCTCCCCCTTTTCCCTTCATAGTGATTGCAAAGTAATAGTTTGAAAATTGTCTCTCCTTGAAAACAGTCTTCTTTTCTTGTAAAAAACGCTGGAGAGAGAAACTTGGGAGTAAGCACTCAAACCCCTGCTCCCTGTACTTTACACGATTACAGTGAGTAAATGCACTCTTCAGATACATCCTTGAGCTCTGAAAAAGGTAAAAACTCACAGCTCTATTGCACTGTGATTTCTTTTTTTACTGAGCCACCTAACTTTGCTTTTACTCACAGCTGTCAGTGAGTTTTTTTCAGTGGAATCCTACAGTGCTGGTAAGCAGAGCTATCATGGGAGGGTCTCTCAAGTTTCGAGGAGGCTCAGGGGAGACCTTGTTACTCCCTGCAGTGACCTGAGAGGAGATTGTAGCCTGATAGTTGCTGGCCTCTTTTTCCAGGTAACTGTTGATAGGATGAAAGAACCTGAAGTTGGGTCAGGAGAGGTTTAGGCTGAATATTAAAAAAATGTATTCTTAGAAAGAGCAGTGAGGTACTGGAACAGGCTGCCCAGGGAGGTTGTGGAGTCAGGGAGGTGGAGGGTCATTGTCCCTGGAGGTGTTGAAAAAACATGGAGATGTGGCACTAGTGGGCAAGATTTAGTGATTATGGTGGTGATGGGTTGATGATTGGACTGGGTGATCTTAGTGGTCTTTTCCAGCCTTAATGATTCTGTGATTCTATGAAAAACAAATATCAGAGTTAAGAGGATGGTGTGTCGGCCCACCTTCATTTCTACGATTGTGAGAGTCTGGATCAGTGGAGGGCTCCAGATTAAAATATGCTTGCAAACAGTGTTAATTTGACAGCACTGGAAAAGGAAAAATATTACCCCAAGAAATGTTAATTTTTTTTTTTTTTAAGATTTTTCTTTCAATGCACTGAAAACTTCAGGTGCTCTAACCCAGAGGTCTCTCCTGCTCAGTTTTTGGTGCACTAGCAACCTCGAGAGCTTTTGGAGGTTTGGTCATAAAATTAAGAGTACAAAATAAAGCTTTCCACTGGTGTTTGAAATTCAGTTCGTGTCAGTAATAACTGAATCTTGTTATCTGATGGTTGTTCGGTGACCTTCACAAAATGAACAGCTTGTTTGGTTTCCTTGTAGTTCTCAGTAGATAAATACCTGTGTTTCAGGAGTTACTCATCTATGAAACTTCTCTGGTTGTTTCAGGGTACTGGTGTATGAGTTTTGGTTTTTCTTCCCTGAGAATTTTACCTACTCTAATTCTGGAGGGAAATGAGCGCTGAACTCACTTTCAGGAACAGTTACTGTATAGCAATTGAGCTGCAACCAGTGCAAACTGAAGTGCTGATTAAATTAGTGGGGAGAAGCAATTGTTTACTAGAAATTGGAAGGCTAATGCAAAAATAATACCCTGCTGAGCACAGGAGGGGTACCAAAGGAGCAAGGAGGACAGTACCAAAAAAGCAAATGTTAGTCTAAGAAGACTTTAATTAAAATTATGTTTAAATATGCTTTCTGGCATTGAGGCAGCTCAGGAGGCAGTGTCAGAGAGTAAGGAGGGCTTTTTCATTTCCCTTCCCCTTTTTCCCTTTTACTGTTTTTCCCCTTTTTCTTTTTTCCTTGTTTTCCTTTTATTTATTTATTTTTCTTTCTTTTTTCCATCACACCATGGTAAGGGTTTGATTCCGGTCCTCCTTTTCCTGTCAAATGCAGGCATACAGCTTTTTTTCCATGTCTTTTTAACCCAGGAGGCAGCCAGATGTAAGGTTCCTGTTCCAGACCTGTTTGCAGCACATTTGCTGCCTGCATCAGCTCCCTGCTCATAGGCTTCTTGCTGGGTTATTCAGAGAACAGAAAATCCCTGTTGTTGAAGCATAACAGGTTATGTAAGGGTTTTGAAAGTACACCCTCTAGCATTTAAAGTCTTTCAGGTTTCTTAAAAAAATTACAGGCTTGCCGGGTTTTCCTGCCAGGGTCTTTTATGCACCAAAATTTAGGATCCTGTGTAACATCATGTTCTGGCCTCTCAAAAGGTGAGCAGCAAGATTTTTCTGCTGCATTGATCAGTGGTTTTGTATAAATAGCAGAGGGCAGTTGTATTACAGGTGCTGGATAACTTTGACATGAACCTGTGATCAGACTTAGATCTGCAGTGGGTTGACAGATCACAGACATTTTAGCACTTCTTTATTGAGAGAGACAGGCGTATTTTTAGTCTTTTGCCCATGAAGTTCAGTAGGAAGTTTTCTACCTGGGTATAGAATTTTAAAATGTAGTTTAATTCTTCTTGCATGTTGTGTTTCCAACTGAGAGACACAAGCTTAAGAACAGATAGACTACTTTAGTGCCACCAAAAATAATAATAATAATAATAAAGCCCTTCAAAACTGCTTTAGTCATTTGATTACCTGCTGTGTATTTAATGTTTTATTCATTTCTTATGCGTGGTGTTCCTTGTTCAAGTAGCAGGTGATACTCCTCATATCTCGGCTGCAAATTAAACTATCTTCAATTCTGGGGAGTTCTGTCACTATTTCATATACAGGCCTAAGGGTTTTCTTATGAGCTGGTGGTAGTGAGTGCCAAGCAATCTGTCAAAGCAATCCAAGGCCTGCAGGCTGTATTACAGGCCTCATTTCAGAGAGTAGAGCCTCATCTGAATAGACTCAGTGTGTTTACCAGCAATTTAGTGCTGATAAAATCCACCACTTCTGTCATATCACCTAACAGTAGATGTATCTCTACCATAACTTTCCTGTACCATGGGTAACTCAATAATGTTAAGATCCCACTGTGAATTTTTCATGAGTATTAAAACAACATGTCCCAGACAGCATGTTCCTATTCTCTTACACTCTTGTCACATGAGCTTGGATTACTCAATTGCTTCTTTGTAGTGCATTTTGTCCCTTGATGAAGGAAGATTAATCAAGATGACTGTAATGAAGTTCAGTGTCATGAGGAATGACCAGGAAATCTCAAGAATTTGTTCACTAAAAGTCAACATTTGATGTATTTTTCATTCAAAATAGACTTTCTTGTCTTGGCTGCTCAAGTTTCAAGGAAGCCCATCAGCATGTCATTTTACTCAGAGTATCCTTCTATACTTAAGTTGCATCGTAAGAGTGAGATTGTTGATGTGTTGGCATTTTCAATTACATTTGTTTACTGAAACCTCATAATCAGACTGAGAAATCTGTGTTTAGGCAGTGATGCCTGTGTAGGCCAAAGACAGCTTGATGCCATTGTGCAGGTATTGCTGAAGCTCCCTTGGTAGAACCAATAGCAGGATTTGCAGAAACCAGATAATGGCTTTCCTGGAAAAGGAAGCATTCTTACATTGTTGGGAGAAGGAGACGGGCCATCACTAAGCCGCCATAGTAGCCCGATCAGTCTGAAATGCTGGATAGAAGGCTTTTGTTTTGGATTTTTGGTTTCATGTATATTAATTCTCGTTTTTGCTTCAGCATGCAAGTAGTATGACTGAGTCAACTGATCTATTTTAAGTTTATTCTAAGTCTGGTCTGACTGTAATCTGTAACAGAGACAAGTGAAAGAAGAAACAAAAAAAAAAAAACCCAACTCAGTCATATACAACCCAAATGTGTGATACAGGACTTGCATTCAACCGTACTGATGGAAGTAAGAAACTTTCTACAGTTGATTTATTCAATCTGGTACATACAGTTTATATACATGATGTCTTTCTGCTCTGGGAAATGGCTTTTAATGCTGTGTTGCTTATTTTTATCCTTACTGCAGTGAAGACAAAGTCTTTTAATTTATTCAAGAAATAGAGTTGTCAACAGACATAGTCTTGAGATGAAAATATACTTGCATATTTTATTTAGGTCAGTGTTACATAAGAAATTACCAGCAATCTGTAGACTTTCTGATACCTTTTGATATTCAGGAAACACTCCAGGAAATACTTGGCTTACAGCCCACATAATTCAAGAAAACTTCTGAAAATGTTCAGACTAACTGAAACCTTTTTTCAGTCTGTCGTGCTGTTGACCAGAGTTTATTTGCTTTTCTGTTAAATATAGCTTTTTTTTAAAAGAAATAGTTCTTCACATGAAAAGAGAAACATCAGGGATAAATTCAATGACGCAAACAATGCAAAAGTATTTCCTGTGTTATTCCATTGCGTCTGTTAGTTCTTTGCATAATCTTTTCTTCAGAAATCTTATCTATCCAGTCATATCCAGGCAACATGTTTTGATTCTTTAATCTTGAAAATCCACAGTGTATGAAAATTAAAAATTCCCCAAAATGTGGATTAGTGGTTGGATCTCGTACAAATATAAATGAAGAAGCTGTTTCTCACAGCACTGACCCACGCTGGGAAGCCAAGGATGGAGCAGTTGTCCCACACCCTCAGATGAAATAACTGAATTACCTGTGTGAAAAGTGGGAACGACCACTTGCTTGTGATCTTTGTTTTTCCTTACCAGTTGGTGAAGATAGTCCTCACCCAAGTCCTTTTTCGTTTCTTAGGTCTAGTTTTTGTGCTGAAAAACTGGGATTTTCAAGCACCTGCAGTTCCTAAGGCATCAAATTGCCTATCGTTGATAGTTTTTAAATTTTGCAAGTTGGAACAAGGGAAATTCCAATTCAATATAAGGTAGAAAATCTTCAGAATGTGAGGTCAAGCAGTGGAACAAGTTGCCCGAAGAGTCTGTATAATTGCTGTCCCCAGAGGAATTCAAAGCTTGTCTGGACGAGGTCTTGAGCAGGCAGCACTGACCTTGAAGTTGGTGCTACTCTGAGCGTGGGGCTGCACCAGATGACCTTTGGAGATCCCTTTCAGTCTATCTTGTGAGATTTTGTTCAGTGTTTAATTAAAAATCTTCTGAATACTATCTTAGTGAGCCCAGGATAAGGAAGATAAATGTGGGTTCTTTGGATTCATTTATCATTATTTCTGTAAAAAGCCAAGCATCCTACTACCAGTCAGAGAAGATGATTCTGAAGAAATGTGTGTGAAACACGAAGAAGGTGGTGATAGCAGGAATTGGTAGAAGACAAAGTTTTTGCTCTTGGAAACGTAATCATAGAATATTGTTGCAAATACTGCACATCTTGGAAAAGAAACTCATTATCTTCCTTACATTTGCAGTTTTTATTCTTTTCTTTTTCAAAGTAATGGAAGTGTTTTTGTAATTACTTTCTGTATGTCCAGACCCTTCTTAAGATCTCTGATTTTTGTAAGCAAATCCATGCCTTGCAGCAGCCTATTGTATGTGCTAGCACAGCCTGTATCAAAAGAATAGTTAGTCTTTAATCTTGTAAAGAATTAGTTTACAAATGCACACCTGAGGATTCCCACAGAAGCCAGCAAGCAGTGTTTCCTTGTGGACTTGTTTGCTTGGGAAAGTTCAGCTGAGTTCTGCTTTTAACTCTGACTACCACGAAGTCCTTTATATTAGAAACATATTTGGTATTTTGTGACTTGTTGATTAACTATTTTTTATCCACATACACCAGATTCATGTATTACTTTTGTGTAGCTTGAGGACTTTCAAAATCTAAAATATTTAAGGAAAAAGCAGGTTATATTGAAATGGTAGTTTCCTATAGCATACTAAAATATTCCCTCCTTTCTTCAGCTTGGACAAAGTAATGGTTTTCTTTAATAAATCTGAGACTGAGTTTCTTTCCCCTTCAGCCTAGAAATGGGCAAAATTCAGTCATCTGCTCACTGATCAGTAATCAAGTGACAAATCAGTAAGCAATGACAGATCAAATGGCCACAGTAATTTGCTGCATGACTGTGAGTGGCTGTAGGAGTCAGAAGGAGGTGGGAGGGATACCAGGAGCAAGGCATAGGCCATCCATAACCAACTCCTAACAATCGCCGTGAAAATAAGTGTGTCTCTGTAAAATCATGCTGCGTCTGCAAGCAACAAGGCTAAACAAACTGGAGATGATGAGGCAAATTGGATTCAACCTTAGCAACCCCACTGCGTCCTCGAAAGAATACTTCGTCAGCTCTGCTGCTGTCAGCTGGGTTTTCAGATGGTGCACCAGGAAGGGGTATACATTTTGATTCAGCCAAGACACGTAGCTCTCTGTTGGAGATTAACTGTGATCTTGTTTCTATTGTAACCAAGAGACTGTCTCAATAAAAGGGCTGTCTGTATGCAGAAGGAATTTGCTTCATTGTTGAAACAACTTTTGACCCCTGAATTTCTCCCCTGCAGTACTGAATAAATATCTTGGAGCTCCTGACCGTTGTGTTTACCACACATCCTTCAATGAAATTGTGGCAGAAACGTCAATATCTTCTTTTTATTGCCAGGAAATAAAAACAGTTTTCTGTGCGAACTAAATTATGCTGAGGTCAGCTTAGGCATGTTTAGAGGTGTATAGGGTTGGAAATCTTGGAATTTATTTTTATTTGGTTTATGCATTACCTGCATTAAGGTAAATTGCCTGTATATTATTCCAGTAACATCAAACTTTTTGCTTGTTGGTTACCCATTTGTAGCTCTGACATTTGAAGAATTAAGTTCTGTGCTCTCCTTTTCTACATACACATTTTAGCATTTAAAATAGAAGAGCCTTATAGTAACTATTGGTTGACAATGAAGATGAATGTGCTTTGCTCACAGAAAACAAATTCTGAAAGACCTTAAGTCGTAGCTTTGACTTTTAACTTGAGCCTTGTGATTGTGCATATGGGACTGGAAAATGTTTCAGCAGCGCAAGCCTGGGCAATTAATATGATGAAAGCCTTGGGTATAGGTGCCATTTGTCTAATGTAGCTGTTCAGAATGCGCATCCCATGTGGACACTCCAGTTTCTCAGAGGAAAAGTGAGTTGACTTTGCTTTGTGGGCACAAGTCATTATGCTTGAGTACCAATTTAAAGTAAATTCTGAAATAATTTTGTTCTAGGTTAGTGCTCGAAGTAGTGAAAATTAATTATAATAGCTGAAGTGTTTTTGAATAGGGAATACAGCCGTTTAGTTTCTCCTGACTGGATAAAGCTAATTATTGCCATTTACCATTAAAAAATGGAACAAAGTCATAGCTGATTTGATGGTTGAGGAAGGCTTCTTCACAGTTTGGGTTTTAGTTGTATAAGTAACATCTCTTTATTCTTTCAAACAGGAGAATTTGTCAGTTAGAACACAGACTGTACTATCTAACTACTGTGTTTTTAAAAATACTTTTTTTTTTTAAGTTTCTGAATTTAATTCTTCCCTGAGTAGAATCCTCACTGTTTAGTACAAATGCATAATTTTTTTGCTTTCAACAGTAAGCTTTTTGCAATAAATATTGGCAGCAAATAATGAGATAAGTTTACTTGGCTAATTTTACAGAACTATTTTTTGACCTCTGTATGTTTTGACAGCTCGGTCATTGGTTTTAACTCTTGGTAATTTCGCTAGGAAGCTGCGCTGAGCGAAGCCGTGCAGCAAAGATAATCAAACTTACATAGTCCAGCATCCTCCCCCAGTGGGTTGTTGTGTTCTGCTTCTCCAGCTCTCAGGTAAACAGTACATTGTTCATACCTCATACCGCCCTTGGGATCTTTGATCTTTGGAAAGACAAAAAGCAGAACATTTGAAAACACTCAGGTTTCCATGAGAGGTTTCCAAGGAAAGGAGGGCCTTGCTATAGACCATGTGTGTGACATAGTGGTTCCTGGACCATCTAGATGTCTGCTGATTGGTGTATATTTGCTTGGTCGTAGGGGTATAGAGCACTGTGTAATCCTGTATGAGAAAAGACATTGCATAGGTCATTCTTTCATAATCTATTAGGTTCCATTCAGTTCTCCCTCTCACACAGAGTTACATTAAAAGACTATTCAATTTCACACCTGCTAAGAGAAGTAAAAATGAATAATTGGGTTTGTTTTTGCATCTACCTTTTTTGTCTCTGTAAGATACTATCAAAATACACCTGCTTAAATGAATGTCTGGGTGTCTCTGTCCTGTCTCTGTCAGTACAAGCTCCATGTTGGAAACAAGGTAATCCATACTTTGGTTTTAAAATAGGTTTAGGGGAAAAGGAGGAATGGGAAAGTTCAATTTTCTTGTTTTAAGATTCACTAAATGGGATTTGCAAAACATAATGGACTGCCTGTCTCTGATTATGGTTTGCAGTCAAAAGAATAAAGCATATGCATGTGATTTGGGTATAGCAATGTGGTAATCAAGCAAAGAAAAAAACACCAACAACAAACAGCAAAACTACCTGTTTAATTTACTCTTATTTTCCCGCCTCCCGAGTCTGTGCAGCATCACTTCAGCTTTTACAGATTGTAATTGGCTAGTATGACCTTGGATTTAAAATACTGGATTTGATGCAGAATCAAATGCAGGTTTGTCAAGTGGAGTTGCTTGGTCTTCTGGGTGCAGTTGGTCCCTCTGAACTTTAGCTAAATGCTTGACAGCTAGCTGAGACGAAGTACTGACTTTTCCTTGTTGATAACAGAGGAAAAAAGTGGCAGTTCCAAAAGCTGATTTCATCCCACTTCAAAATAGCTACGGGATGACTTGTCCTCTAAAGAGATCCATTTATCCCTGTGAACTATAAAAGTTGCCAATTTCTAAGCCTGTCATTTAAACTGAACAGATCTCTCCCTTTATGCCACTCTGTTGGCTGTTCTATTCATTTTAGATTTTAAGCTGTGTTAGTTAGACCATGTTAAAGGCCTCCTTCTCCCCTCACCCTCCTCCTCGATTTCTCATTTTTAGCCATTTGATTTGGCCGACATGGTTCCTGAAAGAATGGCAGCAGCATGTGTCTACCAAAAGTGAATTGTGCCAAAGCAACAGAGACAATTAAATCATCTCCTCAAATCTTGGGAATTCAGCCAGTGCCTGACTGCTGTTCAGCAATAAGACTTTCTTTTTGTTTGGTCTTAAAAAAAACCTTGTGCCATCATGCTTGCTTAAGCACAGGGATTGATTATGTTAGTGACTCAAGTCCTGCAGAGTGATAGTCCAGCTGCTGCAATGATGTTGGCCACCCTGCTATTGCTCTCCCTCTGAACAGAAGGGCTTTTACTGCTCTTCAGGTCTCAGTTGTCTGCTCAGCTTCCATCAAGAGCTCCATCTGGCCCAGTATGGAGCACTGCTAAATATGGATGTCTCCTTATTCCTGGGTATTTTTGGCTAGGACTTGATAGAGGCTGAAAGCCCCATGCCTTACACAAGGCAGTCTCTTTCCATTGTGAAGGAGCAAGTTCCTCCTTAGACAAGCTGTTATTTTGGGGGTTGGGCACTCCCTGTCAATTCTTTGAGAAATCCAATGTTCTGGTTTTCTGCTCTTCTTGTAATTGGGCTTTCTGGTTATTTGTAAGAAAAACAAAGTCTGACAGGCTCAGAATTAATGGAGACTGGTTTCCAGAGAATCTTATTTTGTGGTTGATTGACTTTTTAATCTAATTAATCAAGCAGAAATATTGTAAGACTGCAGTGGGAACTCATGCCTTGTAAAGATCAGAGTCCAGAGGCTTGAGCAACATTCATAGTGTCCTAATGCAGAAGAAGTTTTGCTGCGCTTTTACAACTCCTTATCAAAGACTTTGCACAGAAGAAGTATTTTGTGCCATTTCCCTTCTGTAGGTTTTCTGATGTCTAAGGAGGACTTTCCTTAGGTTGTATCCTTCAGCAGGTCTTTCTACCGTGTTGTTTGAGTATTTATTTTCCAGGCTTTCAACACTGATATAAATTGATCAGTGATCTCGGTTATTAGAAGAGGGCTGATGCAGTGTGTTTGCACAGCCCTTCAACCACACAGTGCTACCTGAAATATGGAAATTTCTCACTGTAGACCTCCCTTGCTAAGCAGTGACAGCTTTTTCTTGCTGCTTTTTCTTGCTGTTTTTCACAAGGAGCGGAGTGCCCTGTGGCTGCACTTGAGCTGCCCTCTGCCATATGAGCAGATACGCTGGTTATGGATGGGCTGGTCCAGAAATGAAGAGAAGAGGACTGTGGTGAGTTCAGCATCACTCAGCATAGTCTTGTGTGTACAGCTACATGACCAATGAGAGACCAGGCTGTTGATACTCCCAGGACATCCTTTGCAAGGATGTGAAGATTTCCAGCTTCTCTGTTATCACTGCTTTGTCATCTCACCTAGTTTCTGCTTGTGAGACAAGACTTGCTTTATTGTTTTTTTTTGTTTTGTTTTTGCAAAAGCAGGGGGGGGATTTATTTAATTTAGGAGATTTATTCAATCATCACTTTGGCAACTGTTCTCCCAAGAGAGTATACTGTGAAATATATTACAGCTTCTCCTCTAACTCCTATCCCAGGCTTGGAAATCTTTGTCAGCAGCACCTAGCGTTTCTGTCAGACTTTTTTGACTATTACACTGATGTCTTTTTTGCAGAAAACCTCTGGACTTTAGGGTTGTACAGCTAAAACTTTTCAGCATGCCAAGTACCCAAGTCATGACTCAATTTCAGTAGCAATTTCAGAGCAAGACCTGAGTTGCCTGATGATTCAGTGTTTCAGTAGCATCAGTCTTTGTAAGATTTGTCTTACAAAGGGATACAGTATTCCTTTTATTTTCTCTGTCACAAATGACATACCAAACTGTCACATCTTCAACTTTTAAAAATCGGGTGGAAAATATATAATGGAGCCTTGTTCACATGTGGTGTGTGTGTTTGTTGCTACTACCTGCATGGAGTGGCTTTCTTTTCCAAACTGCAGTGCCCATCATCCCATATAATTTACCCTGATGTAATCAGGGAAGTAGGAGCTCTGTCCAGGCAGGCAAGGAACAAAAGACACTGATGTTAAATGTAAAGCAAGACTTGCAGTATGTTGTGGCTTTGCTTTGTGCTGTTTGCCATGACTTCCTCCCTTACTGTAGATCGTACTTTAATTGATCATATGGATTTGTACATCTTTATTTTTTGGTAAAGAAAAAGTTCTATTTTAAACCTGTTAGAGTTGCTATTTAAAAATCACATAACAGCATTGTTTGATGTGAATGTTTTTTTGTGGAAAGTACAAATGCAATTTAGGAATGAATGCCCAAGCTGGAAGAACAGAGTTGAGACTGCTCTCAGTACTGGGTTAAGCTTCATTGACAAAGTGCTGTAAATACTACATACATACTTGTTTGAGCTGCGTATAGCATTTCAACACACATGGAGAGTGAGAAGAATTAAAGTCCATCCCTTAGCATTGTGGCAGTTTTCTGCTTCACGCTGTGTAGCTTCTAGAGAGGAACAAAGTATGTAGTGTGATGGTTTGTGGGAAGGGAAAGACTCCAGGTATTTCTTAAAACCTAGAAGTTCCTGTATTTCCACAGCAATAAAACACTGCAGGTATCAGTATATCTTACACAGAGTATGCTTCATTTCTAATCTCATACAAAGACTTTTATGATAAAAAGTAACTTTTTCAGATGGAGATGAAGGTCCCGCTTTTCAAGAAAGAAATTGAAATCGTCTGCACCATCTCATGGTGTGCCATGGTTCTATAGCTTTCTTAATTTAATGTTTGCAGTGTGCATTGAAGCACACAGAGTAGCACAGGGGTTGTGTTTCTGAACTTTCTCATCTTCAAAAAAAAGCTTCAGTTTGAAATAGCTTATTTGTAAAAGGGAGTGCATTTACAAGAAAGTGTTATTTCTGTATAGACTTTCCAGTTTTTTTCGATCTGCTTATTCTCAGGGTAAAAGCAGAAGAACGTGTTTTATAGGGTTGAGGCTTCAGGTTTATAAACTGCCTTCATAGCCTTTAAATATTATGGGTTTATTGAGTTATTTGTTTTGATGATACATAGAAATACATGTGCAGGAATATGATGGCAGAATTTTCTGGTGGAATTTTTCTCTAGCACACTGAGCAGAAACCATCTAAATGTTTCCTGCTGCAAAATATTTGGAGCCTCTGTGTTCCCATTGGTCTTCTCTACCAGAAATAGGTTTTGTCATTAATACTGTAAAGAATTCAGTTGCTTGTTTTTGGGTCACACATGAGAGCATACGCGTCTATGCGTCTCACTGAAGCCTCTTCTTCCTATCAGTTACCTCCCCCACTTCTTCCTCCAAATTTACTTTCGTAAGACTTAAGCCAGATTTTGTTGTTTGAGCAGATTGTTTGTCAGTGGTGAGACTTGGACCGCTTTAGCTGGAACAAGCTTTATTCTCTTATATTTATCACAGGAAGAATAGCTAATCTAAAATTTGCAGTCCAAATTTTGTGATGGGCCTTCTGACAGTTAACTTTGGGATGTAGGAATTGAAACTTAATTTCCTGCTATTCAAGTTTCTGGTTGTTCTCATACATTTATCCCAGCTACCTGGGATACAAGTAGTATCCCATAGAAACACTCAGGGAGGGGCATGAAGGAAATGTTCTGGAGATAACTTAAGAGTGATGGTCTTTATATTACCCAGGCTAGAGGCCAGATGATGTATTTGCATTGCCTGGCAATAGGATGGCTGTATTACCATTATGCTGGAGGAAAAACAAGGTTTTAGGAGAGTGTTCGGAGGCTCTGCTGAGCTTGTTGTCCAACGCATTGCGACTGAATCAGAAGTCCTGATCTCTGTTTCCAAGGAGGTGGAATACATTGTCCAAGGCTCGAGGTGTGTTTTCCTTCCTCCTGCCTCTCCAGCTTTCTGCATGAGGTTGCTCGGACTGCTGCAGCGCTCTCATGGATCAAGCCTGGGTTTAGCGCAACCCAGAAAGGACAGATTTTCTTCATCCCAGCAAACACAAGGTTTATATCCCTGTACTGCAGAAGCAAGCCAGAGGAGACAGAACCGTGCGTGAAGAGATCAGAATTGAAAGACAAGATGTGACAAGTGCATGTAGCTGTTGATCGGAATAAAATAGGCATGAAAGGTGAGAATAATAGTGAAAGAAAATGAGAAGCAATTACATAGACTTAGTCCTGTGGAATTACTCAGCCTTGACCTACCTAATTGGTTGATCATAGGAAACAAATCAGACAGTAAAATGGAGCTAATCTCTGCGCTTCCCCTCCTTAGCTATTACCAGCTGCAAAAGCTGTGTAAGCTTTGTGGCAGAGACAGAGCAGTGGCAAAAAGGAGTGCCCTTAAAAAGGGATGTAATCAAGGGGTCACAGGCATGGGACAAGCATTTGAATGAAGTGTTTGTTTGAGGCTGCTGAAGGACTGTAGAGTAGTGAATGATAAACTGTAGGAGATTTAATAGGAAAAAAAAATCAATGTTTCTGATCTGATATTTCTATATCTCTTAAATGACTGCAATAGGCAGCGCTAATGAACGTGTTGTTTCTGGGTGAATAGTGTGAGTGCTTCCCTGTCCGTGGCCATTGTGGTCAATAGGAAGGCATGAGGGCATGTGGGACATGGAGTGTGCAGGTACAAATGCCACTTGCTCACATGTTAGGAACAACTGTTAAATTTAAACAATAGTGCATCTAAATGTGATCTCCCACCTCAAAGCAGCGTGTTTCTAATCTCAGTACATGGCTCAGTTGATGGCTCAGTTCATTCACAGCAAGTGGCAGCCAGACCAAACTCTCTGATATTTCCTTTGCACTGAAAAGAGCAAAACATCTTTACCTGCACGTTGGTTTGTCACCTGCTGTAAAACTGCTTCCTGCAGAGGCAACAGTGAACACAGCAATGAGCCAGGCAGGGGAGAAGCAATTGAGATGTGGAAGGAAGATAAGAGTAAAGGGATTGTTTTTATTATTTTGATCATCTGCTTTGCAGAACAATGCAAGTCTAGTTTTCTGGCTGGCAAAAGCTACAGTATTAAGACTTTGTTTGTGTAAGCACCAACATTTGGGAGTTCGCATGACCTGCAGACAAAATGGTGCCCCAGTGACCAGCAATGGGATGGGAGGAATAGCAGAGAAGTGCTGCTTTGTCCTCATCTGCTTGGGCCTGCCTCCTTGGCCTTTCTCCAGGAAGAAATGGAGGTCCTGGTGCTGTAAGTGTATTTTAGGAGATAGAGGAAATAATTTCTAGTCAGAAGTGCGGGAGAGGCCAAGGCAGCAGTAGCTCAGCCCATGTTCCCCTCAGCCATGTCATTCAGGAGGAGCTTGTCTATCAAGAAAACCCAGGTCAGGCATTTCTAGGTAAACGTAACTGCTTGTTTTTAATAAGAAGGGTAGTCATAGAATTCTTGTGTGTATTTTTTAAGAACGATAACTTATGATCACGAGAAGGAAATAGTGAGGCTGTTAGGGCTGCCACAGAGATATCAGGGGGTACACAGTTTGGAGAAAAGCAAGGTGGCCCTTTGGGTTTGTCTTTCTGGAAGGTGAAACTTTGCTTAAGTACATGAGGCTTTTTGTTGTTATTTTTCCTACTCCTGAAGAATCTATTGAGCTTTCCACCTTTTGAGCACAGCAGGTGCCTGTGCGATTACTGCAGTACAATGCAAAAAGAAGAGGAGAAAGCTTTGGTGGGGAGGATCCTGGCAAACATTATTTGAAGCATTAGAAGAGCACAGCAGAATGACTCCCTGACCATCACTGATGAAAGTGCCACTCGTTGAGCTCTCCAGCATTCCAGCTTAGCATTTTTATAACAATTTAATTACTGCTGTATTGGATACTACTGTATTGAATATAGCTAGCATCTAATGCTCTGGAAGTGTACTGTAAAGAAAATGGAGAACATCAAACAGGCAGCCAGACTGTAACGAGTTTTCTCATCCTGTTAGGTAATGTCTCTGTAACAGCTCCAATAACTGTTCTGTTATTTTTTTTCGTTTTTTTTTTCAGGATACCGTGTCCTTCATTTGATAATGCTTTCTTTTTCCATTAAATCCACAATCTTTTTATCTAAATGTAGTATTACTGTTAAATATATTTTGTTTTCTACTTTCTGCTGGTTCTCCATGCATGCTAGAGGTGTCACAGTGGGCCGTGCTTCAGTTTGGCAGGGACACCTTGTTGTCATTTCATCAGAGCCTTCTCTTTGGAGGATGGCTGAGTGGTGCAGACCTGCTGCTGCAACTTGATCTCGCCATGGTGGGTGTCACATAGCTGTGATCTGAAAATACTGACATGTAGGGAATGCTCTGAATGCCGTAAAGAGATTTTGTTGGGGAGGCAGTCTTTCTATGTAATGGTAGATTGTTAGAATTTCTGGCATGAGCATGTTGGCGTCATTAACCATAGCTCAACATGTGCTTCACAGGATGCTTTTGTCTTTGCTGCTGTACCTTCTCCTGGGGACAAAGAATAGCTGTGCAAACAGAAAAATTCAGCCTGGGAGTCTCCTGCAGTATCAGTCCCAGCACAAGGTGCTGCTGGGTGGGAGAGGTGCAGGAGCCCTTCTGCATGGAGCAGAGGAGAGCAGATGAGGAAAGCCTGACCCAGTGGCAATGGTTATCTCTTCTAGAGGAGAAAACACATGAGCAGCAGCTGAAGTCACATAATTTGCTCAGCCCAGAGCAGAGGAGCTGAGGTGAGGCTTCATGGCTGCTGCAGCTCCTCGCAGGAAACGGAGGGCAGTGCTGAGCTCTGCTGTCTGGTGACCAATGACAGAACCCAAGAGAATGGCACGAAGCTGAGACAGGGGATGATCAGGTTGATTATCAGGAGGTTTTTCACCCCAGGGCAGTGATCACGACACCGAGCTTGCCAGAGTTCTAGAAGCATCTGCACAAAACTCTTAGACTTTTGATCTGATTTTTGGTGGTATGTGTGGAGCCAATATTCTCTTCTGGTAACTTCTGTTAATTAGTGGGCCATTATTTACTCATTGGGGAATCATTTTCTGGCCCTTCCTCTGGTAGAAGAGATAGAATTATCCCTAGCATACCTGCACCATCAGCAACCTTAAAATCCTCTCCCATCTCCTAATCTTCTTTTCTAAAATGTAGTAATCAACCAGGCAGATTGGTCTTAGGATTCCTAAAAAGTTTTACTTTATACTTTGCCACCAGCTTCACTTCATTGTCTTGCAGTCCCTGCAAGGGACGCAGCTGCAGAAGTGGTCTTTAAAATGCTGGAGATGAGCATGGTATAAATGAGTTGTTTATCGGTTTCTGACATTTGCTGAAATCTAGAGTTTCAAAGTTGTCCTTTAAACACCGGAGCACAAACCTGCTATGGCAATAAGCCCAAAGGTCAGTTTACTTATGTGAGTGATCCCTGGAGAGACACATTTGTAATATTCTGCTGGCCTTTGGTGTGCAAGATGAGAAAAGAGTCACCCCAGTGCTGGGGACACAGGCTGGCATGTTCTAGTTCTATATGACTGAGGTCACAGTTCTTTCAGCTGGTTCCAACTGGAGTATCTCTTGGTAATCTGGTGTTGAGCACTGCTTCCAGCAGTTACTTGTCAGTGTTGATTCTTCTCACAGTTTCCATTCTTTAACCATTCAACTTTAACCATTAGGCCTGACCTAATTCCCCTTGAAGTTGAGCCCACAGACTTTGGCAGAAGTTTTAGATGATCCCAGAATCAGAAGCTCCTTGAGGCAGAAATTCTGTTGTTGTTTTACATATCTATATTGCTGCACCCATCTGTACTGCTGTAAAAAATAGTGATTAAAGAACTGATATCATCTGATTGTGCTGTCTATAAGAAGAAGGAGGGACCTGCCCTTAAACGAAATAAACAAGCCTCAAGCAGCTAATTTTCCCTGTTTGTATTCCCAAGTCTTTCTAATGTCACAGCAGATCTGGTTGTGAAAGCAGTGAATTCACTTTCCTTTTTGAAAGGCACTCACACACTGTAGCATAAAGAAAACCAGTTATGCTAATGGTGAGCACACACACACATCATCCGTTGCTTTCTTTCTGTCTTTGCCCTGCAAGCATATATACTTTTGCAGCGGAATTATTCTTAAGGCTTACAAAACAGACAAGCAGAAAGTGTATGGGAGCTGGCCTCGTAAGTTCAGCACAGCTTCACTGGATCTGCATAGATACAGGAATTCCTCCATGCATCAGGTGTGCCTCAAGTCCTGTTCTGTCCATACAGACTCAGCTGTGCATCCCCACCTGGCTAGATGCTACACTTGCACTTGCGTGAGTTGTCTTTGCTTCAGGCAAAGTGTTGTCACACAGCACAACTCTGAAGCAAAGACTCCAGTGCAAAAACTTCTTAGCACTGAGCTGGAGCTGAAAGTTTGTGTCTTGATGGAATCCTTACATGCAAAATGTGTGATAGCAACACGGGAAATTCTTCTGCTATTAATTACAAATGCATCCTAGCAAGAGTATTACCCTACTCATATTTCTTTTTTTGTTCCCCATTTTTTTACAGTGTTTTTTACAAACAGCACCTGCTTCAGCTGTCTGTGTTAGAAGGAAACAAAATGTAACTGTAGCAATGCAGATACAAGCGCGATTTTTATTGTAGGCTTTTCTGCCTGCTTATTTCCTTGTCATGTGCTTATTGTCTCTTAACTTGCACTTGATTTTTTAGCTCCTTGGGAGGGGACCATCTTTTTGTTCTGTGTTTGCACAGCATCTGAGGCTGTCATGCCCTGGTTCTTCACTAATCCTGATAAGTGCTCCAGCAGTACAAATGGCAAGTGAATTTGAGATGCAAACAAATCAACATTCTTCTCACTCATTAAACTTTTTTCTCTGTGATGATTTCAAATGGAATTGCATTTCATTACAGTTCAGCTGGGAATTGCCAGTTTCTCTTCCAACCTCTGTTACCAGCCTCCTGGTACAGCCTCCTTCTGCAGTTGACCAAGAAGTACTTGGCAGGCAATTTGCAGACTCTGAAAAACAATAGGTTGTACTATTTTAACCTGGTTTTGTCCTAACCTGGAACAGGCTGAATTGGCATTTGGGGTAGCGAGGAAATGTGATTTGATGTGCCAAGTCAACTGCACTTGCTTTTCGGTGGCTGCTGTGGACAACTTTTGTCTGCTTTGTCTGGTGAAGAGGTGGAGGGGCTATGCTGGCCCCAGCATCTCAGCAGTGCCAGGCTAGTCTCAGTAATTCTCTATAATAGGGCCTGAATGAAGCAAGGGATTACTTTGCCCTTAAATTGAAGATTAATGCTTATTTTTCTTTTTCTGGGACAGAAAACAGAGCCTGTTTTCTAGAAGGATAGTGTCCACTGAAACAGGATTATATTTGTATTATTATTGCAGAGACATTTGTGAAGTAGATTTCTGTACTACAGTAAAGAGCCATGACCCCTCACAGAGTTATCTTTTAAGCTGCATGCTAAACCCATGGAAGCTTACGGCTCAAAGCTAATGGGGATTTAACTTCTCACTGAAAGAATTTGGAGCCTAACGCTATTTAGATGCTCTTTGCTGTCATTGATTAAATGCTCAGTCCTCTGCAAGGAACCTAATGGAATCATAACTGTATGAATTTTCCATCTAACAAAGTGAATGCCAGGAGAGACCCCATGCAATATTTATTAGAGAAGGAATTTGATCTTAAAAGTGAAAGTACTTTTTTGTTTGTACAGAAAAAAAAAAGAATGTGAGTAAGATCTTACGTTTTCAGAGTATCCCACAAAACCATTTGGTGGAAATAAATCCAGTTTCTATATTGTGATCTCTGGGATTTCTATTATGGTTTTCACTGCTTTCCTTGTTTACAGTGTTCCCTCACTCATTACTGAAAAGTGTTTTGAAGAACTGTTTTAAATGATTCTATTTAAAAATAATAAAACTGCCAAAGAAAACCCCAAATCTTGCTTTTCACTCCCAAATTGAATTGTGCACTGGAGATTCAAGAGCACTACATACCACCAGGGATCACTGGTACTTTCTGAGATGCAGCAATGACAGCTTCTGAGGGATGAGCGTAGGAGAGCTGTAGCCTTGGTACAAGACACTGAGCTGTGAGCAGCATGTGGCACCATGTCCTGTGGCAGCACACATGGATTCCAGTCATGGTCTCTTCGGTTGCTGCAGTTCTGAGAATTTTCCTTCTTCAATATCTTGAGTGCTTTCTGACTTCTGGCTAGTGGTAATGACGAGTGTGTTCATTCTGTACTTGTTTGTCGTTAGAGCTTTGGTGGTTTATTCCTGGAGAAAACTGTGATCTCTGGCAGGAAAGAGATCTGTTCAAATGGAAGCCTAAGCAGTGAGGTATGAGCACATGGCCTAGTGTTTCACTGTCCTGCACTTTTCCTAACCGCTGTGTTGCCCTGCCTGAATGTACAGCCCTGTCTCCTTTTTTTTTACTTAGGGACAAGGGATGGTGTGACGTAGGATCTCATCTTCCTTCCAGTGCCTCAATAAGCTCTGTGGGCTGACAGCTTGGGTTGATTGCTTCTCTAAATGTACCAAACTTTTTAAATTTCCATTTTAAAAGAGAAAGAGAGAGAAAGGTAGGCAAGAAATGAGCACTCAGAAATTTGCACTCCAAGTCACTGTTAGTGTTCACATTATATTTATATGTATTTATTTGCACTTGAATATTCCAGGTATGGCCAATGATATCCCCAGTTGAAATGGTTGATAGTTAAAACATTCCCGAAAAGAGAAACCTGGACTGGTTGGAGAGTAGGGATTCAACAAGGACAAGTGTAGAATCCTACAGCTAGGGAGGAAAATCCCTTCATTAGTGCAAGTTAGGAGCTGATCTACTGGAACAGAGCTCTGCAGAGAAGGACCTGGGTGTTCTGGTGGACAGCAGGTGGCCACAAGCCAGCAGTGTGCTCTTATGGCCAAGAAGGCCAATGGTATCTTGGGGTGCATTAAAAAGAGTGTGGCCAGCAGATCGAGGGTCAGTCCTTCCCATCTACTCTGCCCTGGTGAGGCCACATCTGGAGTTCTGTATCCAGTTCTGGACTTTAGCAGGGGAGCTTGATGATCTCCAGAGGTCCTTTCCAACCCCTACAATTCTGTGATGCTGTGATTTTATTTATGTGACGCCTCTCAGTAGATATTCCTGACATTGAAGATACGAATTCTTACATAAATGATTGTCCTGAATTTGTTCATTTTATGAAACTCTTAGTGTTGTCCATTGGAGAATGAAAAAGATAATCTTTGAAATTTTGAAAGCGCTTCCAGCCTTGTTCTATACAACAAAACTGGGGGATCTTTGAAGCATTTCAAGTTGTTCCCAAAGAGAAAAGATGGTAGGCAGTATGGCTCCAGTTTTCAATTGCCCTGTGATTCCTTTGAGATGATTAAAAATGAAAAGTCACAAGGGGATGGAAATTAAGTTGAATGCTGAGAACTCTGACATAGACTTACTGCATGACTTTGAGGAAGGCATTTTAACTTGCCTGTGTGAGCATAAGCATCTAAAACGGGTATAATCATACACAGCATAATAATTTCCCTCGGTGAATGCCATTTTCAGTCTATCTTGTACTACTTAATGATTTGTGTGACTGCTGGAATAACAGCATTCTCTAAAACTGTAATGCCCTAATGTATTTTTTCACATAATCACCAGTGGTTGAAATATTTGTTCTGACACTTGAGATTACTCATGTAAACAGGAAAAATTACAGCATACTGGTGATGCCAGACACCTTGAATTCCATCTGAGCATGTGGGAGATTGGAAAAGGAGCTATAAATACTAGCAGTGAGGGTAAGCAGTATGCGTGAGCAGCACATGAGAAATTCTAAGTTTACTTATTCCTGAGGTTTAGATAATATATTTTAAAATACCGGTTTACGTATGTTAGCATTGGATGCAAGACAACTCTTAAGAATCTGAGCACTCCAAGGGCTGACTGGAAAAATATGTGCTTGGTTCCATTTTCTCCTTCACATGAAGCCACGTTTTGATGCTGTACTTTGGGCAGAGTTACAGGGAGTATGATTACCCAGTCCTAACGTCATGTCACCGTAACCTCAGTTTTTGTTTTGAGCTGGTGAAGCATTCTGCCTTGCAGACAACCGAAAGGTCCAGTCTGATTTTTAGTGGATAACATACAGGTCCTACAGTGATTTTTCTCAAAATGTGACTGCTAATTTCTGCGTTCTGCTCCCAGATTGCCTGTTTCAGACACTTTCCCTCTCCATTATAAGAGACGTGCATAGCTTAATTGTAGAGATCAAAATGTCACATAGTGTAGCAAATGAGCTGTGTCACCTTTTACAAAAAATGTAGTATGTTTTTTAGCTACTGCTTGCAGGTTTTGACAGTGGTCTTTTTTAATTTGCTGTTGCTTAGGTAAGGGACACTTGTGCAGTGCAGCTGTTCTCTGCTGGGTGCTGTTCCTTCTGAGTGTAAGCTCTTCAAGGTAGCACGAGCACCTCTTTCTAGATCAAACTGTAGGCATCTTGTTTATCACCAAACATTATACTTCTGGGGTATACTGAATATTTACCAGCTAAGATTTGCTTTTCAGATCATGCAGAGGTGGATATGTCTGCATTTATTTTTGGAAATTAACATAATATTATTGGAAGCCTGATGAGTAGCCTATGGACCATTGCAACTAGAATTCATGCATTCATTATTTGTGACATTTCTTAAACCAGAACCAAATAGATCCAGTTTATTGAAACAGGAACTGTGAAACTTAGGAGAAGAGTAATCTATCAGTGGATGAGGAGAGAAACCTTAACACATTGAGTGTAATACACGTGTCTAGAGGAAATTGTAACGGAAACTGTTGAGCAAGATCAACTGTAGGCTCTATCTGTATTTATTATTAATTTGTCATTTTGAAATTTTCTGTACTAAATTATTGACAACCTGTGACTCTTTTGATCACTCTGTCGACTCAGATGCTAGCAATGTGTTACATTTAGAGATGTGAATCAGGGCAGTGGTCCAGCCTTTGGTTTCATTGTGATTCACTGTGACAGAATTTCATGTTTGTTTAGTTTCCACTGAGCTGCTTTGAACAGAAATATAAAAATTTCTCCTTGGCATTGAAACTGTATTTTTGGTTCCTTGAATGTTAGCTGAAAGTTGGACTTTATTCATAGAACACAGTCATTTAACTTGCAAACAGTTCAGTGGCTGGATCAGCCCACACGATAGTCTACACATAACGAAAGAAGAAAAATGGCACATTGAAGACTCTTCTTGCAGTGTGACACAGAAGTATGGGAAGGCCTGGGAATGTAATCTCCAGCTCCACCATTACAGAGAGGTCCCTGGTGCTGGTGGGAAGGAGAAGGCATCTCAAGGGGCTGCCTGTCCAAGACTAGCTGCTGCTTTTGCTTCTACAGCTTCTTGACTTCTGTGACAGCTTTGGTAGCAAAATAGGAGCTTTTGGTGATCTGCTGTGGATATTGTAGTGCTGCTGGTTGCAGACTGGTTCTTCTGCCCTATGCAGGTTGTGAAAACCATGAGGTTTCATAGACTGCTCCCAATCCTGAGAGCAGTCTGTTTTCTCCCCTTACTGTGTACCTTGGCAGAACCTTGTCACACCATTTACTTTTATTTTTTCTCTATGATAGTGTAAATAGATAGGAAATGCATATTCTGCTTATCATTTAATGCCTTTACTTTTCACAGGAAATAAGGATAGCACTGGGGTTTCTATTTATAACAGCACAGGCTTAACCTTGTCACATATTTGCAAAGAGCAATTAGATGGGGACCTGGACACTGGGCTGCTGTTTGGACTGAGTGTCTCCTTACCTCACTGACAAAGCACTCTTACCTATGCAAAGCTGCAGACTGCAAAGTGCTTCAAACAGGAAATAACTTCATTTCAGGGACAGAAGGGTGTGATGAAGCTTGCCACTGCTGCTTAAAACAAATTCAATTGTAGATCATTTTCAACCATCCCATTTGCAGCCCACCAGAAGCTTGAGATTGAAGGTCACTTAGCAGCAGCCTTTTGGTACCAATTGCTAATGCCTTCCCTTCTGGTGAATTTAGTCTAAAGATGTGTCCTTCTCCCAAGTCCTGACTCAAACCTGTCTCTCTAAGGAATGAAGCAACATCTGCTGAATTCAGCTGAATGAACTTTCAACCAGCAGAAAGTGGTACATTCTTTGTCTCACTGAAGGGTGGGAAATGGCTGAAATGTAAAGTGGATTTGCATTCTCACAAGGTGTTTATTAATCATTTCCCTGAAGATCTAACCTCTTGGGGGAAAGTCAGTGGTGTTGCTGGATGTTACTTGTCTGAATGTGATAACGGAGACTTCTGTAGGAAACTGAGTGGCAGAACTCAGAAAAAGTACTGTTGACTGTTTTTGCATTTATGCTTGTGTTAAAGGCTTTGAAAGAGTGATGTGACATATCCTCACAGATCATCTCATCCATGAACTCTTTTCTTCAAATATTTGGATCTTAGTTTTGATGGTGCCACCAGAACCTGGACATTTTTACATATGTCTTCACTGTAATGAGCGCAGTTTGAGTGAGTTTAGAATGAAGCCAATAAATAAATTTCAGAGTTGTGGTACTAAATTAACTTTAATTCAGTAATTCTTTGTCTCCGTGAATCTCAATTCAGTTGACAGGAATGTGAAGTGCTCTGCGTTTAGACTGGCATAGTTTGGGCGCAACTTCTGAGTTTTTTGCAAATGTTTTCCTTTCAGTTATAACTAGCTCTGAAACCACTTGGGATATAAGCCTACTACACCACAAGTTCTGTGTTTTAACATTTCATCAAGCAAAATGACAGAACTGTGCTGAAGGATTGACTTGCCCATCCTTTGCCCTTCCAAAGCCCTCCTACCTCCAGTGATTTCTTCTAGGTTTGCTATTGCCTATTTTTTTCTTCTTCTTCTTTTTACAGTATCACTTTAGCAGCTGTTGGATGGCTCTGACTTGTTAACAGGGGCTTGCAGATGTCCTGGTGCACTCACTTCAGCACACAAGAGTCAGACTGAATAAGTTGATAAAAGCAATTGATCTAATCACATTCAATACTGTGGGCTTGAGAAACTTCTTAACTGATTTCCTAATGCAATCTTGATAGATCTGAAGTATGGTGAAGGACATGGCCAGCTCCTCTTCTGTACACCAGCTTTCAGAGCGGATGAATTTGGATTTATGGGAGATTTGGAAAACCTGTGTGTTTTGGATATAGATATCAGTAATGTGGAAATAGCTTTAAGAGGCTTCTGTGTGATATTTTCTACTTAGTGTTGGTAGCTGTCTCTGACTGCTTACTTGAGAGAGAATGAATGCATGAAGAGAAGACTCTGCTTTTTCCCTGCAAAGAAGACATCCTGAATCATCTTTATTTGAGCAGATTCAGGCGTGTTGTTCCCTTTACTTTCATATTGTAAATGTACACTTCTTGAGCTCATTCCTGTTGTAATGAAAGAGCTTTGCTCTGCAGAACTGGCTTCTCTTCAGCAGTCTTTATTTTCCCTCCTGGGAAACAGTTTCAGTGTGTCAGAAAAGTCTCAGTTCCACAGAACTGTTCAGCCAAGAGCCTGACCAAATCTAGCTGCAGTATTTCTCTCATTAAAAGCCAGCTTCTTTCTCTTAAAAAAGAAAGAAAGAAAAAAGAAAGAAAGAAAAGAAAGTCATCTGTGAAGAGTAACAAAGGATTAATTGTGGAGACTGGGTACTTGGCAGAAACTGCATATAAATGAAGTGCTTTTTTGGAACTGCATTGCCTGTCTCACAGATGAAAAAATAAATGTGAAGTATTCAATGTGTATCAGCAGATTAATTCATTTGACTGCCACTTCCGCTCCTCTTCTCGTTACGGGGAGGGGAGCTCAGGAAATTGGAATTCTAATTGCTTGACCGCAGTTTCTAATTTGTGGTGTACCAAAAGGGCACGGATCATTAATTAGTACTGGATATAAGGATCTCTGAGGTTGAGGTACAGCATCAGACGGATGAATTTAGATAACTCTTTACTGAAATTACAGTCTATCAGTAAATTGACTTACAGTAATGAAAGCATTTGAATTTTTTCTCAGTCTCTGCAAGTTTCTGTCTTTGCAGAATGTGTTCTGATGGTCTTAAAGAATGTAACATTCTTATACAAGTATATATTTAATAATTGTGTTCACCTTATAAATATATCCCTGCATCCTTTAGGCATGTGTAAATATATCCATATTTCCATATCATATATATCCATATTAGGAATGTGTACACATGTACAAGCATAGTCGTGCATAACTTGGAGTTATTGTTCAATTGCGTGCCTTATTTCATTTTATTTAATGTTTTGGGTTTTCATTCTCTCAGGTAGCATCACTGGCAGTTTTAAGAAGTATGAGGATAGTCTTCTTTATAGCTGCTTGCTTTTTCAGTCAGTACCTGGATTAATGCTGCTACACCCAAAGGGAAATGTGGTGCTTGAGTGTAATGGTCTGAAAACTGAACATTATCAACATTATTACTTTAAAGTCCAATAGTCTGTATTATATATTTTTAGTAGTTTTAAAACTTGATGGTGTGACTGCAGTTGCACATTAACACTGCTGCATTCAAGATTCTCAGATAGTGCAGCAAAGAACGGGAATATGCCCACAGTACACACTGGTATCAACTTGTTTTCTATTAGCTGGATATGGGTAGACTGTAGAATGTAGTCCTATGGAGTCACCATAAATTTCCAGGTGTCGTAGGGTTTCTGGTGCAGTGGTATAAACACAGTGTTCTGCAGGATTTGCATCCAGAGTTTAGAGGTAAATAGGAAATATTTGCTGATAAAATGTGTGAATCATCTCAACAACATTTTAGCTAAAGTCATAAACTGGACCTTAGTTGTAGGTGTATAATTACGGGCATTAACAAGACCAAATGGAAAACAACAGCTCTGAAAAAAAGCCAATTCTAATTGGTTGAAGCTCTGCCACCTGTTCTGTTTCTACATTCCATTTGTACATTTACCTGTATCTGTGTAGGGGGCTTTTAATAAACGAAACACATCTGAAAATGCAGGAGCCTTAAAGCCTGTTCTGTAAAACTATAGAATTCAGCAATTAATCTGTGCTTTTATTTGGTGGGAATTAGGAAGTAATTAGTGGAAATATGCTAAAATAATTTTTTTAGACAGGAAACATGCATTCACTTAATTTTTTTAGTTCTCTTGTAGAATTTTATAGGAAGATGGTGTTCAACAGTGTGTTTTGCCCGTTTATCAGTGGACCTTTAGTCATGTAAGTCTCTGGGGCCGAGTATCCATTTCTTGTTGAAAGTCAGCAGAAACGAGATGTCAAGGAGCTCAGAACTCTGCAGGAGCCTTCATAGCACTCTTTTTCTCCAGATAGTCTTCCTGGCTTTTGCTGTATTTGGGACTCGGTTTGTGGAAAGAGGATTACACTCTGCTCTCTCTCTCTCTGTGTCTCCTCCTGCTCGTACTTCCTCTTATACAGGAGTTCCTGAAATAGTGCAGCTGCCTGCCACGAATTCACCACTGTATCGCATGGAAACTTGGTTTCTTGGCTCCTGGAGGGATGACTCTTTTCTGTTCCTGCACCTTGGGAATTAAATTCATATTTTGTGTTCCCACTTACAGCTTAGAGCCAGATTTTTCACTTCAGCTTCCTTCTTTCCCTTGCCCCTCTCTCCTTTTCTTAATTAAAAGATGCTCAGGTCTAATGCATGGAGCTGCAGCTGGAAGAGGATGAAAATAGCACATGGAAAATAGTTACGCTGTTGTGACTCAAACCTTTATTTAGCAGCATATTTGCTGGCCTGTCACTGTAGATGAGTTCAAAACCATATCGGATTACGTTTTTCAAGAGATTAATTGATAATCCCTAATTTTAAAGAAAACAGAGTTTTGTTAGCAAAAGAACATTCTTAGAGCTTTAGCTTTCCTCCTTTCCACGTTAATGGCAAAATCGTATTAATTCAGAGGAAGCAAGAATAGATTCACCAGATCCAAATGTGTTCAGTCTCTCAGATTCCCAAAGTACACCCCAAATGAGATTCCAGCTGTTAAGAGCCAAACCTGTACGAAACAGAGAAAAACTACCCATTATCAACACCTTTGAAAAAGAGATTGTATATGGAATTCTCAGTGGTGAGCACTTATCTTGGCCATTCTTGTTCTCCATTCTGAGTATTTCCAGTGCTTTATTTGAAGCATCAAACAGTTCTGTCTGCTTTCCTCCTTCACCACAATGCCCTTTTCTAATTTTCCCATCTTTTCTGTTATTAAATCATTCTCAGCCTCTTCAACCGAGCTGACACAATGACCTGCACTATTTCCTTGAAATTCTGTCTCACAGCATTTTAATAACGTCCCCAAATAATTTTGCATTACTCCTGCCCTTCCAGCTCATCTTGTTGCTGTTTGAATGGCATCATCGAGTGACAGCAGCCAGTTAGGCAGCCACATCTGTGCAGGTGGGACTTGTTCATTTACACAAGGAGCTTGAAGGTGAGATCCTTCCTTGAAGGACCTCCATTGGGTTTGTGGAGAAGGGCAGCTCCCCACTGAGAATTAATTTCTGCATACAGTACATTTAAGATTGTTTGAGATCACTGTATTCACTATATATATTTGCTACTGTATACGTTGAAAGAGGCTGAGAACAGATCTAATCTGGTACTGTGATTAGCACAATTTTATTTCCCTAGAGAAGGCTAATAGGTGAATTGATTTTTGTTTACTCCAGACGTACATACGAGTAAATCAACTGAAACTGCTTCCCAACAAGCAGAAGTAGCTCTTGAGATCAGTGACAGGATGCTGAAAGGCATGAACCAGGAGTGAGATGTGAGTTCTCAGCCCTGGGGTATCACTGGAGCATTTTAGATAAGTGAATAATAGATACGCTGTTCCTTCGTTGAACGTTTTTCTTAGACACTCATCCACCTCACCGCTTCTGTACCTAAAAATTGCTCCATGGGAGTTCAGAGCCTGCCGAGCAGAGGTCAGATGGCGCTCCTGGCTTTACACTTTGTGGATCCTTATGTTCTTATTTGTCTGTTCTGCACTTTTCCATTATTTTTGTACTGTGCTGAGATAGGCTGCAATCAAATCTCCACCTTTTGTATTTGCACAATTCTCAGCGCTGTGATGCTGGGCATAAGAAGGCTGCTTCAAAAGTATTGCCTCCTATTTTGTTATGTTGGCTCACAATGTCAGAGGCAGATATTGGTGATACAGCAGTAGAGGTGGAAGCTTTGCACCAATATTCCAATACATGTTATTGTCTCGTGACAGATGGCAGCAGAGGGGCAGTCTGATAAATTGGCGTCTAACATGGAAAAGTGTGTGAAGCAAAGGTGTAGAACTGGATTCCACTATGTGGAAAAAATAGCATGCATTGACACTTGCTGAACATTTATGGAGACCAGACAGTGACGTGATATGTGGTGCATGTCAGCAGTGGTGGCAGTGACGTGAAAGACAGGCTGTGTTCAGGATAGCGATGCACAGCTGTTACGCCATGAAATAGAAAGTCTTGATAGCTCATCCATGGGAATTAGCTAATAGTGGTGGCTAAGTTGAAAAATAGTGTTTCATAGCTGAGAATTTGCTCTATCAAAAAGTATTATTGTTCTCTTTGTATCTCTTGTATTTTCCAATGGAATAAAGAGTAGGCATTACTTTTAGAGTAACCTGCATACAAATAATAAACAGTGCTGAGAGTTGGTACTAGTTCAAAGAATTCCCAATGAATGGAACTACTGAATATCCATTCATTCTTTTCTTTTTCTCCTCTTCTTCTTTTGTTTTAAATAGTGAAGTACATGAGAGAAGCAACACCCTATGTGAAGAAGGGCTCTCCAGTTTCAGAGATTGGATGGGAGACACCTCCTCCAGAATCTCCCCGCCTGGGATGTGTGTCTGCTGACCCGCTGTCACAGCTTTCACTCTCCATCCACAGGGACAAAAAGACAATACCGCTCAAGATGTGCTTTGTGACACGCAACCTGACGGTGTCAGACCCTGAAAACAGGTGAGCAGGGGTTTTATCATAGAATCATAGTTTGAGTTGGAAGGGGCTCTTAAAGGCCATCCCGTCCAATTCCCCTACAGTGAATAGGGACAACTATAGCAAGATCAGGTTGCTCACAGCTCCATCCAGCCTGACCTTGAATGACTCCAGGGATGGGGCATGCACCACCTGGGTTTTGACTGGGGCTGGGAGTTTGCATTGAATAGCTGTTGGCCTCTTTATCTGTAGAGCTGGGGATCGGGAGCTGGTGATGGGCTCTAGGCCTTGCAGCAAGGAGCAAGAGGAGAGCACTGATTTGGGAACGTGATGTCCTTGTGTCTGAGCCCAGGGGTGCTGGGTTGAGGGCCCAGCTCTGGATAAATAGAAGCACGTCAGCTTTTGGGTTGTGCTGGAAAAACTCTTGAGAGCAGTAATTCAACATTTTTATTAGAAATAGAATCATGTGTTTTTGTTCTTGTCTGATGAATGTCTGCTTATTCCAGCCTGGTTTAGTCTAATCCCAGTAAATTACATTTTCTTTTTTTTTTCTTTTTTTTTTCTTTTTAATGACTATTATTTTAAGAACGGGCTGTTTTATCCATTCAGTTCTGGGTATTAAAGTCAAGAACAGGAGAAAAGTTCCACTTACAGGACATTAATGTGGAATTTCTGTGACTTCTTGGTTTTTTTTCATAATGTTAAAAATAGGATGAGCTTACCAACGCTTATTTATAACATGTGTGGAACAGCTGCACACTGATAGAAAAGGGACCAGTCGAGTCAGTAACACAGACTGATTCTTCCATTCAAATAATGGCCTTTTTGTTTTTCTTGTGTACTTGCTTATCAAGAAGCAGTGTGGAATGCCTTTGGTTCTCAACAGTTATGTATAGGCATGAGCAAAAAGTACATTTTCATTTGCAGACAACAATAATGAGAAGAGGGGAGAGCAGAAGGGGGATAGGTTCCCCTGTATTCTCTTCTGCAATTCAGAAACTTTATTAGTATCCATGTAATTTTCTTTCTGTATTTTTTTTTTTTATATTTGTTGGACCGTCTTACATTTTTTGCTTTTCCTTGTGCAAAAACCTCCAGCTTTCTTCTCCAGTGTAGCTTTGCTTTGCTGCTGCTCTTCATCACACCAACTGGTTATTGCCATATTCAGTGGTAAAGGACTGCTACAGAAGTACAGTTACAAAACTGGTAACAGTAATTGCTATCAGCCTTTCTCAATTTTAGATCGAGTTGACTCCTGATAAGAGCAGCTTTATTCTATAAATATTATAAATTAAAATAATTTTATAATAAAAATTATAAATATATTATACATATATCTGTGCAGTTGAAGATGTCAGAGTTTGACAGTTGTGTTGCTGGTTGGAGAGTTTGTAGTTCTCCACACATGGAATATGTTGTAAAGAGCAGGCAGGTCTCGTCATTTGAATCAGCACAGTGTCTTGATGCTTCACACATCGATGTGATACTTTTAGCGTGTTTCTCTTCTTTTTTTGTCTGTACTGCAATTCTCAACTTCTATCATTCCCTTCATGTGAAAGGTAGGAGGACTGATTCAGGCAGGCAAACGCTCACTGCTGTTAGTACTTGTGTGATGGTGCTAACTTTTTTGGAGTGTGCTACCAGCGTACGTTATTAGGTGTAACCAGGAAGTAATGCGTGGGAGAGTCGCACTGCTTACTGTCATGGTTTTCACTTTGTGCTGTTCTCATTTCCTGTGGAAAGAGTGACTTCTGATTTTTACTGTATTCCGACACAATGGGCAGCGTAAGTTGGATTTTTCCATCTAAGTACACAGTACTTCAGATCATGGCAGCTGCAGTGCAGTAGTAGTGTCCCACACACTTGTGTCTTCACTCATTTCAGTTTTTAAACAACTCTAAATACCGGCACTGGTATTTCTCAGTGGAAATGCTATTATAATGCAATGAGCCTTTCCCACTGAAATCTATCCCAAGATAGTAATCCGATCCCAGAAGAATAATTGGATCTTTGTTCACAGCAGAGACCAAACGGTGTCCTTACATGCTTTATGACACTTGTGTTTTATAACCGAGTGACCTGACACACATAGATCTTATAACTGATGGTGTCACTTTGCGGTGCGGTTTTAGAAGAGCGGCGCTGGCAGGCTGCCAAAGCATGTGCTGACCATAAAAGGTCTCCTTTGGATTACATCTGAACTTATTTTCAGGGATTGCTCAGACCAACTGTGGATGTAGGAAGCACGAGGTGTCCAGAGTAGATGTTTCTCCAGCACTGGTCACAGCAGTGTGGTGGGACCAGGCCTAACTGGTTCAACTTTCAACATGAGAAGGTACCTATTTTAAAGGATCCAGAAGGAAATGCCTGTTTGTTGAGCTGAATCACCTTCTTAGAAAGCTGGGCTGAAACATGGATTTAGCAGGCTTGGAGGAAGTTAAACTTCTCACTTTCCTAGTAGAGCTGGTGGCTTTGCTTTGGATTTCTGCTTCTCCTTTTAGACTAGACTCAGTTAAGAAATTACTTAGTCTTTGTCTACCCTCCAGTAGTTTAATGAGCTTGTTGTTTCAGAGCAGAGGTGAGATTTGGTGCCTTTGGAGCAGTGGTTCTCAGATGTCTGCTTTGCCCAACCTGCATGCGAGTTCAGCCTTCAGTGAGATAAGGATTGTTTTCTCTGTTAGCTGATTAAAACAGCTGTAAGATATCCAGGAGAAAATCCAATGTAATACAAACCAGCACCAAGCCTTCTTGTGTAGGAAATTTTGGATAGTACAAACATGGCAACAGGAGAAAAGATGCAGAACATTTTAGTTACATCTATCTCAGTCTCATTTAGACACAGGTGTCGTCATTATATTTCAATCTGGAATAAATAAGGTTAACACAGTTACCACTGATGTCTGTTGTTTGCCTGTGTTGTCACTAACGAATGTCCTTGGTGGCAGCACTGATGGTTAATGTAAGGACACACGGGGAAGCGTCCCCCCTACTAAGGGGACGTGTGGGAATGGTCACAGCTATTAATACCAATAAGCAGTACATCCTACTGCAGTACAGAAAGCTTTTCATCAACTTCTGGTGATAATAGTAAGGAATAGTAGGGGTGACAGTAAGGAATAGGAAGGTGAGGCAAACTGGGATCTGGTTACTACAAATGCAGCTGGAGACTTAAGTTGCTTCATTGCTTTGGTTAAAATAGGGTGGGAGTTTTTTGCATAAAGAGGTATTGATTCACTAAAGTATTTGCAAGATTTACTGCAAAAATGGTGCTCTTCAAATTGGCTCCTTTTGTACACATTCTTTTTAAAAAAATGTTCCTAAGATTGTTTAATAACTGGTTGGCAGTGAACAGTGTCAGAGTTGGTGAGACTGAACACGACCCCACCTGGAGTACTGTGTCCATTTCTGGAGCCCCCAGCACAAGAAGGATATTGAGCTGTGGGAGCAGGTCCAGAGGAGGGCCACAAAGATGATCGGGGGGTGGAGAACCTCCCCTACAAGGACAGGCTGAGAGAGCTGGGCTTGTTCAGCCTGGAGAGGAGAAGGCTCTGAGGAGACTTATAGCAGCCTTCCAGTATCTGAAGGGGACCTACAGGAAATCTGGGGAGGGATGTTTTATACGGGCAGATAGCAACATAATGAGGGGAAATGGCTTTGAAATGAAAGAGGGTAGATTTAGACTAGATATTAGGAATAAATTATTGACTGTGAGGGTGGTGAGACCCTGGAACAGGTTGCCCAGTGAGGCTGTGGGTGACACCTCCCTGGAGGCATTCAAGGCCGGCTGGATGGGACTGTGAGTAACTGAATAGCATGGTCTAGAGGGACGTGTCCCTGCCTATAGCAGGGGTTGGAATGAAATGATCTTAAAGCTCCCTTCCAAACCAAGCCGTTCTTGTGTGAATTCTAACTGGTGTGATACTTACAAAGAAATTATGTAAACAAGAACAGAAATACCCTGTGATTCTGAAGTGAAATGTCAAAATCTTAAATGTAAGACAAACTGGTGAATTTGGGTGTATTTACTTCTATTGCAGTAAAGAATGAAAACAAAAAGTGAAATTTTCTTAAAAATAAAAGCTTAATTTCAACCAGATTTAATACAACATTTTCATAACCAGACAGCACCAAAAGAACTTGAGTGTATTCCAAACATAAACAAAAGAATGCAAAAATGAAATAAAAATAGAAGCATCTTTAAGTAGAAGTCAGGGAACTGTGACACTGTTGTAGAACAGAACTGTCTAAAAAGGAATTTACTGAATGTTTTCCTAATGCATTTTTAGCTGTGAGGCTGAATGATTATTTATGTGTGGTGTCTGGAATACAAGTAAGAATTCCATGCCTGTTCAGTACAACTCTGTGAAAGGTGAGTGTGTATGGTTTGGGACCCGTCATGCTTCCAGCACGTCCAGTCTCACTGTTGATCTAAAACACAGCTCAATTTAGAAGGGTCACGGGAAGGAATTACAAGACCTTGAGCTTTTTGGTTCCTGCAGCTCTTCAAGATCCTGTCCTGTAATTTAAATGCAAACACATGGGGGCAGGGAGACAGGAGTTGATCATTGCAAAAGAGCCTTGATATGTCTCACCCCACCAGCTTCCTGAGTAGAAACCATGGCCTCACTGTAATGTTGCCAGGCACGTGCAGCCACTGGTATGCAAAGTGAAGGCTGCCTTCTCCTTGAGGAGTGGCGTGATTTAAGCATGAAGCATTGCAGCATGTGGTTTTTTTCCTGCTAACAAGGGAAGGGATGCCTCGACTCACGTAGCTGCTGTGTGAGTGGTGAAGGGTAGTGCTGCAGGGAGGAGCGACTGCACATACAGATTGAGTTATGGCGGCTCTTGTGGAGTGTAATTCCCATTTATCTTACTTTGCTTTCTGTCTCTTCCCCTCTTAAGGAGGTACTTTGATAGCACTGCGCTCAGTGAGGGGCAGCTGATGCTACCTAAGAGTGTTCTGGTTGCTGACAGAAGCACAGGTGGGTGAGGTGCTGAGCAATGGACCCAGGGCTGAAGAGGTGTTGAACTGTTTTTACATACTTAGCAGGATTGGCCTCAAGTTAGGAAACTCGAGTCCTTTCCCTATTGCAGTTACTGTTTTTTTTTTTCTTGGTGGGCTGTGTTTATTTTGTGCTTATGTTAAGCTGGAGAAGAAATCAACAATGCAACATTAGAGTAAAGCAGTTTGAAAGGATCTGATTCAAAACTAGCGATAATCAGGGTGAAATTGTGGCCGAGTGTCTTAATTGTCTAATTGTACCCTTGTGCTTAAACCACACTGTTGTCCTGGGCTGTCACCACAAGGTGTTATAGAGAGATGATCTGCCTATGTGAAGCCCTTTGCATCCTTGCTCACAGAGGGTAATGGATTCAGGATCAAGGCTGGGTCAAATACCTGGGTTTTTGCCCTAACCTCACAGATTTTTTACTCTTGTGGATCCAAATCCTCTGTTCGTGTAAAGCTGGATGTATCTTCCTGTGTTCTTGTTTCTTTACAATGTATCATAACTGCTAATCTTCTAGCCAGATCTGCTCTTTACTGGAAGGGACGAACAAGGAGGAGGTACTTCAGATGTATTTAGTGCTCTCTCTAGTTAGCTGGAGTCAATGCATTTAGGGCAAGGGATGGCAGATGGGAGACCCGTGCAAGTGTAGTAGTTCTCTCACGGAATTTTGGGTCAAATCTCTTACTGCTAGAGTTAACAGTTGATTCAGGCTGGGCTGTCTTGCAGTCCTGTATCAATGGAATTGTCAGTTCTTTGTGCATTTCTGCAAGTGCTGGTATATTTTGGAATCTGCAAGCATCAGTCCTGCTTAGGGACAGTTTTCTAACTCTATAGGAGCACTGAAGGCTCTATGCAAGAAGGGTAATTTTTTTTTTTCTTTCTCATTATTAAAGTTATTTTGTTATAAAAAGTTATGAAAGTGTTATAAAGTTATATGTTGCTCTAGCTCATATGAGCTTATACGTCAGTTTCTCCTTAGCCTTCCTGGCAGACCTCTGAGATCAGACACCTGTGTTAGGCCCCCTGTTCCTTCTATAGAACTGTGTGTTTCAGTCTCTTTTGAGTCCAGTCACCAGCTGTTTCTACTGACAAGAAAAAAGAAAAAAAAGAAAAACAGAAGACCTGCAGAGCAATCTCAAGGGTTTTTGTTTACACAAACAAAACAGCAATTCAGCTTGAACTGTGGATCTTCATCACTTTTATTTACTGCTATTTGGGATTGTTTTCCCTACAAAGACTGTTTAATTTTTGTTCTGTTAAGTCGTATTAAAGTAGTTGAATAGCTTTCTAATGTCCTGGAGCCCAGTCTCTGGGCTGCAGCTTGAGAACTAAATTACTGTTGGTGCATGGCAGAACTTAGGCACCCACTGAGTTTTTCTGTGGGGAATTCAAGATTGAAGTGTAGAAATCAATAGTTACGATATGCAGTGAATGACCTTCACTTTTTACAGCTCCTGGTAGGGTCAGATTAGTAATGTCTTATTTTCTTGATAAATATGTCATGTTTTTTTCCCTGGCATGATAACGTGGGACTTCCTCCCGTCCCCTCCCCATCTTCTCTGTTGGACAGTCAAGATCCTGATGTCATTCTCATCTCCAGCACAAAGAGAACGGGCAAAGAACTCCAGCACGTGTTACTGCAAAATAATGTGCGCATAATCGACGTAGAGTGTTTTGTGAAAGGGACTGAATGTGACCTGACAGAGAGAAATGAAAGTGTGTCATGGGGAGTGGGTGGCAAGGAAGGATGTGGGTTATATGGAGGTGGCAGTGACTGAGGCTGGCAGAACAACGCTTTCAGATAAATCTTTGATTAATAGACTTATTATTAACAAATACCTTCTTTTCTGTGAGGAAAAAAAAGAAACTTAAAAAAACCTTAAATAAGAATTTAATGGGGAAACAACTTCATGGATTTTCTATTATGTTTTTGGTGGCATTGGTGGGTAAGATTTTTTGTTTGTTTGCTGCTGTTCTGTTTTTAGTTTTGGTCACTGTTTTTGGTCATTTAGGGTTGTTTTGAAAAAAACAATTTTGATTTTTTCAACCAGCTTCTACTGTAGAGGATTGAGCTGAGGAACAGAAATAGGGCTAAAGCAACTGGAAATGAATCAGGGGAGTGGGAGCAGTAAGAAGAAACTGCCTTGAGAAATACGTGAAGACAAGAGAGAACCAGTTAAGAAAAGGTGATGGAGAAAGGAGCTAACTAGTGAAGGGAACCAAGAGAGTGAAAACTGCAATAAGCTTAGTGAACGTTGTTGGAAAACAGAGAAAAATCAGATCACAAATGAAATATGTCACAAATTAAAGAATAAGGAAGAGTGTGTGAGTGCTGCAGGGCAGGACTAAGAGTAAGGCAAACAAGTTAGTTGTGTTTTGTGTGCATCTGTATGTAAGGTATGTAAGTGCTGATATCCTTGCCTCCCCTAAATAAAGTTGGAGAGCAATTTTAGCGTCACTGAGATCTGCCAAACAAAGGCAGGGGTTTGCTAAACAAAGGAAATCGATATGTTTCAATTTCCTGTGATGCTCCTTGTCCCCACATCCTTTATGTTACTGCTTGTAGCCAGCTATCATTTTAAAACCCCTTTCCTATCAGGCTGTGACCTTACGCTCTGTGCTGGGTTTTCCCTCGCTTACCAGTGGGTCTCCAAATTGGATTTCAGTCTTACATCTCAGGTCTTGCCTGACAGGCTGATAACTGAGCAGCAGGATTTTCAGCTTCTGTGTTCAAAGCTCCTCTCTCCTAGAACTTCTGCAGTCATTTGTTTTGCAGCAACTTGCAAATTACTTCCACTATGGGCTGCTACCTCTGTTGCCCCAGCTCAAAATCAGTAGGTACTGAGGCTGGGCTGCAGCACATAAGTTGTATGCACAGACATAGCTATTTAAATAGCCTACTGTCAATTCCTGCTTTAACACACATTTCCACTAATTGAAAATCCTTTTTCCCCAAGCTAGGAATCAGAGTTACAATGGAGTTGTTATTTCATCTCATTGCTTACACAGAGATTTTCCATTGATCTCTGAGTCTATTAAAAGGGAAGATGAGCTCCCTGCCTGTGCTGCCAGCAGTGACAGCGCCAGAAAGTGGCCAAAGAGGCCAGCAGCATTTCTGCAGTGCTGCCTCCCAGGTGTTTCATCTTCATTAGCTTTCAGAGGCCAATAATTGATCCAGAGAGGATTTGTGGTTTTGTCATAGTGGCTGCTGGTTTGTTTCAACTTTTTTTGGCAACTAAATGGTGATGCCTGGCATTTCTCGATCATCCAAGCCAAAATGTGGCACTTGAAGCAATGAAATGTACTGCTCGATGGAGGTGCACCTGCTGCTTGTCTCCGCCAGCGAGACTTTCTCCTGTGACAGTTCATCAGCAAGACAGAGATCTGACAGCAGCCTTACTCATTCATCTCCTTTCCACAGCAGTTTTCATCCCTGCTTGTAGACTGTGTCCCCATCTTTCCCCTGGGTCTTGCTACAGCCTTGTCCTTTCTCAGAAGACATCTAATTCTTCTCTAAGTCTATGATATTTTACTTGTGCAGCCAAGTAAAACTGTCTGTCTTTGTCTCTGAGCTGTCTCAATCTGAAGGGTCATTTTCTGCTATTACCAGACACACTCAATTGCTTTTTACTTTGTCCTGGATCAGCTCAGACTGCAGGAGCAGCATGCTTTGGGGTTGGTTGAGGCTTTACCAGAGGTGCAGTTTTTTTAACTGAAACAATTATTTTCCTAGCATTAATAGTTTTCCTTTTACTGTCAGAGAATTGCTTCAGTATAAGACCACAGCAAACTCAGCATCTTCTGGTCTTACATGTCCAAATTGTTAGTTCCATGTTTCTGTTGCCCTTCCATTTTTATGTTTTAACAACAATAGCAGAAGTTTTGTTACTTACATGTATCAGATAAATTACATATTTTACATGCTGCCCAAGACTTCCTTTTCACTCAGTGCAGCCCAGGCAAGCCAAAAGGTTGGACACCCATGTTAAGCAGCGTCATTTTGAGGTTAAACCCAATTCTTACTAGTACTGTTGTAACAAAAATATGAAGGAAAAACACAAGAAGGAAAAACATAAGAGATCTTCTGTGCAATATGGGGAAAGAAATCTGCTCTGTAACATCCACAGACATTTTGTATTAGATGGCTTTCATCATCATGATGGGTAGAAAGGCGTTGTATGATGTGCTCTGCAGTGTCATACATGGTGATGTCAGCAAGTCCAGTGTTTGCACATGGTGATGTCAGCAAGTCCATCGCAGAACAGAATCCTTCCCTTATTACATGCTGTGCAACTCCATTGATGGCCCTTTTATTGAAGCCTGATTCATGGCAGATGAAAATGAAATCAACTGCGACAGCTCATTAGTGATACATACACCCTCTGTGTGGACATCAACCTAGTCCAGCTCCCAAGAAGCAAGGAGCTACATCTGCAGTGACTGCTGTAAGTGGAAAGCCAGCGAGTAACTTAACACAGCGAGCACCATTGTGACAGCAAGGGGACCTGGAGACTTTCACATAGAAAATTTCTACTTGGTTGCCAAATAGTGTTTGCTTTGTAAAATTGCTTTCACCTCCGTTTAAGCGCATCAAACAAACATGCTTCTTGTGTGCTGGGGAATTCATTGCACTGTCTACTGTCTCTGTGAAATATTTTCCTGAGCGGCTCAACTCAATATTTCTATTCCTTTATTTTAACAAACTTTATTCCTGGTTCATCTCCTGGTGCTGCATGGAGAATTAAACAAAAAACCTTAGTGGTTTGGTTTTTATTTTATTAAAAACTGTAGCTATGTAAATTGTATCTTTGATTGTGTTTACCAGATCCCCCCAAGTGATGGAAGATTTCCTCTATTTCTACACTACATTCTGCAATCAACAAAATTATTTACCACCATTTCCTGTAGTAGACATGAAAGGGGAATGTCGTGAGTAGTTTGGCCTGCAATCCCTTTTTAAGTTTGCAAAGTCCACGGCAGATTTCTTTGTTCCTGGTTGTATTGGTGCAATATCAAAGTAGCGTGATGGACTTGAATAATTCTGGCTCCAGCTTATCATCAACTTCAAGAGACTTACTCCACGCTTTAATCAGTCACTGAATACATAGTATGACCCAGGAAAAGGCACAAAATGTAAAGCAGTGCCTGATTTGGTCTGGAGCCAGTGGTGGTGGGAGAAGTGCTTTCAAGAGATTTGATAAAGAGTATTTCTGAGATAATGAATGCTCCTACACAGAAGCCTTATCAAATGTGGAATGAACATGGTCTATCAAACATTTGCTTTCAACTTCTGATCCTCTGTGAAATAAAAGCTCTGGAAGCAGTGAGGAAGAGAGGTTGGGCTTCTTAGCAAGTTTACGGCATTTGGAGGCGCTGGGTTTTGTGTCACCTCCACCTTCCACGGGTGGAAAATGGGATGCTGGAAATACTCTTCTGCTCAGAGAAACTCTTTGAGAAGGAGAGAGAAAATTACTCTCTTCTTATGAGGTTTGCCAAATGATCTCTGAGAAAATGTGATATCATTCATATGCATTGCCAAGCTGGAGAGGTGCCGTGCATCTTGGCAGCCATCTAGAGCTAACATATAATTCCTTTGGGTTGGTATGGGCTTTATCAGAAACAGCTCCATATGCAGTATTTACATAACTGTGGTAGAGTGTGAGAATAAACACAGCTGTGGCATTGCCCTAAATATTTCAATTCCATAGAGAATTAAGGGAACTTTATCACTGAACTGCAGATAAACATAAGTCAGTAAGCGGTGGTCAGTTTAGCCAAGGAACAAATCAAAGCTACAACGGCTGGTCTGCTTGGAAGCACTTAAGTACTTTAGTGTTGGAGTTTACTAAGGTCATTGGAGTTTTTTTTTTTTGCTTTTCAAAAAATATGGAAATATTGTCAGCTGCTAAACAAAAAGCATCATCCAAAAGGACTGGGGAAACAAAGCAGCTAGACCGAAGGGCAGAAAATAGGAGAGTTGACAGGGACATAGTGCTTTCAGCGTGTGATTGCAGTAGGAACCCACAGCTTACCAGGAGGATTATAAAAGAATTTCTGTCAGGATCTCCACACCATGTGGCCACAGTGGTGGAAGTTCTGGATCTCTGAGGGGAAATTTGTAAGGTTGGCTTCTTCAAGATAGTTCAGTGCACTGATCTCATAGCAAAACGTCAGTAGCAGAGCTCAGGCAGTTAAGGGTTTATACTTTAATCCTCACTTTAGGAATAAAAATGCTCTCCTGCCTAGCAGCTTGCACAGGAGTGACACTTGCTGACCAGTGACACTTGTATTCCTTAGGCTGTACCAGTGCAGTGGATGACAAGACTCAATTTCAGTGCTGTCAGTGCAGCTTTACTCCTATTTTGAATTCAGTTTTGATAAGTGTAGTGTGTTTTGTCCAATCTTCCTGTCACTCAGGTGATGGAATGAGGCAGTCTGTCTGCAGCTGTTAGTGTGTCAGCATCCAGCTTTGACTGCTGGCAGGCAATCCCCAGAATAGCCCCATTAGAAGTCACTGACAGTAAGTATTCTTGCAAGCATGATGCTGTATGTGTGTGCATGCGTGTACTAGAATTTATACACTGATATCACAGTATGATGTGTATGTATTAGAAAACATTATGAGATCTCAAACTGAAATAGCACTCCCTAGTTTTGAATCAATGAAGAAATTGTTAAGAGCTGTCTAAGTGCTCATTATTTTAGAGGACAAAACTATAGCAGAAATAGCAAACAGCCACCATCGAGGGAAATACACTTGGATGAAAGCTCAAGTCAAACATTACCTGTTTGTTCATATCTAGATGCTTAACGCAAGAGTTGAAGTGTAGTCCAAGCTGTAGGGAAGGAAGTTGCCGTTGGAACCTATTTCAGCTCCAGATAATGTTTTATGAAACCAGAGGTTGCCACAGCTCTAACTTAAAAGAAATGACAGGAGCTTGCTATTTCTTTGCAACTGCAAAAGCAGCAAATTCTTTTGTGTCTTTACAGTTTTTGTTCAGCACTTTGTTTACAATGTGAGATGTGGCGACTTTGGAGATGGGAGTTCTCTTATAGAAACCACAAGCTTTGCAAAGAGCATTGTTTGACAAAATCCACACTGTGCAATAACATTTTTCAAGGCTGTTACAATACTGTTATGCTGTCCAGTTATTTTTTTTCTTTGAAAGAAGTGTGGAAATGAGAGACAGAGTGCAGAAAATACTGAGTGCTATTCCTGGCTTGTTCCCTGCCTCATCTGGATGTTTTTTTGGGTGCTTTTCCCCCTGGGTGAAATGGGGACACTCTCTCCAAACTCGCTTGTGAAATGCTTGTGATCTTGTGCCAAAAAGTGCTCTGTAAGGAGTAAGCAGCATTTCACTAAGTACCACAGTGTGCTTTGAAAATCCAGGTCTGTGTAGTTTTTAACCATTGCTTAGATGTACAAATTCAAACTCAAGCTCAGGTGACATTGAGAGAGCAATGTTTGTGATGAGAAGGCAAAGCAGTGCGGTGGCTTAGTGTTGTTACTAACAGTCATCGAAATAAGTGTTTATCTGCAAATAGAATTTTCTTATTCTCCAGATCTGCATCACATAATAAGGAATTTTTCTTTCAATATCTGAAGTTGGACCCTCAGTGCATTCTGGAGTGACTACGTAAGAGCTGTTATATTCAGAAAGTGCTGAGTTCCAGTGACTTCACTGAGGAAAGTGCACTATTGTGTTGGCTCAGCGGTTTCCGGAAAATAATCCCACTTTTTAAACTATATAAGCAGTCGTTTAGAACCCTGAACAGTTCAGTTGCTTCATTTGGAAAGTCATGACCTTTTCTATCTTTAGAGCAATGTCTGCTTGGAGACTTCCCCTTCCGAAAATGGACAAACAGGAGACGAGCAGCCCTCATCCTCTCAGCCCCAGAGAGCTACACAGATTGAGTTGCCTTCTGTTCTTCTGCTTGGCTTTAATCAATTAATTAAAAACTCTCAATTGTTAGTCAAGCTCTGAATTGCAGGATTTTGTAATTGCATAACAAATATTTGTATTACAGTAGTCTTGAACCTCAATCTGAATAAGTTCTACTGAACTTACTACTTTTCTAATAGAGAAAGGAGTCATCGTGTGTCCCAGAGGGCAGGCAGCAATGCACAGGACAGAAGGCTGAGGCTCAAAGCTGAGGTTGAAGTTGTCTGGGTGACATTCAGGAAAAGGAACTGTGTTTAAAGTGAAAAAGCACAAATGTAAGTGCAGTTCAGTGATGGACAATGAGCAGAGCTTGGTTTTATAATTGCTACATGAAGATAAAGCAGGCTATTATTTAGTGGGTTATTTAGCAAATGGTCAAGTAAAAGTGATCCACAAAGCCCACTGCTAATTAACTGCTACTAACTTCACTTCACTGAGAGCAGTGCTGAAATAGCAGCAACTGTCTCTCAAAGCATTTTTGTTATTGTTGGTAAAGATGTTGGCACAGTTCTCATAACCACTGTAGACAGGACCCATTTCCCTGAAATTGTATTTGTCTGTGCTTTTGAAACCACAGCTGTGGGGTAGAAGCCCACAGGATGGTCTAGTAAAAATGTTTTGGGGGAAAAGCATCTCTCCCTACAAGACTTTGGAAAACTGTGAAAGATTGCCGGAAGCAATCATACAGTTGTGGTTAGTGCTTTCTTGCCATCACTGGTAGCAGGGTCTAAATGGAACGTTGTGGGTATCTGCTACTCCTGGGTAAGGCCAATTACACTCGGCTTCTAGTTCATGCTGAGTGGTGTTGCTGAAACTGCAGTGTAGTCCTAAGAAAATTCCTTTGTTTAGGATTAGGGTTTTTCACTTCCTTTAGCTTTGTATGTATAAAATAAACATACTGAGAAACTTTAGGTGAGCTATAGACATACAGATAAAGAAGGTGGCAGCTCACCCTCAATTCCTCCTGTTTTTTGATGGGTACCATGGCAGAGTGCAAAGCCTGGGGAGCTGCTGAGCAGGAAGGGTAGGTAAGCACCCAGAAAAACTTTCATAATATCTTTTAAAACAATGAACGAACGCTCCTCCTGCCTATGCATTTGAAACTCCTATTGACTTGCCAGATGCGGGGTTGAATCAGCAATGACAGTAATTGGCAAATTACTTGTCAAAGATCAGTAATTTGCAGTAACATCAGAACAGACCTGAGTTCAGTTAGAGGATCTCACTCTGTTCAGATGTTGTAAAGGTAAGTTTTTAGTGCTAGGTCTTGAAATTAGTATCCTCCAGTTTAACTGGTAGCTATCACTAAGTGAGGTAATAAATGTAGTCATAAAGCAGTATCTGAGTGAACATAATCTTTTTCCCACCCATTTTTCTAGACTTATTGAAGTTCATTCACCTGATGCCAAGCACACCGTGGTTCTCAGGAGTAAGGACTCAGCTACTGCCCAGGCCTGGTTCAATGCCATCCACTCCAGTGTCAATGATCTCATCCCCAGGGTGATTGCAGAGGTCAGAGACCAGCTGGGTAAAGCAGGGATTGCTGGAAGTCGAGAGATTAGACATCTAGGCTGGCTTGCAGAAAAGGTAATGGAAATGTTCTTATTTTCATTTCTAAGTTCTCTTTCTTGCTGTAAGTTCTGGGTTTTTATTCAGCTTTCACTGAAGACCCTTCTTTTCTTAATGTGCCAAATATCTTGATTACCTTGATTTTGTTTTGTTTTGTTTTGTTTTGCTTTAATGTAACTGGAAAGTTCTTTGAGGCTTCAGTACATCAAGTAGTGAAGGCTTTCCTGCGAGATCACAAGTCTCATGACCTGTCCAGGTGAAGTGTGTGGTGTCAGAAAAATTTGATGGCAGCCTCAGACTCCTCTATATTACATCTCCTGATCATGTATGTGAGGCTGCCTGCCTTTGTCCCCCTCCTGCTGCTGTCCTGGGAACAAAGACTCAGCTGTACTCAGATCTGGTGAGGCCGCACCTAGAGTATTGTGTTCAGTTTTGGGCCCCTCACTACAAGGAGGACATTGAGGGCCTGGAATGTGTCCAGAGAAGGGCAACGAAACTGGTGAGGGGTCTGGAGCACAAGTCTTATGAAGAGCGGCTGAGGGAGCTGGGATTGTTCTGTCTGGAGAAGAGGAGGCTCAGGGGAGACCTCATTGCACTCTACAACTTTATGAAGGGAGATTGTAATGAGGAAGGGTTTGTCCTTTTCCCCCAAGTAATAAACAAGACCTGAGAAAATGGTCACAAGTGGAGGAGGTTTAGATAAGGAAAAACATTTTCTCTCAGAGAGTGGTCAGGCACTGAAATGGCTGCCTAGGGAGATGGTGGAGTTGCTGTCCCTGGCAGTGTTCAAGAGGAGTCTGGATGAGGAGCTACGAGATATGGTTTAGTGCTTGTGGTAGCAATGGTAATGGGAGGACGGTTGGAGTACAGGATCTTGTAGGTTCTTTCCAACCTTGTGACTCTGATTCTATGATTAGCATTATAGGGAGTGTGAAAATCTGGGGAAAATAATCTCAGCTCCTCCTAAAAACACAGAAGCCTCAGTGAGTAAATTTTCATAGCATTAAGCTGGGCAGCTGTAAAGTGTTGAACCTAGTTTTCTCTTCATATCCATTTCTATAAACTTAAGAAGAACTGAGTCTGCAAGTCCTCTTCTGTTCTAAAATCCTTGCCTTTAAAAGGGTAACCACTCTGTAGCAGATTATGTACATCTTATACTTAGTAAATTAACAGATCATTTGAAGTGGACATATTACATGCTTCTTGTTTGTGAACATCCTGTTCTTATTATCAGGTGTGTGATCAATAGTGCTTGGCACTAGTGGGGTGCATGTAGGCAGCTGTGAGTGTGGTCTCTTAGCACAGCCACAAATGGGATGCGTGGACAGGAGATGGGCTGCATTCTGAATAGTTTTAATTGCAATAAAGATTCTTTTGGCTGAAAATGTTTATAGTAATCCATGCTATTGTTTTAAAACTCTGCAAGAGTTCTCTTTTCCTATTGCTGAAAGTAATGTTTCTTCTTGTGAAGGAAACACCCTTAAGGTGTTTTCTTCTTGTCAGATACTACATGATATCCCATTCACACACTTATTTCCCCTCATCATTCTGCCTTATAGACCACATGTCTGTGGTTCATGTTATTCAGCATGGCCCATGCTGCTGATTTTAGTGGCAAAACTAAAATGTGTTGCTTTTAATAGCACCAAGTTGCAGTTCATCCAGTGCCAGGGTATTTAGAATGGCTGTCATCAAGAGCTGGCCTTGAGAGATTTGTAACAGCCTTGTAACCAAAAGTTAATGATTTTTTTAACTAAACTAACCATCCAGAGCTTTGCAATAGTAATGCTGTGAGGTCAGAAGATCCCAGCTTCTTCTTTTTTAGGAGACCCGTATAAAGGTAGAGAAAATCTCTACATATGGTAAAAATCTATGTTAAATTGCTTTTTTTACTGAACTTTGGGCTGTAAATCCTGGATGTAAAAGATCACCTGAAGAGTGGGAGAGGAGAGTTCAAACTGTACAGGGAGCTGTTCCAGAGGTGTTCGAGTCAGCTGGGTGCTGACCGCGGGGCATTCTGTGCCCCGTGTGCTGAACCCAAGATAGCCAGAAATGAAATTCTGCAGTGATTTTTGGAGCAACACCAGGAGCAATGACTTCCTTCTCCTGGGGTGCACTTCCCTTCCACGTTCACTGTTGCTTAGTTTCTAAATGCTGGAGCTTAGAAAGCAAAATTGTGAGGGAAGGGACCTCATTATTAGCAGCCACAAAATAAAATATGTGTTTTGTATTCCTCTCAATGGTGCCATTAATTTCTCTCTGGTATGTTGTGGCATATCTTGCCATTTTTCCATAGGTAGCAGTTGGAAGAAATCTGAACTCAGGTTTGGTAAGCTTGGTAGGCTATAACTTTTAAGACTGCTTCTACGGTATCAGATTGTGTTTCTGACATAGCATATCGTCACAGTGAGTTCTCAGTAAAATGAAGTGATGCTAGCTGAGATGAATTCCTTTGGCTGTCTAGGGAATGCAAAATGTAATCCCATAGAAATTCCACCATAATTTGCTGTGATTACTCTGCTTTCATTAAGCTGTTTTCCTGGTTTGACATTTTTTATATGTCTCTGCTCTAAACTTAGCTCTGAACTTCAACCTTAACATTTCTACAAAAATAGATTCATTAGCTGAGCCTCCCTCAGGTGGGTAATATTAACATTAATAGTAGGATATCTAAAGTACTACACAATTGCATGCTAATGGGATTCTTCCACTTCCTCTGAAATCTGATAAGATTGCCCTAAATTTATGGGCAGGAACGCTCCCTCCTGTAGATCAGCCTTGTCAGGGGGCAAGGAACTCCCTGCCTTTGCCCCAGGGTGTGCACATGTGCCCATCAGCATTTAAAGCAAGGGCGCTGCATCACTTGAAGAAAGCACACTATTGTGTGGCTTTATTACAGGTAAGGAGAAAAACAGCCAGAAGCAGTCATTAGAGATGCTAAATTCCCTTTTTTAGAGAGACACTGACCTTGTACTACCCTTGACCTTACCGAACGGGTTCTGAAGCCAGCCAAGGATTAGGCAGTTATGTTAAATGCTGGCATCCTAAAACGTGCCTGCAACTAACAGAAATGTCAAGTGCTGGTTTATAGTGAAATGTGTGGACTCACCATAACCTTTCTTGTATTTCTCATTAACCAGCAAAACTTGTGGCATTAACAAGTGTGTAAGTGGGAGGGAACAGCTGCATGTGGGTGTTAATCTTTTTTTAATCTTAAACCTTTTTTTTTAGGGCTCCCTGTAAAGATACTACTAATGACCAAATACGGAAAGAGAAGTAATATAATCCCTGAGGAGCTTCTCCATGTGCATATTAGTTGCCCCTCTTCTTTCCAGTAATGCTTTCAAATCCCTTTAGGAATGTATTTTCACTTCTCACCCATTTTTTTTATGGTTCTGGGCATCCTGTGGGTTAGAGGGGAGCTGAAACAGGCACTCCTGCTTTTCTCATTAAATTTACCCAGCTACTGCTGAGTTCCTTTGTGAGAAGCAAGCTCTGCTCTTGCTTTGGAGAGTCAACTTATCAAGGAAATGATGGTTTATTTTGTCGCTTCATAATGTCTGTTCCAGTAGATTGGGATACTACTGACAAAATTTTATCTCTGTTTTTGCTTCTTTAATGCAAACACAATGAGGTGTTCTGGACAAAGTGGTTTTGCAAAGGTTGTTTTTTCCTATTCAGAAATTGGCTACACGAGCGTTGGAACTGCAGTGAGGTGCCAGCCCTGTAGCTAGGTCAGTAAAAACCAAAAACCCAACCAGAAAAGAAACCCCCATGTTTCTGCCTCTCATTGTTCTTTCTGTGCCGGTGATGCTTTAAATGCAGACTTGGCAAAAGGAAAAACCACTTCTGTAGCTGAAGAACATTCTGCTTTCTGAATGCCAAACATCTCAGCAGACAATAGGTTTGCTAAAATGGTCTCAAGGCTCCTTTGAGAAACTTGAAAATAGGGGTGGCTGCAAGTTGGCTTTTATAATGGTAATATTTGGAGCAGCAAGAAAAATGCTTCTCTTGTTTTTTCTTGCTGGATCTTAACTTCAGCATTTCACTCACATTTACATAGCTCTGCACACTCCAGGAAAATGTGTCACTGCCCTCAGAAATCTGATGGGAGATGAGAATGGAGAAAATACCTGATATGGAGGGAAAATAGCCAGACGGGCATGATGAATTAGAGGTGTTTTTCAGCTCGTGACGCTATCTCTGAAATGAGAAATGTGTTAATATATTACAGGCTGTTCGGTCTCCTCAGACCTTAGATAACCATATCACTGAATTGAGCTGAAGTGTAGGACATGTCATAGCAGTGATCTTCAGTGTGGAGCTCTCTGTTTCAGCATTGTATTTATCTTCCCGTTTTCCCTCTACTTCTGAGCAGGGAGTGATAGCAGTGAGACTGTGGGACATGCAAGCTGTCCAAACAAGATTTAGACAAATGACATAAGAGCTTATTTGAAGGCTTTTTTTTTCCTCCAGTATGAAATGAAAACGTTTCTGTTTTACCATTTCCTTTGCACCTATGTTCATTGGTTAGAAAAACAAGCAGACAGAAACAGAGCCGCATTGTTATTCTTATCACAGGGCTGTGAGTTTTCAAAGAAGAGAAGAGATGCTTCAGTTTTAAAATTTTATATAATTCCTGAATTTCTAGAACAGACTTTGAACAGTGACCTTAAAACGTCTTTGCATGAGAAAACCACCAGCCTGTCGCCGTGTAGTTAAAGCATTTTGACTGTATTTAACAGCGTGAGCATCTGCTTTTAACCACCTTCCTGTGACACAGTATAAAAGCACAGCAGGTGCTGGACAGCATTTAGAAATCCCTGGCATGGCTGTGTCCCTGGCTGCGGTGCCTTTGATGCAGATACGTGGCCACATGTGCAGCTCTGGGCTGGCTGCTGCTGTCCCCCTCAACTCTCCCAGCCCTCCTGTCGCTGTGGTAGCAGTGCCCATCTGTAATGAGCCAGATCAGATGGTTATGCTGGCAGAAAACTCATTACTTTTTGGGGAAAACACAGATTCCAGTGCCAGAGTAGTGAGAGCACGTGGCAGAGGTGTAGGGGCTGGGTGATGGGGCTGCCTCTTTCAGTAGCATGTAGCTCCTCAGCTATGCAGGAGATAAATCTGGGTTGCACTGATCGCCAGCTCTTCATTCTGACTTGAGAAAATACCTGTGTGTTAAGTCTGAAACTGCAGTGAACTTTGGGCTGTACTGTTCTAACCCGTATTGCAAATCAGCATATTGCTTAACCAGATAAATAACCTGCTAGAAACGTTGGAGTTTGCTCAGAAAACTGTAATTCCAGTCTGTTTTTTCTTTCTTTCAAGGAAATTGTGTTCATGTAGTGTTCATGTGGTCTTATGAATTTCCAGTCTTTACAGCTTTTTTTTTTTTCTTCATTCAGTCTAGGTATTCTTTAGTAGTTATGTGTTCCTTCTCTCACTCTCTCTCCCTCCATCTCTCTCTCTCTTTCCTTCTCTCTCTGTCTCTCTTTACCCATCTACAAGACAAGCAAGGGAGTTTGTACCTGGCTTGTTCTGAATGGCTAGAAGACCTGACTTGTCATACTGATAACATACAGATGGTCATAACCTTAACATTAATCTGACCTTCTGTAGTTCACACATACCTCAAATGGGAAAATCATGCATTTAGAAATTAGAAATTGTATTTTTAAATTCTGACTAATTACTTGCTGTGGAGCCCTTCAGTAGAAATGGAGAGTCCTATTTTTGCCCTCTGTCACTTACCCTCATAACTTATTAATGCCAGAACTTATTTGTTTGCTTTGTAAAATACCACAACAGAGCACTTAATTACATTAACAGTCTTCATTATCTGGGATAGCGATCAGCCTGACCTAAGGAAAGACGTAAACCTGAACTAGCATGTAGTAATTTCCTCTCCCTGATTCAGTGAGGTCCACAGTGAGGTCAATTCATCAACAGTAATATCGATCTCTTGTTGTTTTAGGTGCATTCAGTAAATGGATATATTAAGAAAAATTCTAGCTAAAAGCAGTCATTTCATTAATGTAGCACATGCTTTTTTTCCATGTGCTGATGAAAGCTGAGTTGAGCAAATGATAAATTTAAGTCGGGAGGAAGTGCTCAGTACAAAGGGATTAGAAAGAGGAGTAAGTGTAAAGATTGGGCTGGTAAATCATGAAAAATTACAGGATTAGGGTAGTAAATTGAAGGTATGACAGTGAAAGGTCTGAGCTTGAAAGTTAGTCTGTGGTACAGCTTGTTTTTTTTAGGGCAGAAGAAAACAAAACCTGTGATCAGATAATTACAGAGCACGGTTCTACAGCGGGTGAATGCTATTGTGCTTGTGTGAGCCTTCAGATGTAAAAGCATTCTCTCAGAATTTGAGCTGAAGTATAAAGTGAGGCCCCGCATGTCCCCTTGCCTTTCCCACAAGAGTTGAGTTGGCTCTGGCCAGATTCCAGCAGAAGTAATTACACTGTGCCTGTTCTCCCTTCTACATTTTGATCTGTTTCAGCAGTGCTCATTCTGATTTCACGATCCACATAAACCTCAGAAAAGAAGAGAAAGTTTCTTTCTAATGTCATTCTGCTCTGGTTTTAACTTCTCCCTTCCTTTGCCCGGAGACTGGTGAGCTCTGAGCTGTAACGCCTGCTCCAGCGAAGCCTGGGGAGGACAAGAGGTGCTGCTCAGATCGCAGGTGCTGCCTCTGCTTCTGGGTCAGAAGGATTGCAGGCCTTGAAAGGGAAGGAGGAGAGAGAGCCGTAAGGAAATGGGCAGGTTTGCAGCCTGCTGGACTGGAGGAGCTGTTTCTTTTGGCAGAGCTGTGTTTGCAGGAGCACATGCTGGCATGGTCCTGAGCACAGTTGCTTTCCACAGATCAGTAGGCCACTAAGGCATTGGAACTTAACTCTTTTTTGTACGTAACCCTATTCTCCATCTTTTGCCTTGGCAGCTGCAGTTGGATCTGTCTGCGAGGATCCACCACCCTTTATGCAGATGCTGGTTTAGCTCACCATAGGGACTGCACAGCTCCAAAAGCCCGTGTCTGAATGTATGTGCATTCAAGTTCAGCTGGGAAAAAAAGGAGTGATGTAGGTATGGTGTGAAGGAAGGCTTTGATCCTTTTCCTCCTGAAGCAGGTGAAAGGCCTTTTTTTCTCTCAGCTTCTGACGGTAAATACTGCAAGAAATACAATGAAAGAATTGGGAACAGCAGTGCTCCTTAGTTCTCACACGTGATGTAAACGCAACAAATAAAGCACATTGCATAAGGGGGGAGACGCATCTCCTGAATGCATACGAAACCTGGCCTTCAGTGGGTGCCCTTCTAAGTGGAGCTGCACTGCTAAGGAAAGCTCCCAGTATTTGCTGTCAAATCAATGCCCACCCAGCTGTGTTCTTTTTCTTCAGTGTTACCTTTATTCTCTTTTTCTGCTCTGTATCCTGAAGTTAAAAAGTCATTTTCAGGGAAATGGAAAGGCAGAATCACAGAATTATTAAGGTTGGAAAAGACCTCGAAGATCATCCAGTTCAACCATCAACCCATATTCAGCCTGAAATTACGGGTGCTATGACCTTCAGGCTCTGCCCATTGTGAATTCCTCTCACCCTAGTCATCAGCTTTTGTTTTTTTTTTTTTTCTCTAGCACAACAGTGCTCTCATTTCAGCCTTTTTGATTAATAATGTAAGTAAATTGATTAGAAAGCAGCAGAATAGGCCATTAAAAAAAATACTCCTTCTACCCTGCAGTCCCACCAAAACCCTCAGTCGGTAAGAATGCAGGCAAATGTAGTGCTGTTCCTGGTAAAAATGACCCAATTTGGAGTAATTTTTTTTTGCTTTTTCCACTTCATTTTTAAGTAATGCTGCCCTATCCTGCTCTGTTGTTGAGTTTCCAGTCAGAGGTGTGTTGTCCCTACCCACAAGTGCTTTTAGGACACTTTAGACAGTTAATGTTTGAGGGATATTGCAACACAGCAGAGTAGCCGTTGGTAAAAGCAGAAGCAATATGCCTTGTATTCTGTTTTGCCAAACAACTGCTAACAGAGAAAAATAAACAGTTCTCTAAAAATACTTTGAGAAGAAGCTGTGTTCTCTGTTGGAAAGAGGGATTGACCTTTAGAAGAATAGGAGAGTTAAAAAAAAAAAAAGTGATGAGGGATAAGTTACATGCACTATAATTTTCAGTGTGGCAAGACAATTACTCAATGCAGACTCTACAAATCCAGTCCAATTTTAATCCTCAACCTCTGTTTGTGTAATAGGTTCCTGAGGCTATTAATGCCAGCCTTTTACCTTTTACCGTGTCCTGTAAAAATAAAATTATACCCATCATACCATGACAGCCCTTACAAAAATGTGCCATTAGACAATTATAGTGCAACACAGCAACTCTGGAGACTGCAAAGAAGTATTTCTCTTACAGCCTAATTGTTGTATCAATAGCATTTTCAACGCACTCAGTTACTGAGAAAGAAAGGAACATGATGATACCATATGTAAAATAGTGTATTTTGGAGTATTGATTTCTGAGTCTGACTGCAACAAGAGTGCTTGAGTTATGAGCCAAATCCTCGTAAGAACTGTACTTGAAACAAATCCATGGTTGAAAAGGTTTCTTCTATCATTTTTCTCCCACTGTCATGTGAGTGTCTGTTTTATTTTCATTATTTTAAGACAGGAAATGTTTTGACATTGGAGTTTTAATTAAAAGGAGTAATAGGGCTGATTAAAAACGGTTCTTGTATTCCCTTCCCCGAGATCCTTCGATTCTGAAGATTTATTTTCATCTGCAGAATTACTCTCTCTGTTTAACCAGACAGTAATTGATAGTGCACATCAAGATAATTAGTCTAACTAGTCTCCTAAAGCCCAAACCCCATGGCTACCTTTAAGTTCTGCATTGTCTGTATTGTAACATAAATAAAAGCTTTAGCAAAGGACTGAAAAAAATAGCAAATTGATAGCACGGGAGCCTCCCTGCCCTCTCCGCAGGGTTTCCTCTTCTCATTTTTAATGAGGCCTGTATTAGTTGTCATTTGTACCTCCCCTGATGAATAGTTGGAAAGAAAAGCTTGCTATGTGCACAGCAAAATTTGTGCCAAGTTGCTGACCTTTGCTTTTGCTAAGACCTCATTTGAGTCTCAGTCCCAAGCCCAAGCATATTGTTGGATCAATCATGTTGATCTTTGGCTCTGATAGTAATGCACAGCTAATGAGTTGTGTGGTGTACATATTAACCTCAGACCTGGCAGCACTAATGCCAAGCACGTAGCAGAATCACACTGGGGCATCAGAAAAGACATACAGTGCAGGCATCTTAATAGAGGCAGACAATTAAAAACAGTATCACAGGTTCACTGCTTGTGGGATGTAGGACTTAATCAAAGCAGGAAAAACAAAACATCTTTTGTCTGTTTGGAAAAAAAAAAAATCTCAACATCATAAATATGCTTTATGATCCGTGAAATAGAGAGGAAAGCCTGAATGTTTAAGCAGCAAGATAATGATTTTACTACCAAAAGGGAACCTACTTTGGGGGATAGCCATTGAATAACACTAGGTTTAAACTTGTTGGAGATTACCATGTAATGGTTATCATGACATTTCAAGGAATTTGTAAGCAATGGTATAAGTTTTGGTTTACCAACTGCATGACGTTATTTAGCAATACTTCAGCAAAGTTCTTATATCCTTACAAGTAAAATTTCCTAAGCCCAAGTGTTGAATTCCCAGAAACAGCCAGCACTGCTGATTTTGAAAGCAGCTGTTTCTGATCACTGACAAAAGTAACACTTCCCTCAAAGGAACAGATTTTGATCTCTTTTTACAAATATAAATCTATGGAGAGACAATACTTTGCTCATCAACAATGTGGAAAGATGGACAAAAATCTCAACATGCATAGCATCCTTCTCCTGGCTCATTTCCTACTTTTAGGATTAGGAAAGGAAGGAAGAGTTGCACAATGGATGCATAAAAAAGCAATGTTTTCAGTTTTGATGTAAGTCCTAAACAGCCAGCTGCAGGGGACAGGGAAACAAAGATGGAATAAATGTGATTTTCGAAGGTCGCACGCAGGTTGTGGCCCCTTCTTTATGCAATGAAAACTAATCAATAAGGCCAAAGAAACATTTCTGCTTGAAACAGAAAATCAAGTGAAATGAATGGGAAAACCTGAAGTACATAGAGATGCAATCTTTGATGTTCATGTTTGACTTTGGGCCAAGCAGTACCAAGTCCTGGCGGAAAGTGGGCATGAGGAAAGAAAAGTGGTCTCATACCCACATGAAGCATGGGGAATGTACCCTGTCAGATGTATGTACGTGTAGAGAAACTGGGTGCTGTTGTAACATCCCAGACCTCACAGCAGAACCTGTTGGAATTACACTGGATTTTTTTTTTAGTCCTACCACATTGCATGAAAGTAATGCAGTTTTATTAGAGGTGTTGTACGTGAATCTGAGAAATAAGCACAGAATAAGATTCATAGAAAAAATGCACAGTCTATTGTAGATTTTTTCTTGCTGAAAATGTCACACAAAATCAGGTTTTTCTTGTGCTATAATAGTCATGTTGTGTGTTTTCCTCTTTTAATCTACTTGTGCTGGCACTTTTTGTTAATGCACAGCTTAGTCTTATTTCAGTACAGGGGATGAGAAGAGTCAGAAAGTGAAAAATGGCAGCACTTAGATAGCATGCTGTTGAGTGAGCTATCTCTCCAGCAGGTGACATAGGGTGGTTAACTACAGCAGCTTCAGCAGGTTCCAGCTTGTTTCCAACTCCAGTTCAAGACTGTTGAGGATCATCTCAAAGACCTGGAGAGATACCTCCGAATATACATATTTCAAGTTTTTTAAAGGGAGTTTCCTCTCCTCCTTTGGAAGACTGTGTCTGCTTGTGCAGTATGCCCAGAACAGGCTGCCCAGAGAAGATCTGAAACCCTGCAGATGTTCAAGGCCCAGTCGGATGGGGCCCTGGGCAGTCTGACCCGATGAGTGGCAACTTTAAGCCATTTTATAAATCTATGATTAATAAACTTAGTGTGTGAGAAGGCAAAGAGGACATTTACTCATCTGTCTACCAGAAGGAAAGCGAGTGTGTGTGCTCAGAGCTGCTGTTCATAGTGCAGTATCGTTTGTGTTGAAGGCAAATGGACTTACCAGAATTTGCTGAGATGTTATTTGGATTCCCTGAAGTTCAGGTTCTCATACAGTAGTGGTAGTCTGACTGGAAGGAAACACCTGGGTTTTAATCACTAGACACTAACAACAGCCACAGTGAGGATTCCTGAAACACAGTGTGAGCACATGGTGTTTTTGTTGGGATTTTTTTTTATGCTTTTCTACTGAGCAGAGGCTGCTGTGCATGCTTGCACTTACTGATCTTGTACTAAAAATAGTTGCAGACATTGGCCAGAGTTGGCTTCCAATATGTAATAATGGATGCAACTGCTTTTGTGTGCTTTATGCTGGAAATGTCAGTGATGTTTATGGAAACAGCTCTAAAAAGTTCACTTTGAGGAGAGGCCTGCTATGGAAATAGAAGACTACCCTTTGTTTATGGAATGAAAAGAGTAAAATAAATCGATATGAGAAGAAGCATTTTGTGGTATTCTCTCTAGCCTCATCTCCTGTCATTCTATGTGCAAGGCATTGTGCAGGGCCCTACATTAATGGAGGCTATGGAACTACCCAAACCTTTAAGGCCGTTGTGCAAGATTGCAACATGAAGAGTACTACTAGAAACAGAGCCTGCTCCGAACTCAAACCATCTGAGCAGTGAGGAAATATGGAACCATGCATTAGTCAGTGTGTTTCTACTGTGATCTCTGCCTGTGAGAATTAAACCAAGTGGATGAGTGTAGAAGGAGGAATGCAGATTGGGGTAGGGAAAAGTGGGATAACATCAGAAGAGTGTGTGAGTATTGGTAAGGTGAAGCTGAGCTAACAGGATCCTGCAGGATGCCCACCGTGGAAGGAGTGGCTATGGGATGTTCTGCAGAGACCACGGGGCAGAGATAGGTGTACCAAATATGGTCTGGGTGGTGTTGGAGCAATCCACTATTGGAAAGGATAAGACCACCTTTCTCTGAACCCTTTATAACCTTAGAAGATTGATTCTTTGCAGCTGCAGGAAAGTTTCAAAGAGGGGAATTTTGGCTTCTCTGTGTTCTTTCACTTCAGATTGGACACAAGAGGCTGTTAGTGCTCATCAAAGGTCATGTACATCATCAGTTTCCATTAGCCTGGATACTGTTGAGAAAAACTTCAGTCTCAGCTTGCTTTAAATAATTTTAAACAGCTGCTTAGATAGTTGCAAGCACAAGCAGAAGGAATGAGTTGAGATTGTAGGATAGCATCCAAGCGAGTGAACAGTTCTGAAAAACATTTATGAGGAACCAACCATGGACTGATAGCAGTTACGGACCTGCAGCTCTCTGTGGACCTGCAGAGGGCTTCAGTGTTCAAAGTTTTGGCAGCAGAAGCATTGCAGGCTACTCTGCTGGAAAAGTGAAATACAAGAATACCAACCAGTCTCAGAGGTAACGTAGATCACAGATTGCTTCTGTACGGGGAGAGCAAATAGCCATCACAACCTGTGCCAGCCCCAGAGGTTATCAGTTCAGTGCCCAGGGTTCAGCAGCAGTGAAGGCTGTGTGTATGCGCAGATAACAGCAAAGGGAGTTCACCTCTGATCTCTTTGCCTTCTTCCACTGATCTGCTGTTCTCCCCTAAAATTCCCTATAGCTGATTTTCCCTTCTGATTTTGTCTGAGTTGTCTGAGGGTGCTTGTTGTCTGAGGATGTGCTTCTGAATAAATGATGCTTTTAAAGAGGTGCTGCTTATATGCATGAAAATGTGTAATAGCTAGCCTGATTTCCGTCTGATGTAATTGAGGAGTAAATCCTTTGACGTCAACAGAATTGAAAGGGTATAAATATAATTGAAGTCAGGTCCTATATTTTTAAGGCTAAGCCTAGAAAATGTTGCAGCCTATTCTCCACTCTCTTTTCTCTTTCAAGCCTAGTCACAAATATGAGTGTCTTAACTGGGACTCAGTCTATTTCTGCTCGGTTTAATCAAAGATCTGTCAGTAAAGAATTTTTACGAGATGAAAAGGTGAAGTCCTTCTGACCCCCCTACCTATCTTTAGAAAATCTCATTGGCTGCTGTTTCTGAAAAATCTCGGCAGCAGTTGTTCTTTTTTCCACTGGTCAGTTATGTTAAGCAGCGTATCTGTAGCTATGTTTAGTTCTGAACACAAACAGGCAGAAATGAAAGCTTTTTGGCAAGCAGAGAATATGATTTTCAACTCATTCTCACAGAATGGTGTTAATTAATAGATTGTTTTCTGACAAATAGTTAATTGTGCCTGGCTATTTTCCATATGGCTAAAGGAAGTAAGCCAACAAGGGCACAGCACTTAAAATCCCAGAAATTTTGATATTAAACTACTGGCATGATATGCCATCCAATTTGCTGTACTTTTAAAAGGAGTTCTGTGGGTATTAGCATATGACAGTATCACTGGAGTATGTTGTTTCCAATTTTCTTTTGTACACTTCTGTACTGGTGTTATCAGCTGAGTTACTCTTCGTATCAACATATATAAGAAGACTAGACAAACTGAAAAAGAAGCTTCAAGTAAAATATGAAGATTTATCTTCATAGTAGGAATAAAGATGGAATGAATAACTTTACAAAATTTCTCAATGTCTTTCTAGCAAATATATTTCTGATGCTGAGGGCAGAATCAGAAGAAGTAACTTGATAATATTCATCCCTGTTCATCCTCTTGGGCTTTGCACTTCACTGTAGCAGCAGAAGTGATACTAAATCCCCGCAGTTTGTGTTACCCTCAGCCAGTTCTTTCTGTAAGTGGCTGGCATTTGCTGGCTGTGGTGATTTATTAGCCTGCAGCAGGAAACATCCTTCCATTGATGAAATCAGTAGGATCTTGAGATTGTGTATCTCTTGTGCCAAAAAGAGGTTTTTCTCTTCAGGTATGTGATATGTTTGTGAAGAGATATAAAAGTCTAATGCAGTTTGCAAGAAGTGCTTTATTTCATTAAGTTAGTTCTAAGGAGATGACCTGTAGCGTGTTGTCTGTTTATACTGACTTTGGAAATTAACTTTATTCTTCTAAAGTATTTGTTCTAAAGAAATGTTCAGTTCTCAATAGAATCGTCCCATGAGTAATTACATACTAAGGTTTTAGCAAAAATACGAAACACTATGAATTAAAAGCAGATAAAGAGCATTAGCTTTCAAAATTGCATAGCTTGTAGCATGTAATTTGTTGATATTTGTAGGATTTGGGTCTGTAGATTGATGGCCCTAATTGTCTGCCCTTTAGTAATCTCGATGAAATAACATGGCACAGCACTAAATCCATTTGTCCTGTGTGGCTAATTTAAAGCTCAGCGTAGATAACTGCCAAGTAGAGGGTTCTTTATGTTTATCTTGTTCATATGGCTCTGTTGAATATTCATATTCTCTATTAACACATGCCCTTCAAATTTGCTGCATTTTGTCACAGATCGTAGATTAATTAAACAAGTTTTTTTTTGCCATAAACCGCAGGGCTGTGATTTTGTCAGATCTTCTAATATAAGCAGTATCAGGTCAGGGAAGGGGATATTGGAGGGCTGGAAAATGGCAGCTCACGTCTTGACTGCGGCTCTAAGTCTCCTACCTTGAATCCCTTTACTAAAAGGATAGGTCATCTACTTGGAATAGAGAGATTTTATAAAAGCTGAGCTCTCATTTTTATTGTAGGTTCCTGGCCGCAATGAAAAGTTTGAAACTATGGAATGTCAGCAAAACAAAAAGTCTTGAAGGATCAGCAAAAATTAAAAACGTATTTCAAATACCAAGCAAACCTCAGACTGATTTTCAAGCTACACTTAGTATCCCCATGGGAGCTTTGGCTGACTAGAGTTGGTAATACTGGTTTCCCGTTAAAGCTGTTGTCATTTATTTTTGCAGCATTTATTTTTGCAGCATTAGCGATGCGTGTGCATTTCTTCACAGACCAGATACGTGGTGATGACAGCTATTGAGTAAATCACAGGACTCAGTGACAAACTGCAGTTATCCTCTAGATCTGAACTTTCTCTCTGGCATTCTTCCCACTTGGCCATTTCTTCTCCTGAAATTACTTTGGGAGGGTAGGATACTGACCATACTGAAATAAGAGTTTTCTATTAGTCTTGCAATACTGTAGTGATACCTGCACTCACAATATTCCCAGGATCACAACATGGGTAACAAGTTCCTAATGGTAAAACTTATTATACAAGGCAACAGAATAGCTAAAATTCAGTGTTGTCCTGGTTAATTTGATATTAAATGATGTAACTTTCGTTTCCTACCTTTAGTGGCCGCCCAGGTTCCACTATGTGGGCCTACAGGTGGTCTCCAGCTCTCCCTACTAACTGCCGAGGTGGGGCCAGCTGAAAACTTACTTGGTGGCAGAGGTCTTTTGGAGCCCAGCTTGGATCGGGGGGGGGGTAGTTTGTGAAGTAGTTTGTGAAGGTCTGGCACAAATACAGAAGTTCTGTTTTTGTCCACTTACTAAAAGGATATGGACTCTAATAATTGAATGGCTTTGAAAATGACAGCCAGGTAAATAAATAATTCATTAAAAAAAAAGACAAATACATCAGCTTTGTGTTCACAGATCTTTATGTAGGCATGTAAATAAGTAGCTTTGGATTCCAAATTATGACTAATTCTCACCAACTTTTCCAGAAACTTGTGGCCTCCACATTGTTTCAAAATGAGCTAAATTATTAAGGATTCTATTTTTTTTTCTTTTGAAATAATACTTCCAATCAAAATCCCAGTTGATGAAGCTTATAGCATATAGATTTTCTCTCTTTTTAAAGATAGTGCATTTTTGTGCCAGACGTGTTGTGAATTCACTCATGTGCTTGAGGTCAATACTTGCAATGCAGTCCATCAGTGTTACTGATGAATATTGATCAATGACACAATAGACTGAAATGACACAGTATTCTGGACTGTCCTTGAAACAGCATAGTAACAATGACAGAGAAACATCTTGTTCTTTCTGTACTGCTTACTATTTTTTTTTTCTTCCAGCGCTTGTGATTTATAATGACCCTTGAGTGAAGTAGTTGAATCTGTCAGTCTTGAAAAAGGTATCAGTCATGAAAGGTCATCATTTCTGAGACTGAATATTAGGAAAAACAACACAATAGAGAATGGCATAAAGCATCTTCTGGGACAGATTTCTGTCACTACAGTTTTAGTGTAGGCATAGATGATTACCTGTCCTTCACCAAACAGACACTGTAATCTTTTCAAATGACATTTTACATGTTTGAACCATCATTAAAAAATGCAAGCTGCTTTCAAATCAAAACTCCATTTCCTGCTTTCGCATTTGACTCTGCTGCTGACAAGTGTTCTTGAGTAGATCATTAGAAATCTAAGCATTTTTATTGGATTGAAAGGTAAAATGAGTATATCTTTTGAGATAATGGGTATTATTGCTACTTTATCCTAATCTAGCACCTACTTGATCAGCTGAAGGCAGAATCAATTGTAAATTAATGATCTTTGAAGACAGTGAGTTGAAACTGTGGTGTCTTTAAATCGATTCTGCACCTGTACAGTTACCATTATAGCCCACTGATGAGGATGAACTACCTCATAAAACACTGCAACTTGACTTGAACAGAGAAATCTGTCCACAGTTAAACTGCTGTATCAGGTAATCGTGTTTGCTCTTAGTATCCTCGACTGTACCTGGAGGAAGCTGCTTTTCTCTAGCACTAAATAACAGTATCCATTCTTGAGCAGTTAAACAGGAGATGTGGTAGATCCTCCAAATCTCCCCATCTTTTTTCTTGCCTCTACTTGAAAGCCATTCACAAGTATGATTCCTTTCTCTTGGGGCTGATCCTGATATACAAAATGACTCCATGGACTGGAGACAAAGATGCAGAATCTTTTCTTCTGACTTTTATGGCAAGTCTGGAGGAAGAAGGCTGCTCCATTTTAAAGAGAAGTAGTGTTTTTTCCTCCAGTACTAGGATTGTTGTGCTGTGGATCCAGCCATTATATTGGAGACAACACAGTTGTTCATATGGCCCAGACTTGAGCTGTCTTAGAGGTACAGTCCATTCCACATATTCATGATAGTTGTAGGCAGCTATCATCAACCTTTCAATGATATTTTCATGAAAGATGTTTCTGAACGCAGGCATACAGACACCATCATTTGCAGCCTGAAGAATCCAGACGTCCCACATTCAAGCCATGTGTACTCAAAAGGCATGAGAACACAAGAGCTGCAGGTTATTTACTAATAGCAAACGTCTCAGATGATCTTTAAGGTCCCTTCCAGCTTAAGCCATTATAAGATTGTATGACTCCATGATCTTCACTTTTCTCCTGAACATGTGGTACAAGCATTCTAGATTAGAGATTAGAGAGATGGCTGGTTGAAATCTAGGTGCTAACTGGCCAAGAAGGTAAGTATGTGTTATTGCCTGCACTTTTGTACTTTTGTTTCAGCTTTAACATAGCAGGTTTGTGCCCCAGTCTTCAGACTTTTCACTCACTTCTTCAATCAGTGTAACTGATAAGAAAAGCCAAGAGTTAATGGTGTTTTCTTGCCTTTTTCTCTGTTTCCCTATGTCTCGTTTATAAACAGTACTTAAAATATGACCACTTCGAGCACAGGTTTTTGCCCTTCTTGAAGGTTAGTTCTTTTGCCCTTCTTGAAGGCCTTGAGGGTTAGTTGAACTATAGCTAGCCTGTCTACTATATTAGCCTCAGTTCCCAGTGCCATCTGGGCCTGTTCTGACCTTCCAACCTGTCTAGCTTGACATTTATCTTCTGCACTTTTATGTTACAGGTCAGGCAGGTTTTCTTTGCCACAGCTCTTGGGTGATGAAATGTCCTTTTCCCTTCCCTACTCTCCACAGCCAGTTTCTGAAAAACAATACAATGTGGAAGATAAGTGGTAAAGCGCAGATTTTTCTTCAGAAGTCATTTCGTTCAACCCTGTCTTTTCAGGAGTGGAGCTTTGGTATTTGCAGTGCTTTTCCATCACTGCCCTAGTAAATTACCACTACTTAATTTCAGAATTCCTCTCGGCCATATTCTGGTCTGAAGAAATCACTATAGAAGAAAATATCTTTTACTCAGAAAACACAATAATTCTTTTCGAAACATAAAGAATTTCTTTCATCTGGCATGAAAGTGAGTCAGTGTCTTGAACAAATGATGATCCGTTTACCATATCTACTCTGCCTGTTACTCTGCCCTGGATGTATTCTTGACTTTATCTCACTAAAAAAGAGTTCTTATGGACCTTCAGATCTCTACTTCATGCGCATCGAAGTGATCTTAGGTCATGGTGAAGATTTCTAAGATGCACAATTTACCTTTTCTTTTTCTTACTTTCTGAGTCCTCCACAGTTAGATGTCTAGGCATTTATTTATCCAGTTTCCCTGGATTCATGTATCAGGAGAAGAAAGAGGAGGATGTCTTTTACTGAGGATGGTGAGACACTGACACAAACTATCCAGAACAGCTGTGGATGCCCCATCCCTGGAGGCATTTAAGGCCAGGTTGGATGGGACCCTGGGCATGATCTGGTCTGATCTGATGAGTTGGAATTGGATGGGCTTTGAGGTCTCTTCCAACCCAAACCATTCTATGATTCTAGATACAAGCTAGAAATGTTTGGAAATCAAATTTAGTCTACAGTTGGAACATGGGCTTGTAGCTATCATTGTGCTCTTGTGGTTGACTGTGTTAGTTTTGACTAAAGCTGGCATGTGTCTTGTCATTTTAAAGGACATCTAGAAGAAGTTCAATCTTAAATAAATCTGCCTCATGAATGGGTACCGTTTTCATTTTCATCAGTGCCCGTAGCTGTAGTTAAAGATGTATTCCAGGTCACACTGGGGAGAGGGTTGGGATCAGTGTGGTCCTCCTGCTGCTCTGTCTGTTCACACAGCATCAGAGCCAAACATGTACATCACCCAGTAGCTGCCTAGTGCTTAAAAGATGCAATGTTATGCCCTTTGTGGGATTTTCTTTGTATGCAGTAACTGTAATCCAAATCTGATAACAGAGAAACACATGTGTAAGTAGCCACTGAGGTCAGAGAGAGAAAAAAACAAAACCAGTCATATTTTCATTAGCTTTCTTCCTTGTTTCTTTTTTTTGAAAAAACAACACTCATACTATTTCCAGGATGTTCACATCCTGAACCTGAACCTCTAGGTAGGAACTAGGGGAGCAAACTCCCTGCCAGTATAAGGGCGGAACAAACCCAAGACCACCTCATGAGAGTTAATGTGTACAAGTCCATGGAGCATGTAACCCACAGAGCTGGATAATGTGGTTACCAAGCCACTATCCATCATATTTGAAAAGTTCTGGCTTTCAGGTGAAGTCCCTGGGGACTGGAAAAAGGAAAACATCATTTACAAGAAAGGGAGGAAAGAGGACCCAGGGAACTACGGACCAGTGAGTCTCACTCCTGTGCCTGGAAAGATCAGATCCTCCTGGAAGATATGTTAATGCACGTGAGGGATGAGTGGGTGATTGGGGACAGCCAGCGTGGCTTCACCAAGGGAATGTCATGTCTGACCAATCTGGTGGTCTTCTGTGTTGGAGTGAAGGCATCAGTGGGAAAAGGGAAGGCAGCTGATGTCATCCACCTGGATTTCTGCAAGGACTTTGACATGGTCCCCCACCACATCTTTATCTCTAAATTGGAGAGATAAGAGATTTAATGAGTGGACTATTCAGTGGTTAAAAGGTAGTTCAAAGGTTGTAGTCAGAAGGTTGTGGTCAATGGCTTTGTGTCCAGGTGGAGGCTGGTAACAAATGGTGTTGGGTGGTGGAGGTGATTGTCCCTCTCTACTCTGTCCTTGTGAGGCCCCAGCTGGAGTACTGCATAAAGAAAGATGTGGGAGCTTTTGGAGGGGGTCCAGAGGAGGTCCACAAAGATGATCCAAGGGCTGGAGCTCCTCTCTTATGCAGAGAGACTGAAAGAACTGGGCTTGTTTAGCGTAGAAAAGAGAAGGCTGCAGGGAGACTTCCTTGGGGACTGCCAATATTTAAATGGAGTTTATATAAACAGGAAGGGAATCAACTTTTTACAAAGGTAGATAGTGATAGGAAGAAGGGAAGTAGTTTTAAACTAAAGGAGGGGAGGTTTAGGTTAGATGTCAGGGAATTTTTTTATTGAGAAAGTGGTGAGGTGCTATAACAGGTTGTCCAGAGAGGTTGTGGATGCCCTGTCCCTGTAGGTATTTAAGGTGAGGTAGGATGGGGCCCTGGGCAGTCTAATCTAGTACTTGATCTAGAGGCTGGCAACCTTGCTTGTAGCAGGGAGGTTGGAACTTAATGATCCTTGAAGTCTCTTCCAAACCAAGGCATTCTATGATTATATGATTCTGTGGCTCTATGATTTCCTGTTTAAAACTACTAAGTACGTATCTTAACTGCGCGTGTGGTGTGGGAGGTGTTGATATCCCCTGCCTATGGCTGTCACGCCCACTCTTGCATTGAAAATCGCCTGCCATCAAATGAGCTTGCAGAAGTATAAGCATTGTTGCATATGCTGCTGTTGGCATGTTATATTTTTGCCTTGCTGCTATTCATCTTGGAAAAATACTTTGCAGTCCCAGCTGTTATTTTCAGGAACTGACAAGTAGGTTTCTGTAAGAGAATCGAATTTATTTTGATCATGGACATAGTCCTTCATCAAAAGAAAATGAAACTACAAGAAATACGTAGCAGAACATATCCTAGCCTGTGTCAAAGCTGACTTTTGACAGCACTGAGAGATTTTAAGTGAAGGAAGACTGGAAAATGGCAAGAAAAATGTTTCAGAAAATTCTTTCTGGATTGCTTTTCCCATGCAGTGTGTGCAGGGGTATTTTAACTTCTGGATTTGAGGGATAACAGGAGAGGGGAAAGGACATTAAAACACTAAGTGTGAACTTGTTACCTTGCAGTTCTCTGAGTACCTGCTGCAATGGAGTCTGCTGGCAGTACATAATTTGTTTATTAAACAAAGAATGTGATTGAAACGTCCCTTTTGAGTTAATGAAAATGTAAAACAGCTTCCCAGAAAAGACTAAGGCCTCTAATGTGATTTTCTGCAAGACTCACAGATTAAAGGTATTCTTTCATCCATTCCTGACAGCCTGAAGAAGATGAGAAACTGAAATTCAAAGGAAATCCTTACAAAAGGGAGACCTGGTAGATGAAAATGCCAAGGTCCGAACTTTTTCTAAAAGGACATATCTCCAGTGAGCTGCCTGTTGGAAACAGATCATTTACACTGACGTTGTACTGCAAGCCTGCGGCATATCATAGCTAATCATAGAATCATAGAATCAAATAATCATAGAATCATAGAATCACAGAATGGCCTGGGTTGGAAAGGAACCACAATGGCCATCTAGTTTCAACTCCCCTGCTGTGTGCAGGGTCACTAACCACAGACCAGGCTGCCCAGAGCCACATCCAGCCTGGCCTTGAATGCCTCCAGGGATGGGGCATCCACAGCCTCCTTGGGCAACCTGTTCCAGTGCGTCACCACCCTCTGTGTGAAAAACTTCCTCCTAATATCCAACCTAAATGAAGGTGGATCTCCTCTGGTATGATACCAGGCTCAGCTGAGCTGAGCTGAACTGGCCACGGAGAGGGGCGCTGGTCCCTGTTGCTACCATAACAGTGTCCAGAAGACCAGTGAAAAATGTGTTGAAGCATTTTGTTGTGGCAGATCTGAGGAGTACTGATTTTATTATTTATTTTTTTTCCCTCTTGCCCATCAGGATTGGAACATTCTGACATTCTAACATTCTGACTGTGGAAAAGTTTTGAGTTTGAAATATTTCTTAGGGCAGATGATCCTTCTGTTGGCCTGCAACACAGATAAATGTGCTTGGAATCACACACGTGCAATTGGGAGTTGGGATGCGTTGGGCCCAGTGCTGTTAGCTGGTCAGGGGAAGAGATTGTCCCATTCTACACTACACTTGTGCAGCCTCATATGGACTGCAGTACAGAAAAGAACATAAAAGAAGGGCTGCAAAGATGGCAGGGGGTCTAGAGGGGAAGGCATATGAAGAGTGGATAAAATCACTTGGTTTGTTCCACCCTGAGAAGAGGAGGCTGAGAGGAGTCTGCATGGTGGCCTGCAGCTCCTCCAGAGAGTGAAAGGGCAGCAACAAGGCCCAAGGAAGCTGTGTCAGAGGAGGGTCAGATGGAGGTTAGGAAAAGGGTCTGCACCAGAGGGAGATGGGCTTGGAATGGGCTGCCCAGGGCAGTGGGCTCAGCCCTGAGCTGCTGGAGTTTAGAGAGCTCTGGAGTTCTGTACAATGTTTTCAGACATAGGGTCTGATTTTTGGGCCATTCTTTGTGGAGCCAGGATTAGTACTCAGTGGTCCTTATGAAATTCCAACTTACGATATTCTGTGGTTCTGTGATTCTAAGAATTTTACTACAAGTGACAGAATTCTGCCAAGTTTTGCCAGCCCTAAATATCATCTAAAAGGGTGCCTCTAAAATGTTTCTCAAGTGATACTTAAATATACTCTTAGAGAACCATTTCATGTTATATTTCAGATTTTATATCTTTATTGTTGGAACAGATCTTTCTCTTAGCTGTCAATAAGCAGCACGCTTTCTCCTCTTGGTTTGAAATTTCTTGTTTTACTCATGGTTGGTATGACCCTGTTGCTTGATCTGGATTAATTTCCCGTGCTGATTTGTTCTGAATGTGACCTGTAGGCTAATGCTGTATTTGCAGACTTTGTTTTTTCTTTGTAAAATTTGCTGTTACCATCTGCAGGACAAAATGTTCTTTTTGACACCTTACAGAAGTGCCCACTGCCTGAGAAACAACACGGCATCAGCTGTTAGACCCTGATGCAAACCTGTCTGAAATCAGTGAACAGTAATGCAATTCAAGGTTTTAGGAAAAGGCAATATCTTGTATTAGATCAGCTGTTACACTTGGAAAAAAGAGACACGCTTTCAGATGCACAAACCCTTCTTCAGGTACGGCTTCAGGCAGCAGTATTGCTTACACCAGCGTTCCTTACGAATGAGACAGCTATAGTCTATAGCTTATAAAAATGTGTTTAAAACTGTGTGCATCACAGGGCTCTTCTCCTGGGTAGTGCTTCTTGAAGGACGTGGGCAAACATTGTTCCCCTCTCTTCCCTGATGGTTGTTCCCTTTGGAGGGCTGTGAAGGTGTTCAGAGGGCTGGGGCACCTCTCCTGCAAGGGAAGGTTGAAGGAGTTGAGTCTTGTTCAGCTTGGAGAAAAGAATGCTCCTGGGAGACCTCATGGCAGCCTTCTAGTACTTGAAGGGGGCTTATAAGGAAGGAGACAAACCTTTTACATGGGCAGATAGTGATAGGACAAAGAAAATGGTTTTAAATTAAAAGAGTGGAGATTTAGACTGGGTATTAGGAGGAAATTCTTTGCTCAGAGGATGGTGAAGCACTGGCACAGCTGCCCAAAGAAGCTGAGGTGCCCCATCCCTGAAGATGTTCAGGGCCAGGTTGGATGGGGCCCTGGGCAGCCTGAGCTGGTGGATGGCAGCAGAGGGTTGGAGCTGGATGAGCTTTAAGGTCCCTTCCAAACCAAGCCATTCAGACATTCCTGTTGTATGCTTTATAAATAAGAGATGCATCCTACAAGGAGAGGTTGGATCAGATCACTTCAGGCAGAGCTGAGCAAAAGCCATCAATTCCTTAAGGCAGAGGAACTTCTCCATAGTCACCATGTCTTTGAGAAGGACAAAAGCCAAGCTGTGGGTTTCACTGTGCAGGTTGTAAATGCAGCATCCACTCGTTTCTCAGCTAGAATATCTGGCTCCAAATATTTAAAGCAGTTGTGTGAACAGCTGGCAAAATGAGTTGTATTCCCTTTCTTGTGGTTGCTTTACTGGGACCAGTGTTTCCCAAGCATTCTAGACTCTCAGTTGGCTGACCAGCCACTTAATCACAGAACTTGTGTTTGAAAATACTGCACAGGTGGGATAGTTCTGTAGGAAAGCTGCAAGCAGGTTGTTTGTGGTCACAGAATTAAAGACAAAGAAAAAAAAAAAAAGTAATGCCCCATACTCTGTCCTCTTACTCTTAGTTTAATTTTTAAAATGATGTAAGCCAAGAATCTTTGGCTTAAGCTTAATATCTGACTTAGATGTTGGTTTTCTTGTGTGAAGCTTTCCTACAGCTGGCTTGAGATCCTCTAAAAGATCAGAAATGCATTGGAATCTGTCTTTATGCAAAATAAGAATGTTTCAAATGTGCTTCTCATTCTGAGGCTATCACTTAAAGCACATGGTACTTGTGGATCTGTATCACCATTCCTGGTGTGTCATTTCCAGCCTGGCCAATCTTTGATTTCTCTCTTATGTAAAAAAGATGATTTTTTTTTCTCTAGCAAATGATGTGCCCAGTGACACAAATGTGTGCCAAATAGGTTGGCATGACGAATAAAACACGTTAGACAGCTGCTTCTCTTTGCTGGACAAAGTTTTAACGGAGGACAACCAGATTCTCTGGAGAATCTCACAATTTGTTTAATTTTCTTTAATACACAGCCAAGGTATTTGGGTTTTAGATTGTGGGTTTTAGACTGTGAGCTTGTTTCTGTGTAATGTGATGTCTTTTCTTGCATGTGAACTAAAAGAAAAGTGATTCATTTGTGAAAGTCAAGACCCTTTTGTGTTCCCATCTATTTTAAGACACCAGATCAAACTAAGTAAAAACAAGAATCCTCATAGCCATGTGGCCATGTGTGGCCATGTGGACAACAACATGCCTGAGCTGCAAAACAGAATTCCACATCTGGATTCTGCAGCTGGTAAAGGGCTTTGATGTCCCAATTACTTGACACTGTCTACAAATGGGTTTGAAATGTGGATGCAAATCCATCTCTGAGTCAATGCTTCAGATCAACCCTATGCTATAAACTGACATCTGTAAAACTATGGGGAGTGAAAGTAATGAAAAAGTGAACTGCAGAGGAAAGAAGCAAACCCATCTGCTCCCAAAACAGTATTTTTTTACTACCTGACATTGTTAAATAATAATGATGATGTAGTTTTTAGTAGTTTTGAGCCCAGAAACAACATCAGTAGTGTCTAGCACTCATTGGCAGCTGCACATGAATGGTGCTCCTTGTAAACATACATTTAAGGTCCTTTTGTGCATACCACAGCTAAACAACAGCCAGTCTCAGTGTTCTTCTATTACTGCCTTTATGGTGTGAAGGCTGCAGGGAGGTTTGGAATGGTGTTGTCAACGAGAACAGCAGATTTCGTTGTGCTTTACTCCCATTTCTGCTGCATCTGGCTGTGAGTTCATGTTGGAGATGTCAAAGTGCCGAAGAAGAAAAACTCACTGTCTTGTCCAGGGCTCAAGATGTTCATGTTGTCAGGCTTTGCACCATGGTAGTTTTGTCTCATTTCATTGAAATGTTCCTTTTTTTCAGGTGCCGGGAGACAACGAGAAGCACTGGAAGCCAGTGTTAGTGGTCTTGACAGAGAAGGACCTCTTAATATATGAGAGCATGCCACGCATGAAAGAGGCTTGGTTCAGCCCTCTGCACACCTACCCCCTCTTAGCCACCAGGTACCTGTTCTTTTTGATTACTGCTACAAAAGTATTGGGAATGGTTGATCAGCCAAGATCAGGTACAGCGATTGTACGTACATCTATAGATCACATCTAAAATGCCATAGCTTGGAAATGAGATTCTTCTTGAATGGGAGAATGTGTTCAGCCTAACTGTTCCTCCTCGCTTCTCCTCCACTTCAAGCTCTGGCCAAAGCTGATTGCTAGAATCGCACTGGTAATGAATGCAGTAGTTTGGCCCAGGTTGGAAGTGCTGAAATAGTTGAGAGTTTGATCTCCTGAGATTCCTATCTCAGCATTCAGACCTGAGGAATCTGCAGAAGCATTCACATTTCCAGCTACTTCTCCAGACTGACAAATGGGAAATTGTTGCCTTGGGTTGGACATGATGATGTGGAAGTACTGCGTCCATAATCTGGGGCTTCTGGGGTCTTGCATGTATGATATAGTTTCAGTATGTGTTCTAGCCCTAGGAAGTCTTGGCTTTTTTAGTTTAAAATGGTGACCTTGAAAGACACATTCTTTGAGGTTGGAAATAACCATCTCCAATATTTCGAATCTATCCATCAACACTAATTCAGATGGAGTTTTCCCATGGTTGTCTTTATACGGTGGAAACTGTCTGTGCTTCTTGATGTGAATCTTAATCACATTTCTCTGCCAGCGTGGTCAAAGGGCTTGAGAAAGAGCTGCTACTGCATTGTTTTGGCTTTGCTGCAGGCCACTATTATACCATTTTCAATGAGTTTTCTTTCAGAAGAGCTGATAGCACATTGCCAAAAGCAGTGGGTCTTTTACTGCTCTCTCATTAGTTCATTTTTGTTCTCAGTCTCTTCATTCCCTCCCTAAATGAGCTGAGACTTTACTATTGAACCATTGTAATTTCTTTTTTGAAGTTGCATTTGGTAAATTAATGATTGTTTTGTCCTGATCAAGCTACCCATGATGGCACTTTCAAACTTACAGGAAGCCAAGTTGTGCTGTACCCTCTTTTACCTTAAAATGAGGTGAGAGGCCGATGCTTTGCAGTTTGCAGCCTGCTGTGCCTGGTGGCACTGAATGTTGACAATTCCAGTGAAATCTGTCAGTTCCAATTGACACTGAAAACTAGGTAAGGTGTTGGAGCAGGAGGTTGTGTCTGGGTGTGTCACTGGACTTTGATGTGATGTTGAATGGCACGTGGTGTTGTGTTACCACATGGTAATTACACCTCTGTGAGAATGTGCCAATGCCAGCAGTAATTTATTGCTCCTCCTGTTGCAACATCCTGCCTTGCCAGCGTGTGTTTGGCCCAGCAGGAAGGGAGTTCTGGACATGATCAGTGAGAGGTGGATGGAACTGAGTTTGTAAATAGGAATATTTCTGCATACTTCTCTGCTCTTTTTTCGAACTGCTGGAGAATCATAATGTGGATCATGAATCTTGCATGAGGGGAAGAAACACCAGGAATTCCCTGGGAGTGATGCTTCAGTAGTACATTGTTGCTGCTCACTGTGGGCCACACAGAGGATGGGGGATGTTGAGCTGAACCTGTTTCTTTATGAGTTCCCCATCCTGTTTTAAAGAGTGTAAGTTATCTGACCGCATTCCTTCTGTCCCCAAACAAGCTTTGCTGCTTTTCATGGGAAACCACCAGCAGAACATAGTGCAGCTCCTCCCTATTGCTTCAGGGTGTCATCTGCCAGCAGATCTGAGTCCTCTTCATTCAAGTGGCAGAAGATCCTACCTGTGGTCAGCACAGTGCAGGGACACCATGATTGCCATGTCCTGAACTCCAGCTCCTCCTTTTGGCTGGACCCAGGTGGCTGCTGATAACAGCCTGTGTATGTCCTTTAGCGTGTCTCAGGTGTGGGGCAATCACTAATTTCTAAATTGTAGCTTGCAATAAAAGGCAATTCAGCAAAGTCAGTTTACTCTGGTGGATCATCCCCCTGCCAGGAGCAAAGTGTTCTTTGCTCTCAGGAGATTATGACTACAACTCCATGGCCTTCTGACCTCCACACACCTGTGGAGCTGCCCAAGTCTCATTATAACCCTTTAAAATTTCAGTGTAATGAGCTCTGCACGTGTATACCTGTCCTACTGCTTTGTCACTGCTAGGAAACACCTGTGCCTTGCTTTGCCAGTTTGTTCTCTTAATCAGCCCCGAATTGGCCTGAGGTTACCAGTCAGTTCACCCTTCCCCTACCTGCCCACACATCATCCTGTGCATCTTCATCCAATCTCATCTTGGGCATCTCCAGGGATTGGACATCCACAGCTTCTCTGGGCAGCCTGTTCCCGCGCCTCACTGCTTTCATAGTAAAGAATTTCTTTGTTATGTCTAATCTAAGTCTCCCCTCTTTTTCCATCTTTCTTATAAGTACTTTTCAAGTATTAAAAGGCTGCAATGAAGTCTCCACAGAGACTTCTCATCTCCAGGCTGAACAAGCCCAGCTTCTGCAGCCTGTCTCTATAAGGAGAGGTTCTCCAGCACTCTGATCATCTCCATGGCCCTCCTCTGGACTTTCTCCAGCAGCTCCATGTCCTTCTTGTGCTGAGGGTCTCCCTTGGATACAGGGAATACTTAAGAAAACTTTCTTAACATTCCAGTAGTTTTCAAGTATTTACAGGTGGAACACAGAGGCCAAGGCAGCATGTTTTCTGGATCTGTGGTGGACACAACAGGATGGGCTGTATTTAAGGCACAGCAGGTTCTGCAAAAATTCAGTATGCAGGTGAAGCACTGGGTTAGACTGTCTAGAAAAAAAGTACAGTCCTCAGCACTGGGGCTGGAAAGGATGGATGGCAGTGCCAGGAGTGTGTTGACACACACACAACATCCAGCCCCCTGTCTGTGATTTAGCAAACAGGTAGAAAAGGTAACAGAAATACCAAAGACGACATCTAGAACTGAGCCACAATCTGATAAATACAGATGAATACTTAAATCCTCAAGGTCTGCAATAACTGATGATAGTTTCCCTAAATCATTGTACCTACTGTTGTGGATGCTTTTGATTAAAACCCTGCAGGATTCTGATTTTATGTGCTGTCACACCAGGTACTTATACCAAGAAAATATACATGGTTTGCTGTCAGTACTGACTGCTCTGTTCATGCTGATGATTACCCTCTTTTTGACATGTTTTTTCATCCCCTCTGTGCATCGATCAGTGCAATTGAGAACTTTTCACCTGGAAAGTTTGCAGACCACATGTTGTAATCGTGGCTGCTCCCATCTTTCAGATTTTTATGAGTCCTTGGGAAAACATTTTTGCTTAGCTAATGCGTATTTGAAAAGCTGCTGAAACTGGAAAACTTCAGTGCCAGATACTGCACAGAGTCATGCTTAATCTACCCAAGACATAATGAGGAGAGAAAATTGAGAAATGGTAGAAGGATTACAGTCTTCTTATAGTATTTCAATAAGCAGAATTTCAACGTGCCCTTTCTGTTTGTTGATAAGTTTGCCTTCAACCTACGGATGCTATTAAGATCTAAAAATATTTTCTAGGCAGCTTTGTGTGGAATATAAAAAATAGCTCAAATAAAACTGAGATGAGGAGATGTAAATTGTTCCTCTAAGTCTCTGCACCAGGAGGCACAGCAGCTGGCTCATAGCCCTGACTCCAAGGACCTTTTAGTCATAATCTGTTTCCATGTTTCCCTATGCCTGAAGAAGGAATAACAGTGCCTCCCTACAGCATGGGAATGGGGGCTTAAGCCCTTCCATCTTAAATGTCTGCAATCAAATTGCATTATGTATCATATCAGATAAGAAAAATAAGCACATGCTGCACTCTGATCAGAGATCAAATATCTCAAGTAACCATTGTGCAAAGCTGAGTTCTGTAACCAGAAAATATTAGAGCAGTTTGATGCTTGATGCCAGTATAAATTGCAAATATGTGGTGATTATGCGCACAGGACAGTCTGGGTGACTTACCTACGTAAATCCAACTTTTTACATAAACATCCCGTCATTACAAACATTGTTACTGCTGAGAAGGATCTGAGAGTATTGGATGGGAAGCTGGACATGAGCCACAGCATGTCCTCACAGCCCAGAAAGCCAAACGTATCCTGAGCTGCACCGAAAGAAGCACTGCTGCATGTGCAGAGGTTTGCAAAGGGGACAGCTGCCCAGAGCGGGTTTCAAATAGTAAGTTAAGGGTTAAGGAGTGGTTTCAACCTAAGAAAGGTCAGATTATAGTGGTGTGTATGAACTTGTAGCATAGCCTCCTGAGATCAGTCTCCAGCGAGCAGCTGAACACTTGCTGTGAATGTCAGTCCTGGTTTCAGTGTCCTTTTGAAGAGGCCGCTGGATTTCGCTGTGTTGCAGCAAATGTTTGAAATTCTCATAGCCTTGCAGTGCACTGTAGGTCTCAGAGAGTCTCCCCCAGCACGTCGTGCTGTACTGCACACACCTCGCTACGGCACACCTGCAAAGAGTAATGCCAAAAAGGTCCTCAGAGCCCAGAGAGACAAGGGAACAATTAGAGAACATCAGCAGGTGCCACGCTGGCTCCCTGGAGCGGGCAGAGAGCTGAGTTTTGCTGCATGCTGCGTGAGCAGCTCGCACCACGAGCAACCTCCTGTGCCCTCTGGCAGCCCTGCGGCTCTGGGTGGGAGCGCTCGGGAATACCTGCGTGGAGCTGAGTACATCCATGCTGGTGGTGCTGCAGAAATACCAGCAAATGTTCCCCTGCCTGTTTGTGCAGTTTGGTATAATGTGAGTGAGAAGGCTGCGAGAGAATGGCTCTCAGATGTCAGATGTGGCCAACATACTTTGATTTGTGAAGTACGTCTCCATTCTATTCATATGCTGAAAAGTCTGAGTGCAATGGATAATGCATGAAGATCTGGGAATTTGGGGTGTTTTTGAAAGGAAATAAAACCTTTGAACCATCTGTGACGCAGTCGGTACCTAAAGTAGAGAATAATTTTTAGCACAGCTCTTGAAGCCTGTACAAAGGAGCTTTATCTCTAACAACAAACTGCGACTTGCCTCCCGGCCCTCCTGGTGGTGGGTGATGGAGGAGGAGGCTCAGAATGCACAGAAATTCTCTGACTCCTGAGTGTGAGCAAACCTGAAAGGGGATGCCTGCTGGGCACAATGCAGATCCCGGGTATGGATTGCCAGGGAATCTGGGAAACGTTCAAATGTCTTATGGTTAGTATTCCAGCAACTGAAAAAATGAAGGTTGTTCTTCTTCTTTCCTTTTTGCCTTTCTTTTTCCTATTGAAACAGCTACTTTATGATGCCAGCTAACCTTCCAGATGTAAAACAATAATTTGAGGGCAAACAGTATTCAGCACATAATGCATAAAGCCTAATGTTCCATGCTTCAGCATATGTTCTACTGCCGTGTTATGTATGTATTTTATAGTCTCATACAAATATATTGTTTGACTACAGAAAAGCAAGCATGGGTAGAAATTAAGTTTTCAGAAGAATTTCCCAAGTCCCATTTTGTGGCTCTTCTGAGGGCTGGTGCCTGGAGCTCACAGTGTGGCAAGCTTCTCCAGTTCATTACTCTCAGCTGAATCAGTGCTACAGTTCTCTGGATTCTGTATTCACAGTCCCATGCTTCTGCAGGACAAAAAGCAAGGATAGTTTTTAATAGGAATGAAATATTATGAAGTGTTGATTTTCTCTCCCAAAAACATTTTGTGCAGTCAGTGTTTGCTGTGATGGACCAACCTTCCAAAATCATGGGAGAAGAACAGCTGGTGCCAGGCAAAGAAATTTTAATTGCAGCAAAATGCAACAGAAGTTTGGGGTTACAAATAGCTGCAGCGTTTTGCATTTTACAGGTACCTTATGGGAGAAGTATACACAAGGCAGCACATGGCATCTGCATATTTTACAGAACTTCAGCCTTCATGGGAATCATTACTTTTCCATTTATTGTAGAGTTTGTCTGCATATGTTTAAGTTTTATGGCAAGAGCAGCTTGACAGTATCCAACTGCTGCGGCTGAGTGAACATTTCCATCTGTCACCAAACCCATGACCACAACCAGAAGGTGATTTCTCTCACTTGCTTATCCAGAGGAGTGTTGTGGGCAGTTGGTGAGGAAGTCCTGGACCTCTGCAGCATCCCCACCATCACCTGCCTGGCTGGTTGCCTCGGTACCCTCTTCTGTGGACCTTCACCCTCTGAGTATTAACTGTCACTTCAGGTTTATGTTTAGAGATGTGAGTTCACATACTCCCAACAACATGCATTTAGGGATGGACAAAATAGTTTTACTTGGGGAGTGATTTAATTACAGTGCTCTGTAGTGATGGTCCCAAGGCCTCTGTGGAAGCAGCTCAGTGCTTATAACACTGTGTTAAAGTCACCAATGTATATCCCAATCCAATTTCAGGTTGGTGCATTCTGGTCCAGGAAAAGGCTCACCACAGTCTGGGGTGGATTTGTCCTTCGCAACCCGTACCGGTACGAGGCAAGGGATCGAAACACATCTGTTCAGGACAGAGACGAGCAGAGACCTCTCACTGTGGACAAGGAGCATCGTGCAGGGCTGTCACAATTCTGCAGAGCTCATCACAGAAATCACAACATGTGAGTAGCAGACACAGCATTGCTTCTTCACACGTCTTAGTTTGTTTCCGTGCCAGCCCTAGCTGGTGTGATACCTGCAATCAGTACTGCAAAACAAGGACACAGTCATTGCCATTCTGACATTTCATCTTGTTTTCTTCACATGGTCTCAGACACAAGTCTGTAGTCAGTTGTGCTGGTCTGTGTCATGGAAAACAAATTCCAGAGGTTTGTCCAGAAACCTACAGAAAAGACCACTATTTTTGAGAGTCAGGAGACTTCTGAGAGCCTGTCAGAAGTTTTTCCTGCAAAGGGAAGAGGCAGAGGAGGACAGGCAGATTCACAGGCATGAACTGGTTATTTATTCACCCAGCTCTGCACACTTGAAATGAGTGAAAAGAAATACAATCCAAATCAATAGCCAGTTTGTGGTGACTGGTCATTTTCTTCCCTGAGCATGTCATGTTTCTGCATTTCTCTACTTGCAAAATTAACAAATAAAAGTTAGTTAGCTGCAGACACTCTGGAATAATGCCCCTTGTGGTCTGTCTGCTGCCAGACCAGAATGGCTCTGGGCCTTTTAGGCTACACCTTTTCATTGAGTTCCCCAAGGATTTATAAGTCATGTCACAGAATCATAGAATGACTTGGGTTGGAAGGGACATCAAAACACATGTTCATGGGGGTTTTCCAACCCCAATACCACCAGCAGAGCTGCCACCCACCTTTTAAGGCCATCGGGCCTTAAAAGCCTGTAAAAAGCCTTAGTTATCAAAAGAGTTCACAGGAAGAGAGAGAGAAAGAGAATTTGGGATGTAAATACCCAAAGCTTTTTAATTTGGATCATGGTATGTTTCAGAGCTGAGGGAAGGATGCAGACTTTTGCTGCAGTTGCTATTATATACTATTATCTGGGCCCTTTTTCAATTACTGTGACACTAATGAGGACTCCAGAGTGTCTTTGTGTTTGTCAGAATTCTGCAGGGATAGTCTTTCAAGCTTCTAATTTTGCACTGTGCGACGCATTCATTGAGTTTGGCTCTGTCACACAAGAATAGCTGTGACTGTCAGGGCTTGGGAGGAAGAAATGCCATCTCGAGCCATCTTCAGAAAGCTGCTTTGGGTCAGCACATAGATGTGCACTGCTACAGGAAAAATGCAGTGAGTAAACATAAGAACTGACATTAGCCATGTTACTACCAAGCAGAATTGTAATCCTGGAAGTAGACGACAGCTACAAAACTTGCCTGGGCCACGCTCAGCAGAACAACTCCAGTTGATTATCCAAATCTAAGATTAGAACATGATTAACCCAATTCTACAACAGCTTAGTTTCCACAAGATACTGTTGACATCACATGTAAAATGCAAACTTGTGCAGCCAAATTGAATTTGTTACTTTTAAGAGTGCTACGGTCTGAATTTTGTTTCCTTGTTCAGCTTGCACATACAAAAGCCAGGAGTGCCGTTTGACCATCCATTACGAACATGGATTCTCTCTTACAACTGAACCACAAGACGGTGCCTTCTCTAAGACAATTGCACAGTACCCCTATGAAAAACTGAAAATGTCCTCAGATGATGGGATAAGGATGCTTTATTTAGACTTCGGAGGAAAAGATGGAGAAATTGTAAGTAGTGCATTCAGCCGGGATGCATGTTTCCATCTCTTTGGTGGTCCCTAAGGCTGTGGAGGTGGAACAGCGCTAACAGGAGCAGGCCGGTGTGGTTCCAATAGCAGTATGTAGATGCCATGTTTCCAGTGCAGCATGATGATGTGGCTTTAGAAAGAGACAATCTAAAGATAGAAAAGGGTGGAATACTGCAAGGAGAGATGAATGATTACTTATATTTACAAAAATATTGTATGTCTGTATAGCCAGATGTTAGAATGTTTATATGTATCCATTGCCCTTTTTAAATGATTGTGGGTAGAAGAGCTGAAGAATGTGATGTTATTAATAATTTCAGCATGCACGTATGTCCTTCATCTAATGTGACAAACTGTGGTTTAGGCACTCTTAAAAATCTAATTGTGGGAAAAAAATGGGGATTACAGATGTAGTGCAAACCGTCTGCTTAACTCTTAAAGTTAGCTGTCACATAACCTAAAAATGTTTATTCCTACAAACAGTTTAGATACCATAAATTATATTTGCAAATATGTTTTTTTTCTGGCCAAATCTTCTAGTGGTTCCAGAGCATATTGGCTACTCAATTCTTTATATCCTTTGATAATATACATTCTGTAAAGTGTTTATTCTCAGCCTGTTGGAGCAGCCATGCACAGTCAGGTCGTGGTACAGTGTTTTGGCTTCAGCAGTGACCAAGAGCAGATACATAGGGAAAAGTATGAGGAGGAGGTATTGGACACAGCAGTCACACCACCATCCCTACTCCTGAAAACATGGAGGGTTTGAAACTCTTAGAAAAGAGCTTACAGCATTGGAGTCAGTGTTAGCTGCTTACCCAGGTGGATATAAGCCCAGAGGCACACAGATCTCATCTGCTTTCAACGTGCTTCTTATTTCCTTAGTGACTTAAATATTTGCAGCTGCATGCAAAGAAAAAACAGTATGTTGTAATAAAGGGTTGTTATTAATAGAAGTCTGTTGAAAATACCAAACAGCAGTTAATGTAGTAAATGCTCCATAAATTACTGGTTGCTTGAGCTGCAATCTAGTCTAATTATTTTCAATTTGATTTCTTCCTTTAATTTCAGCAACTGGACCTTCATTCCTGTCCAAAACCAATTGTGTTCATCATTCATTCCTTCCTGTCGGCTAAGATTACAAGACTTGGTTTGGTGGCATAAATGGGATACACACATCTGTTTCTTCAAAGAAAAGTGGAGCAACCACACATCTGAAGTGCAGTCATCATTGGCAACCTGTAGCAGCGAGCAGTCTGCACCAGACTGGGGTTCTATCCCAGTCCTTGGTCACTCCTGTCAACCTTTCAAGACTAAATTATGATCAGCTGAAGAAGTGGCATGACAAGGAAAACAATGTAAATAGTGGGATTTTAAAATCCCTTATCAGACAGTAAAAGAGTGTAGTACCGTATGTGTAAATATTTCAGAATCATAAATCGTGCTTATTTCAACGTGCTGGCTAATACAGAATAAGTAAAGGGCTAAGCAGAAAGGAGTGGGAATTGGCTGTGATGCAAACTCATGGTTCTTGGAGTGGAAGTTCTATAAACAAGATTGTCCCAACGCCTAGAAGTCACATGTTGGTCCTTCAAACCTTTACACCACTTGCAGAATTCCTTGTCAGAAGCCATCAGAACATGTTGCTGCACACCCAGCAGAGCACGCAGACAGCCTCTGTGAGCAGTGTGCTCCAAAGCAATACTGAGGTGGTCAGTGACCAGCTGCACAGTGCCTGCTGAGGGGTCCTTTCAAGTTAAATGATAGAGACATCTTGTGTACATTCCTAGCGATGGATCTGATGCAGCACTACCTGTAGGGAAGGCAGCAGGGCAGAGGCAGGAGGGGAGCATCCTTTGTATGGAAACACGGGATGTGCTTTCCTAGTGGCTTTCCAGATGATTCCAATAACCTGGAGCTTCATCTCACGGGGTTCTCAGGCTCAGGTAAGAGATAATCAAATCCAATGGGACATGTGACCTGATCTCCTGCCAGCACGTTCCCACTTCAGTTTTCCAGCAGTAAGCCAGGCTAGGTCATACTAGGAGCTTCCTATCCTCCTGCTCCAACTTTGTCAACCCCTCAGCTCTGCCAGGTCTGGTTGTATGGTCTTGATTTTGCTTATTTGCAAGGAGGAAGACTTCCTTTTGCAGAAAGTTGCTTTTCTTTGTGAGACCGTGTGTTCAGCTTGGTCCTGGAACTAACCTGGAACTGAGTAGTTGACTTCATGTAGTTGGGTGGGAATAGGAACACAATGGACTGCATTTACAGTGTTCTTAAATTGCAACGGAACAGCTTCAGGTTGAGTTGGTTCTTGTTTGCTTTTAGAGTTTTGCCCTAAATTCACACTTTGAAGGACAGGAATTATGTTGGAAGTAATCAGAAGTTGCAGAACTTTGCTTGTCATACTACATCTATTTTATTCTTCAGAAAGCCAATCAGTTTCAGTGTAACATCACTTGGCTGGCAAAGAAGACTGAAAACACAGTTTGGTTCCATGTTACTTTCAAGCTAAGTCTTGAGATTTAAATGTCATAGTGCTTATCACAGGGTAGGAATTAGATTGTGGTGGTTTCCATAGGTATCTCAACCATCAAAGCTAATTGAAAAATTAAGACGACGGGCTGAATTTGCAAATAGTGAAAACAGCTGCTTCAGAACAGCTACACTGACATTTGGAACAGCAGCCCTATGCCCAGTGCCTCTCTCCAGTGAAAAGTCTGAAGGTGATTTACCTATCTGTGAACTTTTTTTGAGTTTTTACTGTCATGGTACGTGCACTTAAAAATTAATGCCTTGTGTGAAGTCACAAGTTAGGAGCTATGTTGCGTAACTTATCAATAATTTCCAAATGCACATTTCTCACTTTGCTACTGCTGCCATCCTCATATCCCTCTGCAGCAGTTATTTGGGTCTCCTTTACTTGGAAGCTTCTGGGATAGCATCTTCTGAGAAGCTGTGAGCAGTCGGTATGCTGGAGGCTGGGGTTTTGGATATGAACTCAGATCACATTGTCAAGTAAATTGTTGTGTGATGGTTTTAAAAGGTCATTCAGGACATTGTTTGCAAAGTATTTCATTGCTGTTTCAGAGCATAACTTAAAAATATGGACGTAGGCTCCTATAAAGTTCCATAGGTTAGAGTGAGAACTTGCATTCTGTGGGATAGGTTAAAAGCATATGTAAACTGTACTGCACTATTTCCTTATTCCTTTAACATTTACAAATCACTGGAATGTTATACTTAACATGTATGTGCATTGTAAATATTTCAAATTCCTATATTAGTACCAACAATGAAATTACACAGTATGTAATCTAAGGTGCTCAGTACTATATGAAGTATAAGTGAATAACTAAACAGTTTGCAAAGAAAGTTCCTATTATATATATTTATAGAAAAAATAATGATAATTACAGATGCTATTTCTTCATTTTCAGATTTTGGACTGATTCATATTTGGATGGGATAGATAAATACGGACTTACTCCACATTTATAAGAGTATAGTGAATATTTATATTTTAGAGGAAAAGAATATATTTAATAAAGTCATTTATTGGATTTTTTTGTGAGGTGAGCTTACTTCGTACCCAAACAAGCTGTGTAGAAGGCTGTCCTTTGGTTTGGGGCTGCAGAAAGAGATGTTCTACATCTCAGTTGTTCTAAGTTCAGTTACCTGAAAGAACTATTCATGACATTGATAGAGTATTGACTTTGAAAGTTATTTCAGCACGTGTTAATGCAGTGTCAGCAGCACATTGCTTATACTTAACTGGGCTGCTACAGCAGTCATGAAAGACCTCCTCTGCTCAAGCCCTTGCATACAAGGAGCAAGGCCAACATATGCCTTGCTTCGTTCTTAGGGATGCTTATGGAAAAAAAGAACATTTTCCTTCCTCTTTGTATTAATTCTGAACCTAGTGGCCCAGATAGCCAGCTGTGAGGCTGTAAGCTTGTTCTGCCGGTGTTACCCAGGGCATAGCACAGCAGCCTCACAGAAATCCTAAAATGGGGTCCTTCTGGAGTTTCAATTTTTTCCAAAATAAAGTCTTTATAGAAGCTTCCCCATTAGAAATACTTGGATACGTATTGGAACATACATGTTACTGGGAAACTGAGATACAAGGAGCTTATTAAAAAATAAATGAATAAATAAATCCCTGCTTCTGGTCAGGGAAGCACACTGCTGTTTCTGAAGAGTCCTGCTCTTTAACAAGAACCAGCATCTCTCTTCAGGTATTTCATAAATCAGAAACAACTCTGAATGCACTACCAAGTAAACTGCTGCCACGAGTATCATTAGACTTTACCAGGTAACAAAATGAGTGTTTTCTTTTTATGAGAGGTAAATAGCCCTTCTCCCCACAGGCCATGGAGTTTGCTGCAGCTTGCTCTTCACATCCCAAGGTGCAGCTGACTGCAAGTGGAGGTTGCAAGTGGATTTAACTGCAGCACAAGGGAACTGTTAGAGCAGGTCCAGAGAGGGCCACAAAGATGATCAGAGGGCTGGAGACCTCCCTTGTGAGGACAGGCTGAGAGATCTGGGGATCTCCAGCCTGGAGAAGGCTCCAGAGGGACCACATAATAGTAATGGCTTTCCAGTACCTGAAGGGCTCCTCCAGAAAAGCTGGGGAGGAACTTTTTAGAAGGACATGGAGCAACACGATGAGAGGAAACAGTTAAAAAACAGAAAAGGGTGCATTTAGAGTACATATTAGGAAGAAATTATTTACTGCAAGTGTGGTTGCCCAGTAGGGTTCAGGATGCCCCGTCCCTGGAAGCACTGAAGACCAGGCTGGATGGGGCAATGTGGCCTAGAGGGAGGTGTCCCTGCCTACAGCAGGGAGTTGGAACTAGATGATCTTAAAGGTCCCTTCCAACCCAAACCCTTCTGTGATGTATAATTTCTGTCTGCGAAGAGACTTCTCAGTGTTCTCTTAGCCATGCTTAAAAGCTAATTAGTGCTGCTTTGGTTTACCTCAAAGCACTCTGGATTGTGACACTACTGTTGATTTGTAAATTTTTGTTTGTTTGTTATTAAGAGGCAAACAGAAGTTTCTAACTAGCCATCCAGTGGGGCTATTTTACCAGAAAGTAACAAAAAATACAAAATAATTGGTAATTTTTAACAGGAGGATACACTAGCAGAATTTCAGGAAACTGCCATCTTGCTTGATATGTGACCCCTTCAATGAAGTTTCAAATTAAACTGTGAAGAAAAAAGTCTCTCCACCTCATGTGAACACATCAGTGCTGTTCCATATCAGACAGCCATTCAGTTTGTTACTTTGTCAGAAGTTCTATGCTTGTATAAATAATGACAGACATTAGAAAACAACTCCCAAGAAAGAACTGGAGAGTTTGATAAGTCTCACCCTCATCTCACCATCACCATGTCAGTTTTTTACCCTGCTCTTCTGTAAGCACACAGCATGGTTGTGGGTAGACACTACTGCACGTTGATGACTTACATTTTGATGTGCAGAAACATGACAGCAAATATCTAAAGCTTATGCAGCAAAGTGTGTGTAGGTCAGACTAGATTCTGGGTTCCTCTTCCATAAACAAAAATTTTGAAGTTCAGAGGCATAGTGACGTTACATCCCATATCACAAAAGTTACAGCATAGCAGCCGTGCCACAGGAAATCTTAAATGTGGGAATTAAAAAGTATGATACGTGCAAAATAATTTGTTTTAGTGCTGTAATTGTAGGCCAGGACAAATGAGTTTGTGTACTTTAGTCGGCTAAGAGCACACACAGGGACAGCACTCACAGCTCAAATAGGGCACAGTGAGTTATTAAGCCATCATTATGAACTAGCTATAAACAAAACAAACCAACATAATAATCAAGTGAAAATGAGACATGGGCAGTTTAGTATTGGAATCATGCAAACAAATGATCCATCAAACTGCTCATAGTTCCCTAACTGCCTTCCTGTTGATTGTTTCAGTCTGGCCTTGAGTCTACAGAATTAATTTAATTTCAGTTTAATTGACTGCTGAGTTCTACTTGCTCATGAAGTGAGGTAGCACATAAAGCCAGGCTCACTGTGTACACTATAGGGAGGTAAGGGAGGAATGAGGGGAAAAAACTTCTGTTCTGAACCGTTTCTAAGAATTGTTAGCAAGACTACACATGAAGTTTCACCAGAATTTCAGGCTGTAGTCCTTCTCTTAATGCACCTTTCGTGGGACCTTTCATCAAATTCCAAAAGACAAGCTTTTTTTTTTTTTTTTTTTTCCATCTATTACAAAACTCTAATTCAAATTCTAATTGTTTTCAGTCACAGAACAGGAACTGTTGTCAGCTACAATATAAAATGTCAAAGGCCCACACTGTAAACAGTTTTATTCAGTATATACAACAGCAAGTAGTAATAAATAGAACAGAGGTCTTTGTGCAAAAGGTAGAAGAAAGTGGTCCCATTATTAAAATCAGATCCAGCATTTTTTTAATTCACAGTAAAAATACACTCATTGAACAACATACAAAGCTTTATAAAAAACAAGCCAAGCTGTATTCCTCTTAATAATAAAACATAATAAATAACATATAAAACCTTTCTCATTTGATTTAAGAAATTAGATCTTTCAATATAAAATGTTTCAAAAGATGCTACTGTGTTTGAGAACTATGACTGTATCTTTGTACTAACCAAGTTCTTCTGGTGCTTGAGTAGGTAGTTGCAGGTGTTACTCAGTATAATGTTTTTCCTGCAGTCAGAAGTGCTGTGTCTCTGCAGGGTCTACTTGCCAGTTTTCTCCAGAACCCATTCAATCACCTGGGGAAAAGAAAAGAGAAAATTATTCCCATAACTCTTGTTCTGAAGTTGCTTTCAAGAATATCTGACAGATAAAATCAATTCTTCTAAACGGGATTTTGAAGGCAATCCTCCCAAAGGAGAGTCATTAATAAGCTGAGAAGTGTTGCCCAAAAGTTGTATTTAATTTAGAGAACTCACTGTCTTTAGAAAAAGGTGTTTTGAGATCCTCTGAATGAGTGATTTCACCCCACAGTGTACATTCTTTCCATATATTCTGTAATGCAGGGTGAGGTGGTCAGCAGACAAGATGCTGCTGGCAAAGAGGTTGGAATGTCCATGCACAAACCCAGCCTCTGGTCTCCCCAGACAAAGATCAAAGTGAGAAACAGTGTGCTAGTACAATATACCTGTTTAAAAAGAAACACCAAACCTACTTTGTTTTTGAAACCTTGTAATCTGTAGAAAACATTGCACACAGCACACAGCACACAGCACACAGCACACAGCACACAGCACACAGCACACAGCACACAGCACACAGCACAGCCCTGGCAGAATAAAACCTGTGAGGATCTAGCAGTTGTACTCAAGAGTTTAAGGGATGTCTATTCATTTAGCTAACTCAGGTTAAATCCATACACCTTAATTAAGATTTTGAAAACAGTACTGTAAAAATACAAAGCTTTACCTTCTCCCCTCCATTTTTTTAAATTATGAAGCAAATTCAGCATGCTTTCTGAAACCTAAAACAAAGTTACTTTGCTCTGTGCTGCTGCTCTTAGAAGTGCTGCCTGCACACCAAGAACTCATCTGACGTCACTTTCATTTAAAGTTATTCCTAAGCTTAAAATTGTTAATTTTCTCTGCTTTTAAGAAGAAATTTACTTCCTGTGATAGATCTGTGTATGGCCTCCTTAACTTCAAAAAGAAATTTTATTTCCTTGAAGATACAGAAAGAATTCCCCAACGATCCACACTTCTCCCAAATGAAGAACATTTTCACATGCATTTTTCCTCAGTCGTAATTGAAGGAAAATAAACTTTTCCACATTTTTCACTTTGACATATCAGATAGGTAGTGCTCCAGTTACAGCTACAAATATCATGAGTGTATGCAACTGGAAATCTTGCCATGGGACTAATGACTGGGAGTTTTTGTGGGATCAGAATGCAAAACAAGATCCACAGCCAAAGGAATGAATGCTTCTTATCTCCTAAAGCTGTGGACCAAACCATCCCATATTCTAGCCTGGCCTAGTTAATAGAAATGAACACACAAATCAAGCAAATGCTCTTACCTGCTTAGCATTGTTACTTGCTGTTTTTTTCATTTCATCAAGAAGTCCTCTAGAAGTTTTAAGGTCCTAAATATTAAAGCACAAAGCCAAAGATATTAGGATGCTCATATTCTTGTTATTAATGAATGATAACATTCAAAGTCCTTGTTATCTCAAGAAACCTAACCTGTGGCACGAAGCCATTCTTAAAGCAAACACATAACATTGTCTGAAATAAAACTGAGAACATTTATTTACTTCTTGACTCCCTAGGAAAATGCTATCTACAATATCATGCTTCTGAAGCACACAGAACAAAGTCGTACAGACCTGGGACTACAAGACAGCTCAGAAGAACAAAATCCTAACATAACTACCTTCTGTGTCTACAGAACAGGATCATTTCTTTTGCTCTTCACTTGCAAGTGGAACCATGAACCCATCTGAATTCACTCATGCATTACATGGTGCTGCCCAGTCAGCATGTTAAGTAGTTGCACACATTTGCAGTGTGTTGACAAGAATTTCCATGAACACATAAAGGAACTGGATTTTCAGTGAACTGCATAAGCTACCTATTTATCCAGTAACCTTAGAACAAGGGAGAAGCTGAGTTGCCTGGTGAAGGACAAAGATTACTCAGCAAGTTTACTGAAATATTTCTTTATTTGTAATCAGTGTTCTTTGTAACCTGACCAGCATGAAACCTTCATTCTGACAGAAGAAATGTGATCCGTATTCTACAGTTTTATATGAGCAAAGGATGGCTTTCACTAATAGCTGCAATCACAGTTTGGGAAATATGCATAAAGGCAAAAACATAAAGTAGCTTTATATGGCTCACTCTATCAGACCAAGGCACTAGAGCACTCAGGACAGCACTAAATTGATCATAAATTTGGAGACAAAATTATCCTGAGATATCATTAAGACAATCCCAGTGCAAAATGTAAAACAAACTGCAGGACAACATAGGATGCTAACATAACTCCATCTACATCTTTAAATGATTAACATCTAGTCTGTAAATGATTAGCATGTGTAAGTTAGCCTACACTATACAGGTCCATACAGCAATGTGGATATAAGGTCATTTGCATTCATCTGACACTCATTCCCAAGGGACTTGCAAAGCAAACAAGGAAGTGAAACACTACAGTTTTAAAACAAAACTGCTGTAAGAAAGTTGCGTTATGGTTACTTCTCTGTCCCATAACTTTGTGGTTTTTTTCCCCTGTGGCTTCTCACCTAGTGTCTCCCAGATTTTCTACGCTTCCATAAAGCTGAGAGCAATTCTACTTACCACAAGTATCACCTCAGATTCTGTGAACAGGAACTTTATTTATACCTTGAGAACAGCTATAGCTTACAACAGCCCACACATGATCTTATATGCTAGACTTGCTGAAGTAAGATGAATTAGGAGAAACTGAATTCATGGGCATTTCTTTGCTCATTAAAATAATGAGATAGTTATGGCTGGAAGATAGCCACAGTAGTAAGGAAAAGTATATATAATAAGCACAACCCTGCCTAAGAGCCCATTGCTTTAACACATTATCTAACTCTCATAAAAGACTGCTGCTCAGTAAGGTTTGAAAACAAACAGAACTACAACCACCAAAATATATTCACCAAAGACCAAAGGTTTCACCAAAGGTTTATCCATATTCTACCCATATAAATGACACAGCACTAAGAATATTAGCACAATCAAACTGGAATACATCCATCCCAAGGTGTATTCAGGAACAGACTCATTCAACTAAGCGCAAAGAATTGTAAGCAAATGTTTCCTAGTTACCTTTAAGTAAAACTTTGATATCTCAAATAGACGTTGGCTGCATGATGGAAAGCACTTGTGATCCTCAGCAATTCCATGCTTTTGTAGAGTCTTGGCTACCACCTCCTTCAGCATCTTGGAAACAACAGAAACACACTCAAAAGTTCATCCCAATTTTTGGCATGAAAAACCATCCAAGGAAAAATAAATCACACTTGTTCTCTTTCATTCTTCCCAACAAAGATGGAGACACAAGAGTTGTAGTACAGTGAGAAGGCTGAAAGACATCAGGAAAAATTCCTTCACAGAAGGAGTGGTAATGCACTGCCACAGGCTGCCCTGGGAGGTGGCGGAGTCACCACCTGTCCCTAGAGGTATCCAAGAAATACACAGATGTGGCACTGAAGGACATGGTTAGTGGTACGGTGGCAATGGGTTGGCAGTTGGACTGGATGATCTTAGTGGTCTTTTCCAACCTTAAGGAACTCAAAGAAAACTCAAAGAAACAAACAAAAAACTACCCTGATCTTTTTTTGCTCTTGTCTCTGCCATTAATGCACTGGACAAATGCCATCAACCTACTAACCACTGAGTTAGACGGAGTTATTTAACTTATTTCAACTTAAAATTAATGGAATGGTTACATGTCAAAGCAACATAGGGAATCAGGGAATATTCATGTGGGACTTTGAAGACAAACAGAAAGAGAGAGTGAGTGAGTCTTTAGGTCTGAATGAGACACAATATATGCTTACTCAAGTCATCCTGACTTGCCTTTGACATTGTAATAACTACATTCAAGCAGTCCTCTCTGGTACCAAGGGATTCACTTAAATAATCATTCCCAAGCCAGAAAGCTTTCTGGGCTGTATTTTAGAAGTGGCATTCCCAATATATAAAGCCATTAATAAAACATTATTACATCAGTGTATTTAAATGTTAAATCTGTTAATGGACTTAGACAACTACTCTCTATTCCCTGGTAAGTCCATTCTTTCACAATGGCTTTCATCTTCCCAGTACAGATATTTCTTTGTTGGCTTTGGAGTTTCTATTCATTTTCTAAATTTCTTAACTCCTAACCATTGGTATTTATTGCCACCTTCTTTTTTTTTTTTTTTTTTTTTTTACTCCTATTTGCTACTTCTCTTAAACTTAATTCCTTGAGCAAGGCTTAACATTTACACATTTTTACTCCTCACTTTTGGGACGCTCTCCTCAGTGTCTTCAGGATTCAGTTACAGAAGTAAACAGAACCAAATTTAGTAATAAATAGAGAGAAATTCATAGTTCACATTAAAATCATAGAATCATAGAACAGACTACACTGAAAAGGACCACAATGATCATCTAGTTTCAACCCCCCTGCTATGTGCAGTGTTGCCAACCACAGACCAGGCTGCCCAGAGCCACATCCAGCCTGGCCTTGAATGCCTCCAGGGATGGGGCATCCACAGCCTCCTTGGGCAACCTGTTCCAGTGCCTCACCACCCTCTGTGTGAAAAACTTCCTCCTAATATCTAACCTAAACCTCCTCTGTCTTAGTTTAAAAGCATTCCCCCTTGTCCTATCACTATCCACTCAAGTCACAAACAAAGAAATCAAATTATTTTTTTTTTAATTCCCAAAGCAAACAAAATAAACCCTTACCCTTGTATGTTTCTGAGATCTCGATTCCTTAACTGGCTTTGAAGTCTCAGATTCTGTTGCACTTATGCAGCTTGCTGAACCAGCCCTCATGGCTGCTTTGTGGGACTGACCAGACTGCTTCAATGCCATCGAACTTAAAGAAACTGATCTTTCAGAGCGCTTCCTGGTTACCACCAGAGCATTATGACTCCCACTTCCCCCACTTGCCTGGGAGAGGAGAGAGTCTGTACTCTCTGATTTTGTTAGCCTGAATAGAAAAGAAAAAAAAAAAAAAGAGAGAAAAAACTTTTTATTTTGTAATGAGTGTTCTGGTGGCTTTGTTTCTGCTATAGAGGCTGCTGTATAACTGCTAGGATCACTACACATTCTTACAAAAAGCATTAGAAAACAAGATAACTGAGAGGAGTTATCTTCTTCTTCAATATACTTTATAGAGAGCTGGAAGAGCTGAGCTTCTAGTCTTCAGTCTCAGGATAAAATAAAACTTCTTGAAACTGCCAAATTTCTCTTGTCCCTATAGGGTTGTCACAATTGATCTACAGGAACTGAGACATGATAGTACTACTGGAACAGTGTAATGCTTGATGCTTTAACGAGGGTTAGCAATTCTAAAACTTTGATTCTATCACGTGCTAAACACAAGCACATCATTTCTAACTACTCAGTAAGCTGCAAAATCTACAGACAGCTCCAAAATCATCTTCTTGTTAAAAAGGCTCACTGTAGCACACCTGTGACCAGATTGTAAGGGGTATTAACTGGAGTGAAGGGAAAGTGACCACTACAACACAACATGAATTCATTGTGCCACATATTACTTACATCTTCAAAAAAAGGACATGGTACAAACAGAAGTCTATAAATAACATTTTCAGAAATTATTTTCATAATGCTGATAACTTAATGAGTTTGGATTTTTGGTGGGTCATCTTGTACCAGAAGTCCTTTGGATAAGGAATTCAATTACAGAGCACAGTTCTTGGCTTTCTAAATCTATAGTTGTTTATTTGTACTGCAACAGCACTGACAGCTTTGCTTAGGACAGAAACGATCTGTTCTCTTTATAAAGGCAGCGCAGACTTTGCAAGATACAATCACAGGTCTCTTAAACAAGAAGCGCCTCTGCTGCACTGCCTAGATTAATTTAATGCTATCAATAGGAGGCCACACTTTAGAAAAACTGAACTTATAAAAGACAACTAAACAACAAACAACTGTCAAGACAGCTGCAGTAAGAAACATTTCAAGATGAAAGATGCATTCCAGGAGAAATGGCTGAAATATTTCATGTCAAGATGTATTTTATTCAGTGTGTTACCTTTTCTTGGGATGAAAGCAATCCAAGTCTTTTGATCTGCGTTTTAGCCTCAGTACCTCTGTTCTGAATTCACTTTGTAAAGACTCTCCATCGGGGACGCTTCCAGGCTCCGACGAGACTGCAGGAGACGGCAGGGGGCTCAGGACAGCCGGCAGAGGGCTCAAGACGACCGGCAGAGGGCAGCATTCCTTGGTGCACGTGGTCTGAGTTTCATAGCGAATAAGACGAGCTTGAAGTTCAGCATATCCCAAGTCTCTCTCTAAAGCTTTCCTGTTATCTAGACAGTATCTACAGTTTAAATTTGAGAGAAATCTGTGATTCAGTCTCTGCTTTATTCCAAGCAGAAAAAAATAAAAGAACAACTTACTTCTGCCTATAATATAATCTCCAGCACTTTTTTTGTTTGGACTAATGTACTGTTCTGAAAGATACCTTAAAATGGCCCCACAAATTAATACACACCTGATAGATTTATTTACATTATGTGTAAGCCAATACTCTATATTTAAGACTAACTCCAATACATAAGCATTATTATCTAATTATTTGTATGTCTTTACGTTATGCTCTAGCAAATAAGATTTCTGTGGACATTAGCAGGATGTTTTTCCTTGAAGTAACTGAAGTAAGTAATGAATTGTGATGCTGACAATGGATTTTTTTCTCCTTATAGTCGGCGCTGTGTTATATTTGGATTGTCAGCCTGTACCTCACAGATGCTACCTCTATTAATGTATAGTGACACTCCAGTAAAGCAGCAAAAAGGAAAGCTCTAAAACCAAATACATGAAGAATCCGTCACACCGTAACAGATGCAGTATCTTCCAGACCTCAGACCTTGCAAGCATCCACTGAAACTTTGACACCCAGATAATAATGGGATATTACATATAAAATGATGCACTCCAATATCATACTCCAGGAATTCCAAAATGCAATGATACTGACATAATTTTAGTCAGGTTCTGCCAGAAACCATGCAGCTGTAAAACTGCATGAAGTGAGTGAACTGCATGAACTGCATGAACGAGGAAGACAGTGCATGGGGAGCGTTTTAAGGGCTGTATAGCACAGATCTTTCCTAATTGCACAATTTGAAAACATACCATTTAGCAAGATAAGCACCACTATATGAGAGATTCCTATCTTCTGAAACGCTAACATGCAGAAACATCACTGCATGAGCACGAGCTGCCCCAGCCCTTCACTTTCTTCATGATTAGGAGGAACAAGAGGCTTAACTCCCATTCTGAGTTGTCTCAGCCCACTCTCCAAAGCAGGTAGTAATGTTTCCAATTCTCAGAAACTGTGGAGAATTCTTTACTTTTATCTCCTCACACAGGGTTACAATGAATGGTTAGATCTGATTCCTCTTCTTTTTTCAGAGTGCTTTCATATTCAGGGAGAAATTCACTTTTCTACAGAGCATTGAATCCATTTCTACAGCTGATTAAGACTTTCCACTAGAAATAAATTCATTATCTGATAAGAATAAGTTCTCTTAACTCACAAATTTCAAGGTATTTAATTTTCCTTATTTATATTCCAAGTCCCCCGAGTAATCAAATCCCCTACAAAGCTAAAAACGTTTTTATCTTTAGAAGTTAAATTACCATTTAACTCGCTCTTCTTTACCTGCAATTACTTTCTCTTTGCAACACAGGATCCAAGAGCTGGCACAGGTTCACTACATTAGAAATTTGATTTAATTATAACCGCTTCTCCTGGTTTTGTTGACAAAACTCTACTTCCAAATAAAAATACAGCAGCTACGCAGGTGGAAACAAATCACAACTGCACATTACAAAACATAACTGCTCCAAAAGACCATAATGGCTGTTTATAAGAATGAATAGTGATAGGACAAGGGAGAATGGTCTTAAACTAAGGGGAGGTTTAGGTTGGATATCAGGAGGAAGTTTTTCACACAGAGGGGTGGTGAGGCACTGGAACAGGTTGCCCAAGGAGGCTGTGGATGCCCCATCCCTGGAGGCATTGAAGGCCAGGCTGGATGTGGCTCTGGGCAGCCTGGTCTATGGTTGGTGACCTGCACATAGCAGGGGGGTTGAAACTAGATGGTCATTGTGGTCCTTTTCAATGTAGGACATTCTATGATTCTATGATCATATGCTCCCTCTGGTACTCCTGGAAGGATCTGTTCTGCTTGTACAGCAGAACAGCTCCATATTCTTCCCTTTCATGCTAGTTTCCACCACCTTACTCTACTGCTTCCCTCTTATTCCCAGCACATTCCACCCTCCCTCCTCCCCCTGTGGTCTCTACCCATCATTTTTCCTATGACATGAGGTAGTACAAGCTGTGCCTAATTTGAATCCTCACATGCTCCGTGCTCAGGTCAAGCAAGTCAGCAAGTGTTCCAAAGCCAATGGCCAAATACTTTCCTCCTACAGCTGGGAGGATTCATTTCTCCTGCCTACCTAATCGCCTCTCTGTGCCTTTTGCTAATCTAAGAAAGCTAACAGGCTCATAAGTTACCACTCAGAAAAATATAACAAATATTCAGTGTAGACTTAACTAAATTGTGTGTTGATAGGAAAGTAGACAGGAAAAAACTAACAGCAGCATAATTAGTCATATGGTAATGATTTTAACTAGGAGTTTTAGAAGGAGGCAGAAATTTACATGGAGACCAACCTTGGTATCCACTTGGTACCCACTGCATTTCTGCATATATACAGTACGTTGTGTTAAAACAAAGTTTGTCACAAAGAGGAGTTACGTTGAACCATCTACTTTAGTGCTTATGTGTGTCATTTTTCTCTTCTCATCAATGAGGATATGCACAGTTTTCTAAAAAATTTTTAAACAGCTACATCATATGAAGCACATCCATCTGAAGCCTTGGTCAATAACAAAGTGTGGCTGTCTGGGGCTCGGTGCAGTCGTGACCATGTTAATCCTTCTGCAGATTTTTACAAGTGACACTTGCACACTGCTGCTGTGTTCAGGTTGCTTGCATATACAGGTGGCTTTACAGTAAATCTCATACACCTTATGACTGTTAGTCTGAAAGTGCCTATAATTGAACATGGAAGTAGAAGCAACTTACAAAGCTTTCTCTGTGCTATTTGAGTGACTTGACAAGCTTTAATGAGCACTCTTGCCCTTGCCAGTTCCAATTCTGAATTCAAGTTTTCAGAAACACTAATAATAAACAGCAGTAGAACATAGAAGAAAAGAAACAACCTCTACTTTGCTAAATTACCATCAAAGTAGGTGTGTTGAATTGCGTTGAATTAAACTAAGGAATAAAATAAAGATAAGAAAGCTAGAGGTGACAAGTGCAAAGTTATCCCACCGAAGGGAAAGTATACAAAGCTTTCCATAATTATGTTCATGGTGCTTGAAATGTTTCTAATTACATCTTGCCTGGAAGCTGAAAATAGTTAGAGGAAAGAAGTGAGAACACTTACTCAATTCCATGATAATGGCATCCAGCTGCTTTTTCAAAAGGCAGACCTCTTAGCTTCCGAGGAGTAAGCTCAGGTGTCAAAAAGAATGCATTTTCACTGGAAGGAAAAAAGTATATGTGCACATATATCATCTATTTTAAAAAGGAGCATAGTACCAATTTTAGAAGCAGCTAGGATAAATTATACTTCCAGAAGTCTAAATAAATGCCTTGACAGGGGAAGACTAAAACAGCACATCCTGTAGTTCATTAAGCCTGTGATACAGAGCATCAGTAGGAAATTAAGTCTTCACTGAACTAAGAATTTAAGCTCAATTACTGTCTACTAAGCTATTACTAGTACACAATCTCGTAGATGTTTTTACCATTTTAGAGGTTAATGAATCCAGGCAATTATCACATTTCACAACAGGGCACCTGAGTAGTAGGAATGTAGAACACAACTCTGTACTGGAAAGAACTATTAACTCCTTTCCCACATATGTAATGAAAATATTTTATAATACAGCCAAAATCCTAAACCATTGGCACTCGTTAGCTAAGAGCTCTGGAGGACATTCAGTTTTCACTCTATCTTCCAACTTGCTTGATTTATCTGCTCAGAACAGTTTCAAAACTCCATTAAGTATTTTACAGATGTTTTCTAAATTTACAGGATCTTAAGAGTTGGAAGGGACCTCTGGAGATATCAGTCCAACCCTCTTGCTAAAGAAGATTCCCTGGAGTAGGTTGTAACCTTCCCTCTCACAAGCCCTTTTAATTTATTACACATAATGAAGTTCAAAAATGTATCAAGGGCAGTATCCAATGATTCCATTATAAGTACTCTTATCCCTGTTATTAAAAAGGTCTACAAATATAACAGCAGTAACTGCAAAGATATTTCTATTTAGTAGTCTTTGGATAGGCTGGCCTTAGTCTAGCAGATTATTAAACTCTGAAAAGTACTCCATTAACTCCTTACATTTCTTGCTGCTGACATGGAAGTGGTTACTGCACTAATAACTTAACAGCAGTCGCACTAAGAATAAATTCTTGCTAAGCAGTCAAAGTAGACAAGCTTTCTTCAAGGAGCACTTTACCAGTTAAGAATAAAGTTAGGAATGCTAGGTCAGCACATCAAGAGACACAAATAAATAGATTCAGCTATTGTCCTTTTTACATTTTAATGAGTATTCTTCCTACATAATTTCCTTCTCACTGAATGAAAGAAATCACACTCATAAAACTGAAGTTCTATCAGAGTAACTCCTGCTATACTAGAAATATTAGTTTGGGAAATAGGAATGTATAGTGGCAGTAGTTTGTAGGACAGCTATGGCAAAGTCTAGTGGCACACTTATGCATATCAGGCACTCATTCCATTATTTAAATGGAATGCTAGAAACATCATCATCTTGGCCATTTCAGACTCCAAGAAATAAACAGCAAGGCCATAACTGTTGATCACACTGGTAGGCATGTGATGCAAGGACACACAAGTTCCAAAACTCAAACCCTGATTCTATCACCTGATTTTTACTCACATTCCTGTCATCAATTCTGAGTATGGGCTGCAGTGACTTTAATACGTTTGGTACCATACCGTTTGGGAATATGCAGTGGCTGAAGATCACCAACTGGCAGCCCTTCTGGTGTGAAGTATTTTAGTAACTCCTTCGCATCGAGTGATGTCAGTGACTCTCGCTGGCTATCTTTATGTCCAAGCAGTTGTTCAGATGAATGTGCAAGCATAGAAGCTCTAGAGGAAAATAATAATAATAAACCCTCATCTAAGAAAATATTAGTTGTGAAGTTATTTTGTTCTGGTAAAAAACAAAACAACAAAAACAACCAAAACCATTGCAAGCCTGGAGTAATTGAACACAGTTTTTATAACTCAATTAGGAAGAACAACACGAGAAGTATATTATTCATCTCTTTTTTCCATTTCTCGTCCTCAAAGATCAAAATTTAAATCCCATTAAAAAAGAGACATACAATATGCAGCACAGGAATCATAAAGACACTATTGCATACAAATCTCCACTTCGTTTTTTATGTCCTCAATCAAATTTAGCAAAATTTTCTCTTTTCTACTGCTAAGCAACATGTTTTACACTAATTCAGGGTAAGTGTAAGATGAGCTAGTTAGAAGGAAGAACTACATGTATGTATTTGAGAAACAAAAGGCAAAGCTTAATAACAACAATAATAAATTAAGAGAAAGCAGACATCTAATGCTGAATTCTAAGTATGGGTATGGTGGGGGAAAAAAAAAAAATAATATTTTGAATGCTTTTCTGGTATTGCTGAAGTCTGTAAGCACACTGGTAATTTAACTTCAGAACTATATTACTTTGCCCTGTCTTCTAGTCATGTTTTGTTAATAAAAATAGTAAAAAAAAAAAAATACTATTCTAAATACTAAGAAATAACCCCAAAACAACCTTGGAAATTGACAGTGTAACAAAAACTTAGTTTTGGCCCTAAACAAAGCTTTCTCTAAAAAATGATCAATGTATTTGAAAACAGTTCACAAAACAGCCATGAATGTATACAGTTCCTCTAGATTGATGTTTAATGTCCACTACAAAGAAAACTCTTCAATATTTAACCATTACCTCATTTTTTGTTTGATTTTTTCAAAGTTTTCCAAATTCTGAAGAACATGTCTTTCTGGCCATTCCAATGGTTTTGGCTCCATTAAATCTGATTCTGAAACAAACAAACAAACAAACAAAAAAAAAAACACTAAGAAAGCAAAACAATTACAGCTTATTAATAAGAAGAAGGATGTAATTTGTCTCCAAATGCAAGGGAATTTATACAAGCAGCCACAGAAATATTTGATCTCAAGATCTCAAGATTGTTTTTTCTGTCCAGCAGCCTTTTGTCAACTACAACCCTACATATATGCACATAAACTTTACAGGACTACACGTGAACTTTATGGGACCTAACTCAAAAAAACTGGACACAGAACAACCAATGACCTTACAGTGGTCTTCAAGTACCTGAAGGGGGCCTACAGGAAAGATGGAGAGGGACTTTTTATAAGGGTTATAAGGGCAGGTAGTGACAGGATGAGGGGAAATGGTTTTAAACTGGAAGAGGGTAGATTTAGCCTAGATATCAGGAAGAAATTCTTTATTGTGAAGGTGGTGAGACACTGGAACATGTTGCCCACTGAGGTTGTGGAAACACATCAACAGAGATCTTTCTAAATAAAGATACTTACCAGAAGCCACTGTATGTGAACTAGTTTTATGGGCAGTCTTCTGTGGAACAGGTTCAGGAACATTAGTGTTCCACAGGTCCAAAAAGCATTCTCTTGTAAGTTCTAACAAGCTTTTGAGCTCATCAGTGGAAATAACTGGAGGCTGCTCAGTCACTTTCTTTCTCTCTGTTTAAAAAAAAAAAAAAAAAAAAAAGCAAAGAAAAGAAATAAAGAACTAAGAAATACTGTAATTTTGGTAAATGTGTATTTCTGAGTATGTCGAAGTCTGAATGCCTCAGAGATCTGGACTTGCCAGTCTTATAGAGGAAAAGCTCCAGTCCTCCCACAGGACACTCACAGCCACCACTGCCATTTGTACTGCCATTGTAGGAGTATAAATTCTGTTTTCCCTAAGCTGGTATTATGTTAACACGCAGTAAGTTCTGCTAGGGAAAAAAAAAAAGCAAGAAAAACAACAAAACAAAGCACAGAAAATGCTAGTTTCAGAATTCTTCTGTGGTAAATATGCTCAAAATTTCCAAGTATTGGAAGTTCAGCATTCTCTTTTCCCCAGCATCTAAGTAATTATCTGACACATAATTATAGATACATCAAGGAAAGTTTCTTTACAACTTCATTTTTTTTCTTCACAAACTGGCCAGCTGCAAGCTCACCTTACAAAACTAAGGAGCTAAGGTGAGGTCACATTCAGTTCAAAAGAAAAAACTTCTTAGATACTAGTTTGAGAACTTCAAGTGCTTTCTCCATTACTTACTGAGATACTCCTTCAAAGCAGATGCCTGGAGATGTGACAGTTTCTTTTCTCTCTGTACAATTTGCTTTCCACAGAACCGCGGCAGAGACTCAATAAAGTCATCAGTAGGAAAGCCTACACAGATAAGCAGAAACCCATTAACAACAATCTTTCTTCTTGGGAGACACTGGGTCATTACTTCTTAAAAAGGGATAGAAGGACAACACAAACACACCAGATGTACAAATTTCAAGTTGAAGGGAAACAACTAGACTACCAAATCCGAGTGAAGAAAAAGCAGGAAATTCATTTAAGACATTAAGGGGATAACCTGGAATAGGTGACTGGCCATTAGTTCTGCCTTTCTATACAAAACCAAAATAATGATAATGCAGTTAGTATGACTGCCATTTAAAGAACATAAACAGAACATTACTTTGATACTAGGGAAGAAAAGTTTTCTCCCAACACACGGTCAAGGACTTTCAGTCTTCTGACACCTAGTAATGGGATTTTAATTAGGACAAATGGTAAGCAGTCAGTCATACCCCACACATATTTACCTGGATAAGAAGGAAATAAAAGGATGCAGGTCACCATGGTCGTTTCTTTGTTGGTTATTGAGAGCAAACAAAGGAATTCACATAGATATCTTGTAGCAACAACAGGGCAACTATTCTAAGATAACTGATAAGTGGTTTTATCTGGTGAAGCAGCTGATCATCTCCTAGCTCATATGCTAACCATTCTGTGTTAATATTTACTTCTGCCAATTGAGTTTCATGAGTGTGTTCAGTCAACTTGCTTCCCTCCCTGACTTTTATTTTAAATGAGAGAAATAGGCTTATCAATAATAACCAATTGTATTTTAGACATCAACCTTTAGACCAACAATGATATATCTTAAAAGTTTTTGTATATTCGATTTGCATGCACTTTACTTTGATCTCCCCATTTGCACTGTTGCAACTACTGAAAGTTATGAGAAATGACTGACTACAACTCCAAGAAGTTGATTTACAAAATATAGTAGCTTGTGTGAATAAACTGGATCTTTTTCTTAATCACTTTAAAAAAAAGAATAGACTAATTCACCAAAGTGTATAATGTTTCTTCCCTTTAAGACAGACCAAAATGAATAAAGTGAGCACATAATGCATTAGTAGCCTTTGTTGCCTGACTTATGACACAAATTAATAAATAAATAAAGCTTACTTGACTCTGTTTCTCCTACATTTGTCTTCAGTATTCTATTTACAGCAGCAAGAGTGGCCATTCCATTGATTTGGGTAGCAGAATGAATCAAGGTTGCTTTACATCCTCCTGAACCGTTGCCTTGTAGCAAGAAATAGTATCGGCAAGATTCTCCTTTCAGATCAATTTCTGGAACTTAAAAAATAGCAAGACATAGGATGGCTCCCTCAGGGTGTTCATGTCGTTTAAAATAAGATATAATCAGTTCTTTCATTCGCTCTTTTTTTGTGAGAAATCTCACTAACATCTTTTTAAGAGACACAGGAACTACAGCTGATATTTATCCTTTAAAAATAAAAAATACATTGAAGAGCATGCAAAATAAATGAGCTACAGAAGGAGAGATGAGTTAGACTACGGTGCTGGCTTAAAGCTAGCACACTACCTGCATGGAACTTAGCCTGGGGCAGCTTTGTAATGCAGGCTACAAAATATATCTGGCAACTGTGACCATTAAAGTTTGTTCTTTAACAGAGCTTATTAAAAGGAAAGCCTCTCTCCAAAGACAAATTTCTACCATGAAACAATGTACTGTTGAGCAAACAGCCAGTCAGGTATGTAATGATTAGAAGTGCCTGTGCAATGATCAGGGAACAATGAAATTATGGAATGATCAGGCACCTTTGCCTGCGCTGGTTGACAGGATGGTAAGTGTTCACTGGAAGAACAAACATCTGTAGAATACCGTATGCTCTCTTCCCAAGAAAGCACAAATGTTGAATACACATCCCCATATCAAAATATACCTGTAGCATCTTTGTTTTACTCACCAGTAATGACCTTAGGTTTCCTAGCCATATATTCCTTCCATTTCTTTGTACTCAGCTGGGCAGGAGATGGGATCACTACACTGCTTACACTGCATGCTAATGAAACTAAAGCTCCCACCTAAATAATAAAGCAAATATAATAGAAGAAATATCACTGAAACCTACTTTACATTTCATTTTTGATCTACCAGTTTGGCATCAATTCAAAGGTGCTTCAATTAAAAGGCAAGCACATTTACTTAATGTTTCTTTCCTTCACATCAGTTGACTCTGAACATCATTTGACACACAAGCAGTAAAAACTGAGCTAGTTTTTTCTCCAGTTGAGATAACTAACTACTGAATTTCTTATTTCATACATCAAATAGGCATTCCCAAGTCTTTCAGTAATCTTGCTATAAACAATTCTGTAAAGAAAGATCTAGAGTGAACAGGACTCTAAGAAAATAGTTGGAATCAACTACCCTGCATTAACTTGAAAACGGCATGCATTTTTCCTCCCTTCAAATTATCCTTCACAAACAAGCAGATGAAACTATTTAATAAGATATTTCTGGTACAGTGTTAGAAAAAGAACTTCTTTTTCACGGAGTATAATGAAGAACTGAGTGGCGGGTTAGAAAAAAGTTACTGAAAACCTTGGTAAAGCAGATGAAGATTAAATACACTGCTGGGTAACAGAACAGCTGCACAGTAAATAAAGAATATAACTTAGTTATTATATCTCTATCAGCATTTTCACATTACAAGTTGTTCTGACTGGCATAGCTTTAATCTTAACGCATTATAAAACTTGTTAGTCAATCTACACTGCTTTAAGCATTCAGGAAGAACATCTTTAAACTAATGCTGTGGCTGTAAATGAACGAACTACAATATCCAGGAAAAAAAATAGGCTTGTAAATGTTTCAAGAACTCTCTTCATTCAAAATCAAAATAGAAATGCAGAATACACACTTGCAAAATGGGATACCCTACACTTCAGAAAAGCTAGATGCATTTCATGAGCTGTATACAGAATTGTCTTTTCCTAAAAAGTAATTGAATTGTGATACGATTCAAAGAAACAAAATATTTTAGAAGAATGAAATTCAGCTAAAGTAAAGAGAAAAACATGCAGTGCATTTACAGATTGCCAAATCCTGTACAAGTACTTTTTAAAGAGACATCTCTCCTAGAATTAAATTTTGAAGGAGCCTACTCAGAGATTACTATTATATATTGTTCACAAAAAAGAAAATATGGTGTGTCTTCACTTTCCTGCTAAACTTACGTAAAAGGAAGCCTTACCTTCCCAGAGAGAGAAGAAATCTGATCTAAAAGCAGTGCAGACATCTGTTTTTTACCCTTTCTTGCCAGGCTCCTGAACAGAACAGTTTAAGGAACCTCCTTGTCACAAAGAACTGCATTCATTTGGATTTTATATATCACGCTATCGTTGTATTTCAAGTAAGCACTGCGGAAGTCTAATAGATGATACTCCAGTACTGCAAGATATGTGAAAACTTATCATAGCAGTACAGTTAGAAATGTTAGATGATGAAATACACAAAGGACACATTTAACATAGGCAGCCATCAACAGATAATCATATATTCAAAACCTTGGCAGGCCTAAACTACGCAGCCTGTATCTTGGCAGCCGCACATCCTAAGCTACTTTAGGTAGTTTAGAACTAGTCTTGGTATCACAGACTCAGATCAACACGAATACACCTTGAAATCCCTGCAGCATATGCAACAAAGAATTCCTCTGCCACACCTTGTCACAGGTTCTGCATCTAAACAGTAAAACATAATTTATGGAAAAATGTTCTAACCTTAGAAGGACATTACATACATTAATGAGAAGGCTCGGGTTTTTTTTTAAACTCTGCACTTACACAACAACAAATACTGCATGCCAATGAACCCACACATATTTATTACATTTACACACAGAATCATAGAATGGTTTGGGTTGAAGGGTCCTTTAAGACCATCTAGCTCCTATCACCTTGCTACAGGCAGGGACAACTCCCTTCAGACCAGGTGGCCCAGAGCCCCATCCAGCCTGAGAATCAATAAGTATTTTTTTCTATTCCTCCTCACATATATCCACAAGTAGCCAAAATATATGTGCAAGAATGTAAATGTTAGTTAGTTATTGTTACTGCATTTTAAATTTCAACATATGAAAAAATCTTGTGAAGATACACTGTGTGATTATTTCAGCATACTGGTGTGGAATGAGTCCTTGTTATTCTTCAGATGTTATATGCACACTTAACTCCCAATTGGTTTTTTTTCTGCTATAAACCATTATCATTAGCAGCTTGGAACCTTAAAGGATACAGCTCAAATTCCAGATCTGATATAAAAAAGGGGGGGAGTTCAGAGAGGTCAACCATCTGCAAAAACTCTAAAGCAGGACCATAGTAATGAAAAACCTGAAAAGAGATCAAACAGAGAATTCATAATACCATGCATAACATGATCTCACTCAGTAAAGTTTTTCCAAGTGCTCTGCTGGAGGCATTTGCCTTACAGGCACACCTGAAGAAAGCAGAAGAAATAAAAAAAATAGTTCACAATATCATATTACATAAAATTATATAAAAACAAGGAAGGTATTTAGTACTGTTTAATAAGACTCACTTCCTAGAATGCTCATCACATGCCTCAAAAAGTTAAATTAACACAGAATTTAAAAATAAATTAAGCACTGAGATTGAGCTAAGTTTCAACTTCCACTTTGAAGTAATTTTGGTACCACACGCTTCAGGGCAAACACGAAATCTTAAGGACCTGTTTTCTGTGCAGACATGAAATGAGAAGTATTCTTCAATCTTATGCAATCCTTACTTTTGTGTTTGGTTTTCAATTCTGACTATAGTTCCCTAGCTACCAATTTTCTCAAGCGGGTAAATCTGACAAATTCTGCTGGCTCAAAGAAACGTCAAGAATACAACCTACCTCTGGCAAAGCATCAGAATTCATACATCGTTGGTCAGCAAAGCAAGAATTTAGATGTGAGGTGCTGAGAGGTTTTGCTGAAGTGCTCTTCATACAAAAATCTGGAAAGCTAACTTCTGATGCAAACTAAAAAAGAGACAATAATAATGTATCTCACTGAATTTTCTTTTAAAGCAGTTACTACGTGATTTCTCTCCATCATACCCATGAGTTGAGGTGACCAACTACTAAACCCAAAAACATTAATCCTGAAAAAGTAAATGGATATCTTCCATCACCAATCCTTCAGTCTCTGCAGAAACATTAGATGTGCTCTTCCAATCTTCCAATGATGACTTTCATAGTCATACGGTAATGATTTGTATCTGCCCCAAATCAATCTCATTTTGAACAAGAAGTTCCCGGGCAAATATTTCAGAGGAGAGTGACTCAGTTTCTCAAATTCACATCCAAGTGCCTTCATTCTGTTCAGCTTTTTATCAAGCTAAAAAACTAAATGGTTCCCACCACCACCAAGACACTGAACCAAATATCAAAAAACATTATATCTTTGAATTATGTTTTTAAAGCCAAATTTGGCTTCAAACATAAAATGCAGTGTACTACACGTGCTTTAAACGATACACATAGATGCTTAAAAAAACAATAACTGAAGCTATTTTACCTTTCTTTCCCATATGTGAATCTTTCCCCTCCAGAGCTCTTTTAAATCGATAACATCCATGACATCATCTGAAGAGACAAAGTCTGCCGATAGGTAGTCTGCAATCTTTTGCCAGCTATTTTAAGAATAAGGAAGAATTAATCTTTGTGAATTTACTGTTACATGTTAACATGAAATGTGATTAAATCCTAGCTCAGGCTCTGTAAATTAAGTGGCTCATGAACATTGCAGCAAAGAGCTGTCAGACTGTCAGACAACAAAGACCACTTGCAATGGCAAGCTGTAGGATGGCTGTCAGAAGCTGGAGCAGACCCAAAACGAACAGCATACCCTTTAGAGTCACTTGTTGCAATGGTGATTTGTGCAGAGTGCCATTCTCTCAGGTGTTTCAGGGCACCAATCACAGGTAAGCAGTCTTTCAACTTGGGTGCATCCCCTTCAACAGTTTGTAGTATGATATCCAGCATTGCTCTTCCTGTAGAAATAGTCATACATAACTCCAAGTACCATTACTCAGTAAATTGTTTAAAGACAGAAAAGTACTGATTATCATCAACCAAGCTGATATGGCCTTAATGATCAACATTACATATTTCAGCAAGACTTAAAACACTTCTCACACAATTTAGCTCATCTTTCCCTGCTCCTCTTTGACTAACACAAACTCAAGTTAAATATTTTGCCATCCACTCACCAGTTTCCGATTTCTCCTGTCTCCCTGAATGCTGTACAGATCAGAGTTCTCTATCCCTGTCTCCAGTACAATTGCACTACATTGATTTTCTTTCAACATCTACTTACTTCTCATTCTTTCCTACTCCAACTCAGCCACTGCTACACTAGATTATCCTAACATAGAAGGTTGTATGCATCTCCACTTCGTAAAATTTGAACCCAACAGCTCTCATCTATGTTCCTCACAGCTTCTTGTCACACTCACAACCAGGCAGCTTAATACCATCAGCTGTAAGTCTGATACATCAACACCTTCAATTTTTCTTTAACAAAAGAACTTCATATAGTTGCAAGTTAAGTTTTGTATTGCCTACTATTTCTATTTCAGTGCTCTTTCATACGGAAAAAACAGCTATATAAATAACTACCTTAATCTCTGCTGCTTCTTTATAATCTCTACTGTTTCTTTATAAGGAAAAGCAAATTACTTCCTAAGCTGATCTGCAAGACCAATCATAGCCTTTTTCCTTAAACCATTTGCAAGACTTGCACACAAGTTAATTCAACTAGCAAACTCAAAGACTGCTCTTTTAAGAGAGCTTACCTGGGGCAGGCAGTCTGTCAGCCAACTGATGCAGACTTTCTGCAGCTTCATCATAAACACTGAAAATGAAGAGCAACATGGTTGGAAACTAAATATAATCAATTAGAAACAAGAAATTGCAAGAAGTTACATATTACATTGAGTAGTATTCATGTCCTTAAAATTCTACATAAGCACAAAGCCTAGGCAATGAGCTACAGTTACTTCCCCTTTTACTGAGGCAGAAGTAAACTCAAAATAACCTGCAGTGAAACTGGACATAGTATTTCAGTCTGCTTTCTCACGTAACCATCAGCTGTTAGGATCCTGCTCTGCTATACTACAAAAATCATCCATACGTCAAAAAAAAAAAAGCAATTAAGGCAATGCAAAAGTAGAAGTACTTCCACTTGTAGGAGGGGATTGTTCATAGTTAACTACAGCTTTGGTAATAACTTATTGAGTTTTCTTGATTCCTTTGGGTTATTACTGTTAAATGAAAGGTCACTATACCACAGTAAAGATAATAATATGCATACTCAGCCATAGACAGTGACTCCCTACTGTTACTGTCATCTTCCTCAAAGTTCTGTATGTTTCCCAGACACTTCTCAATAGTTGTTTGGAGACAGTCTTCATTTTTCTGCATGTCAGAATTTATTTCCTCCCAGTCAGAACTGCAGAACTAATAAGGAGAACTCTGAGCATCACAGTTTCAATTAACACTAGAGACAGGTAGATTTGGGGAACTCAACATTCTGAAAAAATCACCTACCTGATAATAGCCACATATAATGTGACTCGCAAAGTACCATTTCTTTATGCCTGGAATACCAGCCACTGAACATGCTGAAAAGAGAAAATAGATATTTAAAACAATCCACTACAATCTCTTCCTATTACAATGAGGTCTTTCTATTGAAAGACCCTACATAAGTCATTCACTGTGTCACAGACACTTAAGCTCTATTTTCCTTTGGCATCATATTTAAAGTCCAAACATATTGCAGCAAAACGAACAGTCTAAGTATTAATGTTCCTTCAATTAATAAAAACTAATAAAGTTTTTGTCCTTTTCACCATTCTCGGCAGTACTGCCATTCATTTGCAGAAGCTGCTTCATACTTGAACCAAATCATAAACTCCGTAAAAACAGTAATTGCAGTTCACACAGTGAATTACTCCAACAAACATTACTTCCACTGAAAAAAATTGGAAAACATCACAAGAGTAATGAGAATTGTCAGCAGGACAATATCAAGCTGCCCACTGGTACGAGAAAGAAGGCCTTTTCTATTCCTTGTTACTGTTAAGGTGGACTTAAATCTGTCAAAACTTTCACAACTCTTCTCTTTCTCAGTACAGTATATCCAATCATTTGCTAACAGTGGAGCTGCTCTAGTCAAATCAGCTCACCATAGAAATGGAGGCAGCAAAAGCATTCCTGTCTACAGTTTTCAGCACGCTGCAAAAACTCAATTTTCTTTAGTTTTTGGCCTGTTTAACCTAGATCATTAATTTTTCTTAGGCAGATTCCTCAATATCATTTGCCTTCTATGACTGTAAATTACTTACCTGGAAAAGTCACTGTATTTGTTTTTATAGATGAATTACATTTTTCTTTCAGGAGCTTATAAACACTTGCAACAGCTGGAAAAACAAAACAAGAAGTTACTCTTAAATCCGATGAATTTCGAAAGTTAAGACTTCACTGTAAGTGCAGCTTTAAGTTCGGCTTAATATTAAGTAAATTCAAAATTGTCAAATGCAGGTCTGCAACGGTTTAAAAAGACAAAGTTTGTGGAGGGACTTCGCGAAGTGGGGCAGCCTGTGCCGGCGCATCTCTTCCTGAGAAGAAATTGCTCCTAATGTGCAACTCAAGAAAAGGTCCCGCGGGCACCACACCGAACACAAGGCAGCAGCGCGCCCCCGCAGCAAAGAGCCAAAGAGCCGCGAGGAGGACGACCCGCGCCCCGCAGCAACACAGCAATACCGACCTGCTCCAGCGCCGGCTCCGTGCTCGGCGCCGCCCGCCGCAGCCCCCCAGCCGAAGAGCAGCACGTAGCGCTCCATGGCCGCCGAGGACAAACGGCCCGCGCAGCCGCCCTCGCTCCGCCCCTCACAGCGCTGCGCTTCCGCTTCCCGGTTCAGGGCCGCGGGGCTCCGCTCCGCTTCCCGTTCCCCAGGCCATGGCGAGCTACACCAAGGCGGCTCAGGTGAGCGCGGCCCCGTCCCCTTGGGGCCTCGGCGGGACTGATTTCTGGCAGCGCGTTCTTTTCTCGCGTTAACTATCGCTTTTCTTTGTCTTCAGCAATGGGCTACTTTTGCCAGAGCGTGGTACCTCCTCGATGCGAAGATGCAACCACCGGGAAAAATAGCAGCCATAACCATAAGAAGGCTGGAAGGCAGGCATAAGCCTATTTACCACGCGCTCAGTGAGTATTGCGGTAGGCTGGGACCAGGAGCGCTGCTGTGCAGTGCTGTGCAGTGCAGTGCAGGCGGCGGCGGAGTTCTGGCACGGGCTGCCCCGGGGCTGTGGGATCTCCTCCTTGGACATCTTCAGAAGCCGCCTGGATGTGGCCCCGGGCCCCTGCTCTGAGTGTGCCTGCCTGCGTAGATGGACACCCACGTCCCTACCGGCCTTGACTGTTTTGTGGTCACAGGACCTGTCTGATTCTTGAGGCAGGAGATGTAACTGACCTGCTGGAGAGGAGCTCTGTGGAGAGGGACCTGGGTGTCCTGGTGGACGACAGGTTGGCCATGAGCCAGCAGTGTGCCCTTGTGGCCAAGAGGGCCAATGGCATCCTGGGGTGCATTAAAAAGAGCGTGGCCAGCAGGTCGAGGGAGGTGATCCTCCCTGTCTACTCTGCCCTGGTAAGACCTCATCTGGAGTACTGCGTCCAGTTCTGGGCTCCCCAGTACAAAAAAGACAGGGGTCTCAGGACAGGGCCACAAAGATGGTGAAGGGCCTGGAGCATCTCTCCTATGAGGAAAGGCTGAGTGAACTGGGTCTGTTCAGCCTTCAGAAAAGAAGGCTGAGAGGAGACCTGATGCAAGTCTATAAATATCTAAGGTGTGGGGGGCAGAATGGCGAGGCCGGACTCTTTTCAGTGGTGAGTGGAGACAGGACAAGGGGAAACGGCCGGAAACTGCAGCATAGGAAGTTCCGCACAAACATGCGCAAGAACTTCTTTACAGTGAGGTGACGGAGCACTGGAACAGGCTGCCCAGGGAGGTGGGGGAGTCTCCTTCTCTGGAGATGTTCAAGACCTGCCTGGATGCCTACCTGTGCGACCTGCTGTAGGGAACCTGCTTTGGCAGGGGGGTTGGACTCGATGATCTCTGGAGGTCCCTTCCAACCCCTACAATTCTGTGATTCGGTAATTATTGTTGGAAGAAATCTTGATCAGATGAAGAAGTTTTGCCTGTCCGTGGGTGAGAAAATTCAGTGCCATGTGTGATCTTGATCATCTTATAATACCATCGCAGGTGTCTCACAATGAGAAGCATTTTATAGATAATATGTATATCTAAAGGAAGATGATCCCTTTTCAGTGTGCTGAGATTCTTGGCACGATGTTTCCTATAGAACTCTAGCAGAATTTTCAAGAGATTACTGAAGCAGAAAGAAAGCATTAAGCTTTACTCATATACATCAAACATGCATACTAAGGTTATGCTTGACCCAGTTTTCATAATAACAGGTAGCATTTGTAGATTTCCAAAGATAAGTTTAATACCCAAGTTCTGCAGTTGCAAAATGCGTTGTATCCACGAGATGTCACTGGAGTGTAAGGCTGTCAGAAAGCTAAAGCAAGCACTGAGGGGAAATAGTTTTGGTTGCCCTGTGGGAAAGATCTTGGATAGTCCTATGTGGTGCTTTAAAATCCTGAAAAGTCAATTCAGGGTTAACTCTATTTGGTCTGAAGTATTCCATCAGTCAGTACCAAACATGTTACACCTGAGACTGATAGATTGCTGTGAATGGGTGACATCTGATTTTCTCAAAGAGGAAAGTGTGGGTGAATTTGTGGTTGGTGTGCTCGACACTTTTTGGTACTTGAGAGGGAAAAACAAAAGGAATAGTGTCTGTGAGATAACTGTTGTTTAGAAGAATGCTGTGGAGATTTTATGTGGTGGGTTTTTGGTCGCGTGTGATTTGTGGTGGTGATGGTGTTGGTAGTTGTTTTTAATTTGTAATCACCTTTCCATAAAATCATTATTACTGAAAAATGTCTGGAGCTGTAACTAAACTGTGAGGAGGGAAAGAAAGAAATCTGATTTTGTGTATATTTCTTTTCTGTTTTAGGGATAATTTTTACTTATTCTCCAAAATACTGTATTTTTTAATGCTGATAGACCATCTGCATTAAGAAAGGTGATATAATCATGTTCATGGGGTTTGAACATGGATTTCATGAATTCTTCTGCACTTTCCTTTGCATCTTGTCTTTGTGAACACGTTCACAATATGGAACTAAAAATAGTGAGCCAGTTTTTTCAGGTGTTGGTCAGTCTCGTTCTTTGCACTGAATTGTGGGCCAGTGTAAATGAGCCACTTCTGTTGTTTGGGCAGGGTTTGTTGTTCAGGTAGCTGTTGTGTGCACTCTCAAAGGAAAAGACCAAGCTTGATGGAAATGTCCCAAAAGACACATCTGGCCCAGGTATTACTCTAGCTTGCAATGTTAGCTTCAAACAGCTGGAAGCAGTAGCTGGAACTTGTCTTATAAAGAAAGCACTGGCAAGTAGCTTGTCAGTCATGTGGGCTAACAGTGCATGATGCCTGCATTCAAACAGTTTAATCCGTAATTAAAATATAGGAGGAGAAATGCGCAATCTGGAGCATTCTGTTGTGAGATAGAAATTGTGGAAACTTATAAACATTCGGTGATACAGAATGGAATTACTGAACAGCCTGATTTCATCTGGAGAAGTGCAATGTGTATGTTGTGTGTAACCAATAGAGTATTTCTCAGAAGTAGGATGCAGTTTAACTGTGTTTGTGCAGGTAGTAAATGTTTTTGCTTTCTCCTGGGAGCAGGTGTCCCTGAAGTGATGGGAGCAACACTGTCAAAGGACAAGTAGCTATTAATGTATTAGTTCAAAATTTTGAAGGACAAAGTAGCAATCCATGATTTTTTTTTATCAGCTTTAAAATGACAGGTTACAGTCGTTATTCAGATGGGTGTTGATATCCTGGTTAGTTTTTAGCTTGGCTGTTGCAGCCGCTTTGCATTTCACAAATGAGCTCTAAGCTGTAATCACTGAGTAGAACTATGTTACTTACTGAGAGAGTTCAGTCCTCTGGTAAAAGTTGGTACTGTTTTTATACTGTGTTTTTGAAATAGAGGCTCACATACAACACAGCACATTGAATGAAATAATATGTTTGCTTGTAAGCCAGACAACTGGATCATAAGTAAGCAGTTGCAATGGTTTGATTATCCAGCTTGATGATGTTTTACTTACTCACCTTCCTTCTAACCTGACGTTCCTAAGAAAAATAGTAATTAAGTTTAGTATTTAAGTGTAGTTTTGTATGGAGTCTCTTAAACTCAGATCTTCTCAGTTTGAGTTTTATGGAATGTGCTATACATATGTAGTACCACATATATACACAATTTATAATACACAATTTAAAATATCTTTTCTACTGATTATTTTACAGATGACTGCGGAGATCATGTTGTCATAATAAATACAAGACATATTGCCTTTTCTGGTAACAAGTGGGAACAGAAAGTATACTCCTCACATACTGGGTAAGTGTTAAGTTACTTTATAATAAACCTTCAGGTGAGCTGGCTGTACACTTCTGACATATTTTCTGCTAGAGCAAGTTCTTAGCAGGTTGGTTCAAAATGGAATTCCTGCTTACATTATGTTCTGTTTGCACAGTGTTTAAAATGATGCATGCCTTTTTTTGAAGTGTCTTGATTGATATGGCAATGGAGCAAATTTACAGATTAGGTGAACAAGAGTATTTTCTATGGAGGTGAATCCAAATATCAGGACTCCTCTATTTACTGAACAATAAAAGACTTTCCTATTGGCACTGGACATATAAGGTATACATACAGATGCCAGCTTTAACTTCACTGTCCTACTTAACAGCGGATACAAGGTTTGTATCTGCTGTAATCCAGTAAGAAATCAGGTACTCTAGAGGTGTGCCAGCATGTAATGTGTTATTCTGGCAGACAAAACTTCTTCATAGATAAAGATGTGATGAGTTGTTACAGCATGGCTCAGTTCAGTCAAATAAGAACAGTTGCTCTTCGTACAGTGACAACACTCAATAATGATTCCCCAGGCATTAAAATGAATCCAACGTGCTTAAATGTGAATTAGCACAACTGTGCCATATCAATAAGACTTTAAACAGGTGGGCTAGTTGCAAGTCTTGATAGTCTTGAAATATTTCCAAATTTGCATATCTTACTCCAATTATTCTGTAACTGTGATAATTTATTTAACAAGCAGTCTTTAGAACACATCTGTCTGCTCATGCAACACTGCCTTTTAGTATTCAAGTGAATGAATGGAAAAGTGCAAATGGAATTAAACTAAGAAAGATTCTGTTCTTCTGAGTATCATAGAATCATAGAATGGCTTGGGTTGGAAGGGACCCCAAGGATCATCAGTTCCAACCTCCCTGCTACAGGCAGGGCCACCAACCTCCAGATCTGGTACTAGACCAGTTTGCACAGGGCCCCATCCAATATGGTCTTGAACGCTTCCAGAGATGAAGCATCCACAGCCTCACCAGAATATCTAATAAAGAATAGCTGTTAGTTGTGTGCCCTTATGAAAATAACTTCTTGCTTAGTGGGCTTAAGGTAATACATAATTTTACACCATTGTTCAAAGTTCTTTTGCTTTTCCACTTTGCTAATCAAATCTTTAAAAAAGTAAAATACTGAGAGTGACGTGAGGGAGAGAAAGAGAGTGATATTGCAGCAGGAGGATTTAGGTGGGTTATCAGGAGGAGTTTCTTCACAGGAAGGATTGTCAAGCATTGGAAGGGGCTGCCCAGAGGAGTGGTGGAGTCCCCATCCCTGAAGGTATCTCTGAAATGTGTGGATGTGGCACTAAGGGACATGGCTTGGTGATGAAACTTGGTAGGTCAGGTTGGTGGTTGGACATGGTGATCTTTAAGGTCTTTTGTGCCATAGGTGATTCTGTGATTCTGAGATACTGTTATTTGTGTTAATGGCATGATTGAGCATGTAGGGCTGAGCTTCTATGTTTCTTCTGTTTTTCTAGTTATCCTGGTGGTTTCAAACAGGTGACAGCAACTCAGCTCCATTTGAAAGATCCAACTGCTGTAAGCATTTTTCTCTTTCATTTGTGAAGTATATCTGATTTCATTTTAATATTTTCCCCTAAGCAAAAGAGGCTGTACTTAACCTGTGTAAAGTTAGAACATGTTATGACTGGAGCTTAGCTTATGACACTGTTTCTGTGAACAGCATGTTTTAGGGTCAGAGTCCAAGTTGTGCATTTTCATGATTCTTCCATGCTGTCCAAATTAGAAAATCAGACTTTGCTTTGAGTTTCAGAGGTCTGACCTTTCTCATTGTCCAAGTGACTCAAATTAGACTGAACTGAACAGTACTTGAAATTAACAACCCTAGCAGTTTAAGAGTTATTTGGAATAAAGCTAATATTAAAAAATACAGAGAATACATCTGCCCCTTTCTCCCATGTGTCCCATAAATGACTTTTTTTAGATACTGTCTGCAGTGCTCTGTATTTCTGGTCTGTGAGAGACTTGGAAAAGGTGGTTAGTAAAGAGGATCAATGTAAATGTCTGTATCTGGCCATTATCAATTCTGTTGAACACTAGTCTTGATTTATTTATTACTAACCTAAAAAAAATGTACTAGACATGAACAGTTTGGGATGTTGACTTAGAGTTATGAAATTACTTCTTTTGCAGCAGGTTTGAATGCTCAGCTTCACAGGACTGAGTTCTCTAAGTGCTATAGCTTCAAATCATGGCATCAGGTCCACTGAGATGAACAAATTTGTGTGTTTATCTCTGACTCGTGTGCTTTCCCTTAGGTCACCTTATATGCAAAACATTAAAATGCTTCTTCCATTTCCTAGGGAAACTGTCTGCTGCAAAATTATTGCATTTCCCACTTTGTTTTTTTTTTTTAAATGTTTCAGTAATCTTAGCTTCTCCCAAGACTTCAGTACTAAACATTGTATAAGTACTCAGTTAAAAAAGTCTGCATAAAAGTTTATCTACTTTTGTGGGTTTTTTTTCTTTGTTTGAAATGGTGAAACAATAAAATCTTGCATTTCAATATTGCCTTCTGTCAGTAATTTTCCAGAACAACTTAAATGCTCAAACATAGTTGTAACTCCTTTGGGCATTACTGGTAGTTCAGTGTCTAAAATCCATTTTTTCAACCGTTTTCATTTGAGCTTCAGACAGAGGTTGTGCACTGGGAGGCAGTACAGCACAACTTGTTTGCTAGGCTCTGAGAATTGGGTTCTATAAATGATCTTCTGGCACTCATTCTGAAATACCTCTTTTCTTGCCAGACTCCTAGATGGATTTCTATGCAGGCATTCCTCTGGATTTAGTGCTTTGCCAATAACTAAAACATGTTGGATAGAGACTCAGCAAATGCTGATGTGGCTCAGGACGTGGTCTAATTTAGCAAGAGAAACTTTCTTTCTTTAAAAATGAATTTTAAAAAATCTGGAGAGCCCTCAGCAATTAACTCTTTTGTTGAACTGTTTGGATGGCTGTCTTTCAAAGATATGTGGTTATTGCCATAATTAATAGCAGTGAGTGGTAATTTGGTGGTAATTTGGCAGGATGTATTTTTTACATGTACCAGTTAGGTTTCGAATCACAAAGGATTTTATGGCTAGAAACATTTGTTTATTGTTTTGGTGTAAAATCCATCGGGATATGACAAATATAGAAATTAGGGTGATAATTTATTAACTTGTTTTATTTATAGAATCATAGAGTGGTTTGGGTTGGAAAGGACTGGAAAGACTGTCTACTTCGGGGGTTGGACTTGATGATCTCTTGAGGTCCCTTCCAACCCCTGCAATTCTGTGATTCCAACACCATGCCACGGGCAATGTTATGGTGACATATATCAATTACTTTGTTTCACTTTTTCTGTTAAATAAAAACAGAGACTTGTTTTTTAAAGTTATATTTGGTCCGATTGCTGTGAGGCCAGTAGAACTAGTTTGATTGTAGGAAGCTGAATGCATCTTTCTATGGAATCCAAGTCTCCGTTCTTTAAAACATTGTTTTCATCCTGGAGGCCACATTGTTTTCATCCTGGAGGCCAGTGCTTTTTCTCTGCTTTTGGTCCTGTTATAGCCTGCTAGTTCATCTTGGTAGTGGTTCATTAGATGAGTCAACATCAATTTGGGAAGAAGTGCCATTAGAGAAATTAAGCCATTACGTTCTTGGAAGAGGCTCCTTCCAAGGGAAAAGATGTTGACATAAAACCTGCTGCTAATTGTGGGATGTTAATTTTGAAATGGATATGACTGTTGTCAGTTTATGTAACAAATAGATTAAAGTTGGTAAGTTTTCTTTTGTGTAGATAAACATGCAGTAAATACTGCACTAATGCTTAACATTATCTTTACTTAAGATAAGTATAGATTCAAACACATTTTTTCAATTACAGTCATGTTTAAATGCAGTTATATGCAGAAATACTTATTTTATGAATAAAAATGATAAACAGCAAACTAAAGGGGCTGTAGTGAATAATTGGATGCAAAACAATATGTGTTTGCATGGGGGCTGAAAGACACAAGTAGAATTACTGGATTTAGATGTAATTGCAGAAGGGTTAAACAGTCATTTCCATTTTCATTTTCATTATACTTCATTGGGTATCAAGACAGTGGTGTATGTTGATCATTTGATAATCTCATTTGAGTGCTATGGTGTCAACCTGCATTATCTCATTAAATTTAGAGCTGTTTTTTCCTTTTGTGTAGTGGTAAGTGCTTGAGAAGGATTTATGCTGGATTTTGGATGTGTGTGTATGCGTTTGTTTGTTTATAGGATCAGAGGATGATTCAGATTTGAGGGAGCCTCAGGAGATGTGCAGTGCAGCCTGCTGCTGGAAGTAGTGGTGGCGGTTGAGATAAGGCTGGCGGGGGCTGATCCACACTGGTGCTGAAAGCTGCAAGGACGAACTCTCTGGGCAGCCTTCTTCAATGCCTGACGTTTCTTCTTAGTTGGAAAGATTTAAAGTGCATATGTTTGGTGTCTAGTTTGAGATGTACAACTTAGTGCCCAAGTTTGACAGACTGTTACTGTTTTTTTTCCCACTTCAGATGTCTTTTTATGCTTATATGACATGCTGCATACAAAAAGAGATCTGCATAGTTGATATTCCATGTTCATTGTGCCAATTTTTCATTACTTTGGAAAATGCTGGTTATATGGAAAGGCAGAAATTACAGTGATGACCAGGAAGACATGCATTTCTACCTTTAACACCTTCGAGTCCCTTCGAGAGGCACGGGGAGACAGATATCTGTGAAACTCTTTAAAATTTCTGTTATTTTCAGTTGTCTAACATTCCAGAGAATATTGGAGAACAGCTCTCTTGTGCTGGGCTTGGCAGGCTGCTCTAGGTAGTATCTAATGGAGGGAAAATAGCTTCATGTTTCAGCATTTTCTTTCTCTAACTTAGATATAATGTGAATTTTCAGACCACCCATCGACCAGGATATTAAGCTTGTTCTTTAGGTGCAGCACAATGCCTTGTTGCTGTACAAAAGAGTCTCTATTCATCAAGTTAATGCAGTACTAACACTCTGTGTGCTCCAGCTACTCCTTCACGACAGATGTTAAGTCCACCGTTGATTTCCATTGTAGTTTGCTAAGAAAAATCAGTGTAGTATTCCTCTATCAAAGAAGAGTCCTTCAGAAATGAATGAAACAGTTGTTTGCATGTGTTTAGGATGTTGGTTTTGTTTTTAATAACATTTGCACATGTTTTATTTGGGTGAGGAAATGCAAATAGGCATGAGACCAGCATTTTCAAGATGAGGCTTCAGAGTGCTTGGTGTGGGAAGAGCAGGAGATGCTCCTGTGTGCTTGTAACCCTCACAGATTTGAGAGGGAACAAATAATATTTGGAAAATCCTGGGAAGAACTTGGGACGTTAATTAAAATGCCTGCAGAACATGCTGACAGATCTAATATGCAGAACCAGATAATAATCCAGATAAGACAAAATTTTCAGCCCCCCCTTTTTTTTTTTTCCTCCTGTTTCTGGTTCTAAAAGTAACCCAAACTTGGCTTGCTTATCTTTTTGTGTTTAGCTGGAACAGAAACTCCCTCAAAACAGAAAAGAAATGGGTGTTTGGCTCGTATCAGATACTTGGTGAGAGAATTGACATTTGCAGCATTCAGAGCCAGTATTGCTTTTGACAAAGAAATAATGGGCAGTAGTTATTCAGAACGAATACTACCTGCTAAGGAAGATGATGAAGCCAGGCAGGGTAGCTCTACAGACACACAGTGAGGAAGCCTTCGGGGGTGTCAGGGTTTGTTCAGCTGCTGGCATTGCTCTGGAGGGGCTTAAAATATCCTAATTCTCCTTTTGAATGCAAGTAAGCAACTGCTTGCATGTATAGGCTTGCCATTATACCTGCACAATAATCGTCTTCTGAAGAAAAACTTGAGCAGAAAACACTTTTAAATCTTGCTGTTGATATTTGAAAGCCTGTTTTCTTTTCATCCAGGGAAGTAAGGGATCACTGATACAATGGTATGTACAGGGCAAAAGTTTGTTACTGGAACACTGGATATAATTAGGTTTTCTTCTATGGCTGTGAGGTTTATTTATTTGTCATTAAGGAGAGTGTAACTTCAAAGCCTGGCTCAGTAGGCACTTAGAAGTTAGTGTAGCATGGAGAGGAGCTTATTGTTACAGAACTTGGTATTGTAAACCAAAAAGGAGCAAACAAAAGCCCTCTTAGTGCTCTAAATACGGCATATAGTTGTGTTGGTCTTTTGCTTTAAATATAAATAATTAAAAAAAAAAAAAATCTTAATCCCTTTCTTACTTGAATATGCAAGTTACTCGTGTTAAAGAACAAATTAAACTTCCAAGTTTTTACATGCTGAATAGCAGTAGAAGTTCAATTCCCCTATGTCTGAATTGTTCCTGTGGCACTGCGCAATCACTTTTGTCGTACTACTCATGTAACTCAGTAGAGGTAAAAGAACTTCACCTTTCTATCATGCATTTACTGAAAAAGAGCACTGTTGTGTACAGAAGACAGCTGGTATTTGGCAGATATGCTGCTTCTGAGGAGCTGGTACCTGAAATTGTTCAAGCGGTGTTTTCAGTATGCCTTGTAGTGAACCGCTTCATATCCTTCTTTCTAGTGGCTGTGTCCTTCCCAAGCTCTAGAGTTGCTTCCTGGTGTTTGTTGTACTTCACCTCTTTGAGCAGATTTTATTCTTTGTCTGATTATTTTGTACTTTTCAGGAGTAGTATTGCTCTGTTGATTTCCTCCCTTACAGCATGTTTTATCTGGGAAGAAGTCAGAAAAAGAAGTTGATCTCAACCGGGTGTAATCTGCAATTTGCATGGAGCTCAGGCCTGCAACAGAAATGGAAATATTGGATTCCTGGATGTTAGGAAATAGTACTTCTCTGAAAGAGTGGTCAGGCACTGGGATGGGCTGCCCAGGGAGGTGGTGGAGTCACCAACCCTGGAGGCATTCAAGGAACATTTAGACATTGTGTTGAGGGACGTGGTTTAGTGAGAGCTATTGGTGACGGGTTAGACTGGATGATCTTGTAGGTCTTTTCCTACCTTGGTGATTCTGTGATTCTATGTTGGAGCCTCATACAGTGTTCCAGGTAAATATGTTTTTTGGCTTCTCCATGCTCATACTTTGTTAGGGAGGAGACTGAAAGAGCTTTACCCAAGGTTGTTTTCCTTCTATATTAGACCTTTAAATTGGACACTGTGTGTGGGATGTATAAATTTGCCTGTTCCAGCAAGGAGCCCTCACTGCCAAAAGGACATTGAGGACCTGGAGCGGGTTCAAATTAGGGCAGTAAAACTGGTGAGGGGTCTGGAGCACAGGGCTTATGAGGAGCGGCTGAAGGAGCTGGGATTGTTCAGTCAGCAGAGGAGGAGGCTCAGGGGAGACCTTATTGCTCTCTGTAACTACCTGAAGGGAGGTTGTAGTGAGCTGGGGGTCAGCCTCTTCTCTCATGTAACTGGTGATAGGACTAGAGGGAATGGCTTCAAGCTGCACCAAGGGAAATTTAGGCTGGACGTTAGGAAATACTACTTCTCTGAAAGAGTGGTCAGGCACTGGAATGGGCTGCCCAGGGAGGTGGTGGAGTCACCGACCCTGCAGGTGTTCAAGGAACGTTTGGATTTTGTGTTGAGGGACGTGGTTTAGTGAGAGCTGTTGGTGATAGGTGGATGGTTGGACTGGGTGATCTTGTAGGTCTTTTCCAGTCTTGGTGATTCTATGATTCTATGATAAATTGTGTAGTGCTGCAAGTTAGTTACATTGACCAGTGGGCATAAAGCAGGGCCTGAAGGCAAGGCTTTGCTCCTCGGCGCTTACTGTGAGTTGCTGGGCATTGCGGATGCCGAAATCCAAGGTTATTGCCCTTCTTTTCTTTGGTTTGTTCTGATGTACAGGTGGCAGTGTTTTCAAGTGGCTCAGGTATTAAACGCTATGCCATAAAGAGATATAATTAAAAATATGAGCTCTTTGAAATGCGTAGTTAACAAATTTTGTGTCGTCTGAGAATCAGGTTCCACTGAATGTAAGCTCTGAAATGGGAGGGACTGTGCCATGAAGTCTCCTGCTCTGTATTGGGCAAACCGGTGCCATCTGCCTAGCAGTGAAAAGATGCTTTCTGCTTCACGTGAAAGTGATTTTTTTGTTCATGTAGATGTTGCATAGGTGAGAGGACATGATCACAGGAGTTACTGAAAAGCGTGGAGGATGTACCAAAGCATATCTATGGTTTACTTACTGTACTAAGCATGCTTAACTACTGAAACTGTTCCTGAACATCTCATTATCCAGGCTTCATTCTCCAAATCCTGTTATCTTGTTAGTTTGTTGTCCCCTGAGGTTGTCAGTTCTGCAGTGACCATACGTGGAGTTTAAAATATTTCTTTGCTGTTTAACTTGAAAATATAAACCAGTCATTCTTTTCCAGAATGGCTTTTTAATAGGCAACTTTTTAAAACAGAGTTGTTTTTTTCTTTTTTAAGCAACATTATAAAGAATCATAGAATGGCCTGGGTTGAAAAAGACCACAATGATCATCTGGTTTCAACCCCCCTGCTATGTGCAGGATTACCAATCACTAGACCAGGCTGCCCAGAGCCAAGAAAATGGAATCAGATTCATCAGGCAGGAGTGTCTACAACCAGAATAGAGCAGCAGTTCATCCAGGTCATTGACTTGTTCCAACAGATGTCTGTTCCAGGCTGCAGAGGATGATGAAAGATCTGGCACAAACACTGGTTGCTTGAAGAAGTTAAATACTTAACTGTTCATTTAAGTATTTTCAGGTCTTTCTTTTTATTGGAGTGAAATCATTAATAAGCTGTACATGCACAGGGTCAAATATGTGACCAATGACTTACAGATAAATGGATGTGTATTTAAGCTAAGGAATTAACACTGATTCTATCACAGTTTCAAGTAATTTTTGTGTAAAGGAAGTGGTCCCTAGTTAGGGAGTATGGAGCTTCTGCCTCCATTGCTTTAGACGGATCTGTTTTGACCTTGGTTTACTTGATTGAGTTGGATGTGATGATCCTTATTGGGTCACTTCCAATTCAGGATATTCTACAGTTCTGAGCTTTCTATGTGATATTTTCCTGTTAGTGAAGTAATTGTACAGTATAAAAATTACTCTGGTGAAAGAGCTCAAATCTGAGTGGCTTGGAGCATAGTCAGGGTGGGTTTACTTATGCTCAAAAAAATTGCATGCTGGTTCTACTTCTAAATGACTTGCCGTCCTTCTTTATCCCCTTTGGTCTCCTATGGTTGCGTGCCTTGTTTTACATACACAAATGTTCTCATGGCTGAAGTCCATAACACTATGTTTCATATTTAAATTACAGATATTTGTATTAGAGTCCAAGAGAAATCATGTTATGTTACTTTTCTGCAAGCATCATCTATTGTGGGTGTATAAATTCTGTTCATTCCTGATGCTCTACAGTGGGTTTGTTCATCTGGAACTAATAGCAAGGGAATAAATTATCATAGAATGGCCTGAGTTGAAAAGGACCACAATGACCATCTAGTTTCAACCCCCCTGCTGTGTGCAGGGTTGCCAACCAGCAGACCAGGCTGCTCAGAGCCACATCCAGCCTGGCCTTCAATGCCTCCAGGGATGGGGCATCCACAGCCTCCTTGGGCAACCTGTTCCAGTGCATCACCACCCTCTGTGTGAAGAACTTCCTCCTAATATCTAACCTAAATCTCCCCTGTCCAGTTTGAAGCCATTCCTCCTTGTACTGTATTATAAATACATACAGTGTTATGAAGCAGTGTCTTACCAGGTCAGCCTTGGTTAAGATACAATGCATTGATTATATTGAAACATTGAATACAGCAAATTATGGTGTTTAAATGCTGAGACCACTTGTAAAATTTGTTAGAGCCTAATTCATTTCATTGATCTATCTATCTATATATAAGACTAATATTACGGAATTAATAGAAGATTCTCAGTGTGCTTTTCAGTTCTTTTAATGGCACATGATCATATGCAATCATCCCCAGTGCAAAATACAGCTCTAGTTTCTAAGCAGTTTGTTTTATGACTGGTGGAGTGTTTTTATATGACTGAGGTGTAAGTGTTCCTTCTTCCAAAATAGTAAATTTGGAGCATCTTGAAAATGTGATGCCAGTGTTCTTCAGTATGGAAGAAGTTGACCAAAAAGAGGTCCAGGGAATAGGGAAACACACCTTAACTTTTTCATGTTATCTGTAGGTAGTCTGATTTGTCATTATGTTGTTTTCTTTCCTCAGATTGTCAAACTGACTATTTATAGGATGCTTCCAAAAAACCTTCTGAGAAGAACTTTGATGCAGAGGTTGCACCTGTTCCCTGAAGATGTGAGTGGCCACACTGTTGGGCTTGCTTTCTTTTTGTTTTGGAGGTGAAGAGCACTAGCAAAGCTTCAGTCACAAGATAAATGAAGAAAAATCAAGTTGCTTCTTAAATATGTAACTAAATATACTTTACATGTTGATGCTCTTTATTTCACAAAGTTGTGATATCTAAAATAAGCATGTGATTGTCTTCTGTATTATGACTTCATTTAGCATGAAGAATGCAGCAGTGTTGACAGTTTTTGGTCTGGATTTGGGGAGAAGGTGTTTTCTAAGTACCTTCTTTCTAAGGTTTGACTGTTCTCACCCTCAGGTTATCCCAGAAGATATAGAGAAGAACCTTCTACAAGAGATTCCTCAGCCACGCGTAGTCCCCAGGAGGTTAGATGAGTACACACCAGAAGAAATTGCTGCCTTTCCAAGGGTTTGGACTCCGTAAGTATATTCAGCTTTTAAAATGAGCACTTGGACTTTGATCTGTACTATATTGGCTGTTGGCTCTTACCAAAGGAATAAGAAAAAAAGGGATTGTTTGTTTTCTTCATGTCATATTTTTCGACAGGAGATCATGAAGCAAAGAATGGTCATATTTGAAGGGAGTGGTTGCACGTTTTCTTATTTTCTGGCCTTTTTTTCATCAGTAAGACTTGATGTAAAGTCATACTTTCAGTTCTTCATCAAAAGTAGTTGAATAAATGCTTACTCACTTAAGCTGTTGTTAGAGTTGAAAGAAACACAACATGACTGTGGGACTGAACAATTCATTTTAAAAAAGTGTAAAAGAATCTTCAGATTTTTTCTAGAGGAAGGGAAAGAGTTCTGTTAAACTGGAACTGGGAGAATATATCTTTGGCTGGACTATTCCACGTGTTTATTTTGATAATTAATTTTCAGGGCACAAAATCAGTTGTTCCACCATAACTGTATTGCATTTCAATGCAATTTGTGGTTTGTTTTGTACTACCACGTGCAGCACTGAGCCAACCTGCTGGTTAAAATAATCACATTTGGGGATCTCAGATTAGTGCCAATGTTTTGTTTTTCTTTCTTGTGGTCATTTTGAGAGTCCTATACTGAGCTTCCTGTGGGAATGAAACAGGTGGGCTAGAGTCTGACCTGGAGTCTTCCAGATAATCAGCACTGACTTGTGCACTTCTGCTTATTTTCAGTATGTAGAATTTAACATCTTTTTTGGTAAAGCAGGTTTAAACATCTGGTGAATGTAAAGTCATGTTGTAGCTGTGTGGCAGAGTGCAAGGAAACTTGATGTCATATAATTTGGTAATTGCTGTCAAGCTGTCTCCTAGTAATTTCCTGTTAGCATTTCTTTGCTCTGCTGTCTCATCCTGATCAGTTTTTTTAGGGAAATGCTATCTGTATACAGGCTTCATGCTCTGTGCCAGTTGCAGAGGGTGGGAAGTGCTGCTCACTTAGCAGTTCTTCATCTACCACAGCTGGGAGGCTTTCAACTGAGAAATTCATATTGTTCCTTCAGTGAGATGAGTGAGTGTCTAAGTGGACATACATACTTGTTGAGAAGAGCCAGGGAATAGGTGGACCTAGAAGGGGAATAAAGCAGAGCTCTGCAGCAAAAGTGTGTCAGAGAGTTCTGGAGGATGAAGAGCAGCACGCTCCTGTGTGTTTGATCTGTGAGCTTCAGCAGAACACGTGGATAGCTTCCAGTCAGTAACTGTAGTACTTAAAATAAACCAGAATAAGAATTCAGAAAAACTGTTACATTTTTCTTTTTTTTTCAGATGGTTTTAATGAGTTTTTCCACCTTGTGTGATTTTTTTATTTGATTTTTTCTTTTCCTGTCCTTTGTGAAGGGTGACTTTTCTGTTTCTCAAAGGAGAGTGAGAGATTAAAAACAAGGAGAAGGATTGAGAGACACACACTCTGTGTCACTTATTTTATTTTTGCTCTAATAGGAAAGGACTTAAATCATGTTAGCCCTTTAAAAATAGTTGAATCCTTTAGTGAAAAGCATTACATGAGAACCATAGTTAAAGTGTTTAAGGATATAGAATAAAGGAAAGCATGATTACGACAATAAAACCAATGTTTACAATTTTACATTAAAACTGATTCCCAAAAAAAGTGCCTTACTAAGTATGAAATGGTCATAAAGCAGATAGGAAATTTATATCAACTCAGAGTATGCTAACAGGCCTTTTATCTCCTTAATCTGAAATAACACGTAAATGATTTTCATTCTGAATGTGAAGAGAACATACTCAGTGCTGCTAATGATTTCCTTCGACTTCCTACTGTGTCTTTGTCAAAATGTTTTGGTACGGATTGTTTTGAAAGGCTGTTTTTGTTGGTTATTGGACACTGACACTGCAGACAAGTAGACAGTATCCAAGTTGAGCACTAAGGTGAGAAAATGGTGTTTGAGGAAAGCGTGCATCTAGTGTGGATACTTAGCAAAAAGTGTGTAATACAGCGTGGATAGCCTTCCCATCACCCCTCCTTCCATCACAGCACAGTGCATAGTGGGATGTCACGATGGATCTCACTCCACAAGAGCAGAGAATGAATGTTCTACAGTTCCAGTGAGCGCAATTTTCTTGGAATATTCTTTCCTTTTATACCTAACCTATCACAGAACATAGATTCTATGATTCTTGAACCAAGTGGTTTCCTGAACTGTACAGAGCTGCTCTCTTACATCCTTGGTGCAGACATCTAAAGTAAACATGATGAAAACCTTGTAGAGGCAGGGAGGTAAAATTGAGTCTTTCCACACAGATGTAAAGGGGAGAAAGATCAGAAACCAGTTCTTTTGCCAACTTTGATTTTTTTTTTGCTGCCTCCTACCTACCATGAATGAAGCCGTTATTTCAGGGGTGCTTGAGGTTTAACATTGGATGTTTTTAATGAGCTTTAAACAGAAATCATCAAAGAATTCACCAATCTTGTGTGACTAAACAAACAGTACTGTTTCCTACCTCTCTTCTAAAGGCAGGAATACATCAGATTTGTGTGTGAATTTTCCTGTTATATGCCATCTAAAAGTTTTTTAGCTGACTGGGAATAGGTGTGTTTGTAGACAGTGAACTTCTAAAGGCAGGAAATTTGCTCTTGAAAAAGTATTTTGAAGTAATTTGGGCAAGAATGTTCCCAAATATATAGAAGAAATCTGTCGTGTTCCACTTGGATGGATACATTCCTATGAATTTCCCTTAAGAAAGCAGAGCAGTTCTGATTTCCAGGAGAGCTCTCAGATTGGTGGTGGTGTGCATACCGAGTGCCTGTTCCACTGCCAGACTTAATGGGAACTCTCCACGGACCTCCCTAGGCCAGACAGCCTCTCACTTGTCTTTCTGGAAAAGAAGTCCTTGAAGGCTTTTGACATTTTTAAAACTTAAGGTATTGTAAACTCTGAAACTTGATTTAAGAAAACCAAACACCTTTTGAATGTTTATTTTTGAGTAACCCGCCTGATTTCTGGCTCCCTTCTGCACAGCCTACTTCTAGGTTGGAGGTTTATACTCTGAAGCCATGAAACTGTTTCAGCAGAGTAGTGAGAGCTGGTCAGAGTCCCAGTACTTCAACATCAGCCATATGCGGATCTGTGTGGCATGGCATGCAGGTGATCCATCAGCAGCACCCCACAGCTTTGAAGGAAGAAAGTGCCATGTTCTGGGGAGAAATATTTGTGCATGATGAAACACAAATGTGTTGGGACACCTAGGAATAGGAAATGTATGTTATAATGTATGTGATAATCCTCTGGCACATTCCGTGTCAAGGATAATGGTGGTCATAACTTCTATTTACAGTTTCTCCCTGGCTCGGTGTTCCTTAAAGCCGGTCATGCCGGCATTAAGCAACTTGAAGTCTGCTGCTGATGTTCCTAGGGAATAAATTTGAAGGCATTGATAAACACAAAACTTTTCACATTAAGAGATCTCTTCAGCCACTGTTGTCCCTTCTGTTTGCTGTCTTAAAAGGTAGATGGAATAACAGTTGTCTTTCCTAGTACTACAGTTTCTGGTGTAACTTCCTACTTCTAATCACTATATTAAAGAAATAGTTTGGGTAGTAAGAACTGAAGTAGAAGCCAGAGATGTCCTGGGTATGTGGTTGAAATGATGTTTTAATGTAATTTTATTAATGTAAAGTGTCAGAAGTTTCACTTTATGGTTTATTTAACTTAACATTTACTTATTGTTTACTTTATCATTTATCTGTTAATGTCCTCAGATAAGGAAGCCAACACCAAAGGACAACTTGCATTGTATTAGATTCACAAATGATACGTGAAGTATTTCCAGTCAGATGCTGCCATAAACAAAACGTGCAGTTAATGCTACGTCTGTAAAATGTTTTTGTTCTCCAGTGAAATACAACATATAGTATACTTATGGGGTCCTCTACTCCAACTGTCTGCAGAAAGCGCAGTAAAGACTTCCTCCAAAGACATTAAGATCTTGAGCTACTTCTGTGAGGCCCTTCTTAAGCTTAATATTAGATTTAAAATTCTGCACTGAAATATATCCCTCCAGCCATTTCCTCAGTTCCTTCAATCTGCAGTGTCTGCAGCTTTGTGGGGCTGGAGTTGATCTGTGCGTGTTATACCTCATGCGATAGCGCTTTGTTCTTACCTAGAAACACCCGTTGGTGGGCTGTTTCTTTAACAGAAATAAGGAATGCCTCTCCAGCTTGAGCATTCGTCTCAACAGGCGAGCTTGGCGCGTGTAGATGATCTGGGTGGAGATGGCCAACACAAACTTCTGTGAAAGCCTTGAGCCTGTCTTAGTTTTTCCTTAAAAGAGAAACTGGAGAGACGAGGAAAAAGCTTTCCTGCCAATACCGCTCAGTCCTGTTGTATGTATGCTTTGAGAAATCCCTGTGGAAGTTCATTTTCTGTGGCTTTTTTGGTTCGCAGTAGGAATTCCAGTAACTAACAATAAAGCGTTAACCTCTATAAAATTGAAGAACTATCACTGCTGACTTTATTTTTTTATAGTAAGAGCATAAAAATATCCCATGGTTTTGTGTTGATTAGCAAAAATCTGAAGGTAGCTGGTCTCATATTTCAGGCTACCAGAGCTGGATCTAAACAAGCCAAAAGCCGCAAAAGTCAGCACACAGATACCTCTAAGAGGAGAAAGTTGATCCCCTCTACTTTAGGTTTTAGCCACAGGATGCAACTGGATACTGACTGAGAAGGGTCAGTGACTTAATCATCTTAAAAACCTGACAAATCCATATTTAGATGGATTAGCCTATTACAATTAATTACTGGCTCTTCTCTAGCATGTATAAAATATGCTGATGCTGCTGATTCTCTCAACTTTACCTCGGGGCAGCTTATGGCCCAGCTAAAATTTGATGGTGAGAGATCTAAAAAGTGGCTGAGTTTTACTTCAGCTGTCTGAAGAGACACTCAGAAAGAAAGCTTTAAAGCTACTTTCCTTTTCCTCCTAAAATCTGTTAATCTCGCATGTGAAGAAATAGGAACTAAATTGATGGGAATTTGACAAGAAATACGAGAATTGTTTTATGTGACACTGTTGAACTACTTGCCCAGATGAAAATGGAATTAGAATTTTTTTAATTACTCTTTTATAAACGTCTCGATATATTTGCTTTTTTCACTTTTGGTGGTGACAGCAAGTCTGGAAACGTTTCACTGTTCCTTTACTCGCTTCTCTGTTTATTTGAAGAATAACGTAATTCTTTGGACAAAGCCAAGCATACAGAGCTGTTTCTCTAGCCCTATGGTTTTTAACCATATCTTTTTTTTAATAGAATACCCTTTCATATGTAGAAAGCACTGTCTGGCTCAGATGAAACTTAAACGAACATTGATTGAGTTAACTTACATCATCTTACAAACAGAATTGATGTAATCCCTGTCAAGTCTGGTATCAGTGGTATCTAGAATCATACAATCACTAAGTCTGGAAAAGATCTACTCCAACTGTTCACCTACCACCAATATTGCCCACTAAACCATGTCCTTAAGCAATGCATCAACCCTTGTCTTAAACACCTTCAGGGATGATGACTCCATCACTTTCCTGGGCAGCATTTTCCAGTGCATTACCACATTTTTGAGAGGAAATTCTTCCTGTTATCCAATCTGATGGTAGATTTAAGTACCTTAGTTAAGTTTTGCTTAATTTGCTTTTAGAGAACCTGAGATTTTAACCAGTTTACTTTAAATTTTAATAAACTACTCCTAATCTCGCTAAGAATATGTAAATACGTATCAGCATTGGATTAGATAGTGTGATCTATGGATACTTTTTAAAATCAAAACAAACACAAGTTTTATGTAGAAAAAACTTAAGCTGCAGGACCCTGAAAGATTTATCTTAAGCTTTGTACTTGGAGAAGGAGGTTTATCTCTATACGTTGTTGGCTTAACAGTACTAAAAAGGCACCTTTTCTTACTCTTTGTTATTAAATGCAGCTTCTGTTACTGTGGCTTATTACCAGTTCTCTAAGAAAATAAGCTGTAATTCTAGAAATGCTTATTAACTCAGGTAATAGCCTGCATGAGGACTAAGCCAATACAGAAGAGTTTATTTTGCCCCCAGACAGAGCAAGTTCACTGTTTAGAATAGGCCAAAGTGAGATAATTTAAATATCATTAGCAGTTTCACTGATTATTTTACCAGAGGCATGGAGCTACTCTGGGATAGTAAGTACATCTTGAGTAGAGAAGCAATTCAGCTCCCCCTGCTCCTCACGTGTCTGCTGTCAGACAGTAAGTGGACCAAAGGCTGACTGAGGATGAAACACAGTGGTGTGATCAGCCCACTGGATCTCTTCACTAATTGCTCTTCTCTTGTGTGTCACCATCTGTTAGAAACTGGTGTTTATAAACTCATAAAAGGTACATTTATGAGCCAGTGGGATATCTATTGGTTAACCACTTAACAAATTTTGAAGTACTTCAACAGTAATTAAATTACATTTATTTGGCTGAAAAACTGTAAATCTTACAAGTTTGGAAACATTTTATCCCTGCTCTTAAAATTCTTTAAATATGTATAGGAAAATCCTGCAGAGCTTCTGTATAATTTGTCACAGAACAGTTGAGGTTGGAAGGCATCTATGCAGATCATCTAGTCCAACTTCTTTGCTCAAGCAGGGTACCCTGGAGTACGTTACCCAGGACCACATCCAGGTGGTTTTTGAATGATATCTCCAGGAAAGGAGACCCCACCACCTCTCTAGGCACCCTGTGCCAGTGCTTAGTCACCCTCAGAGGAAAGAAGTTTCTTCTCATGCTCAATTGGAACTGTCTGTGGCTGCGTTTGTGTCCCTGTTCCCTTGTCACTGGGCACCGCTGAGTCTGGCTCCATCCTCTTGACAACTTCCCTATGGATACTCACTGATCAGATCCTCTCTGAACTTTCTCTTCTCCAGGGCGAGCAGGCCCAGCCCTCTCAGCCTTTCCTCATATGAGAGATGCTCCAGTCTCTTCATCATCCTACAAGCCCTTTGCTGGATGCATTCCAGGAGCTCCAGGTCTCTCTTGTCCTGGACAGCCCAAAACTGGACACAGCATGCTCCATGTGAAGCCTCACCTGGGTGAAGTACATGGGGAAGATGACGTTCCTCAACCTGCTGGCAGTGCTCTTCCCTGCGCAGCCCAGGACGCCGTTTGCTTTCTCAGCCACGAGGGCACTCTGCTGGTCAACAGGGCAGCCACCAGAATCTGCACATTCTTCTCTGCAGAGCCCCCAGCCTGTACTGGTGTGTGGCATTTTTCTTCTCCTGGTGCAGGAGCACTCTCGTGCCTTTGTTGAATGTCCAGAGGCTCTACGTGATTATGAGTTACAACTGATTTTTTATTTTCTGATATTTTCTGATAGCCAGTGCAAATAGGGAATCCTACCAGACATGAAAGATTTCAAGTCATTAGTAATACAGAGCATTGCACACAACATGAATGGCGTGGTTGTACCTTTATGCAGGATGATTTATATTTTCCTAATGCATCTGGAGTGCTTTTTCTCATCCATGGAAGGAATGAAGTCAAACATACAAGCTAACCTTTTCAACTTTTGCTCCTGTACCACTGCTTCAATCTTTGTGTCAGTTTATTAGTGTGCAGCATTGGTTAGCTTTAAGGCACTGACCTTTTACAGTGCTGATGCAAGGTTCAATCCCTTCTGAATAGTCATTTTTCACGTCAGTGAGATAGCAGAAAATACAGGGCACTCTGTCTCTCTGGGTCACATTCCCTAATGTTGAGATAACTGCCTGCAGGTAAAGAGAAAAATGTAATTTGAGATCTTCAAAGCTTCCAAACCAGGTGTGCATTTCTGAGTCAAGAGCAGGTAATGATAGGTCACTTACTCAATATTGTCAGCCCTATTCCTTTGCAAAGTCAGCTTTAAAATATGAGTTAGCTTTCATGAATGCACACTTGCAGTCACACAAATGACTGCAACGACTCCCTGAAATTTGATTTTGTAGAACTCTTTTTTGCAGTGCGGCAGAAAATTCATCTATCTACATAGAGATTACTTATGGAGAAGTGACTCTTCTTTTTTGGAGCTTGAAAGAAAAGAATGTTATCAAAAGACACTTTAACAGCTGCATGTGGTTGATAAAGCAGACAAGTGTATGACTACTTCATCTCCAAAAAGTACAAGCACTGTATGGTAGAAGTTGTTAGAGATAAGTTGAAATGCTGTAGTGGCTGGTAAAATAACTACATACAGAGTCAGTAATGTCGTATGTTACAGTAGAACCTTATCTTTATTTCTGTAAGGCAAGTAATGCTATTTTTCATCTGTCTGCTGCAAGGGCTGTCTGTTAGCTAGAAGTAAGGCTATGAAGTTGGCTTCTGAATTTCTGAAATAAATAGGATAGTTCCAGTGTAACAGAGATGGGTGAGTACTTAGATCTGACTTTCACAAACAGTACCACCCGCCTCCTCCCACTCCTTTTTTAATTTTTCTTTTTCTAAAGATGTTTTAGCTCCAAACACTGCTAGGCAGAGGGAAACATCTCTGCTGGAATGTGCTGACAGGGATTTAATAAAGGTGGAACTATGTGGTGAGGCTGTTCATACCTGACAGAAATAAATTTTCACTACAGGAGTTAGAAGTTGAACACATGGAACTTTCAGAAGGGGTCTTTGTATGTCTCCTTAGACAAGAAAGATACCTTAGGGGGAGGAAATTTCACATATGAAAGAATATTGGATGCTGGGAGGGGGCTGTCTGCAGAGTTGCATCACATAGGGTTTCTTTGTACTGCTTGTTTAAACCAGCTGGAATATTCAGGCTGAGCCCGTAGCTCCATGGGCATTCCTCCTGGCAAGAAGTGCTGCCTTTAAGTGACATCCATTACTTCTGCCTTTTCGCTGTGCTTGTGTAGAATGGTGTAAAAAGAATTGGTGAACTGGCCTAGATTAAAGACAGCCTTGTTATAAGCAGCTCTATGTGAGCTCTCAGGGAAAAATCTTCACTCTCTTGCTAATCTGTGTGGTCAGCTAACTTTGGTATTAGTTCAGCACTAGTCGTTTAAGCTGTGGAAAACAAATAGATTTTTGGAAAGACAAATAGATCTTTACTTAAAGTACTCTGGGGAAGCCTTGCCTCTCTTTCAAGATGACCTGAAGAGGCTCACTTCCTTAGGCTAAAGCCTGACCGCACTAATTCTCTCTTTGGTGTCCAGGCTGATTTCACACACAGTTACATTTTTGTCACTCTGTTAGAGCAGATCAGATCGAAGTTATATGTAGGTAAGTGGTGTCTGAAGCATTTGCACATCTCATTGAACCCCTCCAGCTCACCTTTTGAGTTTGTTCATCTAGCTAAATGGTTCTAACCTTGAGAAAGAATGAATCAGATGTGTGTTTCTGAGACTTCTCTCATTGCTCTGTTGTTTTTATCACTAAATGTAACCTTGATGCATAGGATGTCTTCAGAGTCCCTTATGTTTAACTCACTGTTTCTGGCAGTGAGCTAAATTGTGTACGGATAAATCACAGAAGGATAAATTATTTAAATCCTGAATTCCCACAGATTTTCAATATTTTCTTCTGCACGTAGCAGATCCAAACAAACATCAGCGATGTGCTCACATGCATGGTCTGTCGTTAACTCATGGTATTCATTTGATTCAAACAGGGGATGTGAAAAGAATACCTGGATTTACAAAGCTTGCTCAGATGTTCTGGTCCTTTATTTTCAGAATATGAGACCAACTGACTTTTATAAACCAGTCCCATTCCCATGCTCTGCTGCACATGTGCTGTGGTGACAGCATGTAACTCCGAAGCAGCGTATGGCCCCTTCTAGGCGTTGGAGAGCCCACAGATCCTTCTCTTGGAGGTTGCTCTCTCTGTGCTACGTAGCACACTGAAAGTAGTTTATAGCAGTGAGCCAGACAGACGTGGCTTCCTACCATTTTCCTCCTAGCATTTTGCACAGAATCTGTAGGTACCTTGCATGAGTTCTCAGCAAGCACATCAGGAAGATGAGAACTTTTGCTTTGTATTCTCAGCTCTGTTGAGAGAGAGTGATGTAACATTTTAAAGGGGTTTTCAGTGTAAACTTCTTCTATTACATACTTTGCATTTTGAAATGAATTCTGCTGCTTCAGTCTTGTTAATGTGCCATTGGTTCTGTGTTATCTTAAGCACTGAATAACCTCCTTTCTGAGTGAATACAGTGCACAATTTTATTCTGCTTCCTACAGAACCATGAAATGGCAGTGAAATGAGCCCACAGTCCAATGGCTGAATAGGAGAAATGTGACATGGCACTGTGCTTTTTTCAACTTGCAGGACTTAGAGCATATACAGCAGCAGTGTTACTGCTTCTCTCAGCGATAGCTTCTCTCATGTGAGATGAAGGCTAAAAAGACACAAATTGTAGGTGCTTGTAGCTGTGATTTTGATATTTTAGGGAAGCACTGGGCATTTTTAAATTCACCTCTTCTGGGAGATGCCTTTCTTTGGTCCAAATGCATGATTTCAGTGCTTTGCTCAGGAGGCATGAAAGCACTGCCATCCGAGATTTATGCAGTTCATCAATGAGCAGTTATCCACTGGTTTTCACAAGTGGCTCATAATTCTCTCTGAGTAGACAATGGTTTTTTGTGTGTTTATGGTCTTCTTTGGACAATATTTACAACTTTTGCTAGACACAGTGCTTTTCAAGGCTTTGCTTTCCTGGTGCCAAGGACTCTTTAAAAACAGAGATTGTGGTCCCCAGACACGGAGCACCAGTTGGCATAAAAGCCTACTGTGACACTTGAAAAGGCTTTTAAAACTTTTATGTTTGTTCACACAAGTGTCTCAGTGTAGAAAATTCTGCCTTCAAGCTTCATTAAGTTTGTAAGGCCGCAAACTGAAGCCAATGGTTTTTGCATTTAACTTTAAGACAATCACTGAGTTTGAAATACAGGTTAAAAGCAAGGGAAAAAAAAAAAAAAGCACAGATTTTCAGCCCTGGAGAAAAGTACTGTGAGATCCCCAGCTCTGCAGCACTGCAATGTTACCCTCAGCTGAAGTTTTAGATGTGGTGTTCAAAGGAGAGCGCAGAATCCTTTCAGCACTGTGCAGGGCGATGGATGAATTGGGCCATAAAAAGAGTAATAAATACAGCTGCAAGACAGTGATGTCTTTTCCGTGCAGCTTGTCTAGAATCCTCCAGCACCTGTCTAGGATGGATGCAGCGATAACACTTCCAAGTCACTACTGAGAATTTCTTAAAATCCCTCTCTCCCACCTCAGCACTAACAGTGATATAATTCAATGTATATTCATTCAGGCAGTAGTGAGATATGACTAACAAAGTATGAAATATTTTTAAGGACTGAAATCTGAAATTCTAGGAAACAGGAATTGATTTTCCAGCGCATAGCAGCCCTCGCATACTGAGTTCCTTCAAGGCCAACATTAAGCATGTAAACAATTTACACTGTGCGTACCATTGTTCTTTTATGCTCAACTGTATGAATTCAAATAGTCATATGTTTCTTAAATAAAAAACAGAAGCTTTGTGATTCTTTTGTGATTCTGCACCATACAAACCTCTTGCTTTTGAAGTTGCTCTATTTTTTCTCTTTAAAATTCATATAACCTTCAGATTTCATATGCTGCACTTGCCGCACTCACTGAATCGAGGAGTTGCTGTCTCATAAGATTTGTATGGATGGTGGAAGTGGCCACAAGTTGTACCAGAGGAGGTTTGGGTTAGACATAAGGAAGAACTTTTTCTCTCAGAGAGTGGTCAGGCACTGGAATGGCTGCCCAGGGAGGTGGTGGAGTTGCCGTCCCTGGCAGTGTTCAAGAGGCATCTGGATGAGGGGCTACGAGATATGGTTTAGTGCTTGTGGTAGCAATGGTAATGGGTGGACAGTTGATCTAGATCATCTTGCAGGTCATTTCCAACCTTGTGATTCTGTGTTACTTAGTGATCCCATGTGAGGCAGCTGCCCATTCTGGCCGTCCACACATGGTGTTAGCCCAGGGTACACCACAGACCATCAGCCTGCACTAAATCTTGCACTTAACTCTTAATAAAAGTTCTAGCTTTGTTCTGTGTTTTTATGTAATCCAGAAAATGTTCAGCAGCATTAAAAGCAGAATACAGAAATAAAAATAGATGCAGTGCTTACTGCACCTTTCCAGCAACGTCGCTATATTTTCCACTTAAATTCTCCTAAAAAAACCCTTCTTTTGTGTGTTTTCCAGGCCTAAAGATTTTCGAATGAAGTAATAGAAAGAAAAATTGCTATCAGGAATGCCCTGTCCTCCTTGGAAAAGAATTCTTTCATGGCAGAAGAACTCATCTGTGCATCTCAGTTATCCCTTGAATGCAGAAAGCTTCTGGCAGGTATTAGCAAATCTTATTGCGAAAGATTGTAAAAATGGTTGTATTTAAAGCAACTAAGGATGGATGATACGTTACTCATGTGACCTGTACTCCATGTTGTGTGTTATCTGTTAATTAAATTCCTTTTATTGCTATTATTAAACAATGGCTACAGTTGTTGTTTTTTTGAATACTTAAACCTGAGGGGAGCAGTACCTTGTTTGCTGAAATGAGGTATCTCACCGTAGAAGCTGCAAAACTTGACTTTCATCTGGTAAGAGTAGTGAATAGTTATGGATTGGAAATAAGTGGCTTGAGGTGTTTAACCGTTATCTGCCTGTCTCCGCAGAAGTCATGTTGTGCAGTTTCTTGAAAGCTTCGTCTAGAACCCGGTTTGCACATATCACAAAACATAAATGGTGGGATTTAGATGCTTGCCTGTCTGTGCAGGCCTTCAGTTTCCATGTCTTTTTAGCTGCTTTGCCCTCTGCTATGACTGAGGTGCTGGTGGGCATCGTCTGGAGCCAAATTGCATTTAAAACAACAGAACAAAACAACCTGTCAAGACTCATCTTCCAAGAAAGCAGTGCACATATCCAAACACAAGTACATGCATACTGCAGTCCCATTAGACATAACAGATCTGTTAAAATCTGCATTTTGGAACAAGATAAGGTGATAAGGAAGTGCTGGAGGACTGCAGAGCACCAAGAACAGTGTGCATTTCAGGGGCAACACCACCTCACCAGAGACATTTCTCAATTGTTTTTCTGCATAGACAGTCTTCAAGCCAAAGTCGTGTAAATAAATGAATCCCTTCATGTTTTCTATACTGATTTGTTATCTTCCAATTTTTACAGCGGTTGGTGAGGAAAGTCTGTGTTTCCAACACCCATTTTGTTGAAGCAGTGTAGAGGAAGCAAAACAATGCTTTAGGTATGATCTGATTTTATATGCATTTCTTCAGCCTGTTGCTCAGGTTTATCCCATTCCTGCCCATAGAACATGCAAGGCTACACTTCCACAACAGTAATGAAACTTAATTCAATCCTGAAAGCATTCTTCAAAGGTTAAAATAAACACATTTTGTGCAAGAATACAGTACGTAATTTGTAGGTAAGATTTGGGTGACGTCAGCCATACATTCATGTGCTGCAAACTTCACGGTCGGCAACTTACATTTCTTAGGCTGTCTGGAAGAATGCAAGACACTCCTGATGGTACAGTGACTGAATTCTGGAGAAAATACTGAGAGCTGTGTCTGTGTCTCACTCTCTTTTGGCAAATGCATAAAGCCTGAGTATTACTTTTATATGTCATAGTAGCCATCAAAAAGTTAGTTTTGCATCTGCAACAAGTTGACATGGAGCCAGTGCTAAATGAAGCACTCTGGTTAGCAGCTAACGCCATCATTAAAAATGTAAAGCACAACTCGTATAATTAAAGCTTGTCCTTCAGGATATAAATTAGAAAATTGTAGTGGGAATGCCTAACCAAGAAACACTCTCACTTTGCTTAATCCACTGCACATAGCCTCCCATACACAGTGATGGCGAGGATGGTTGCGTGTGCACTGTGGGGCTTCTGTCCTGCAATTTGAGGGGGCTTGGAGACAGGATGGCTGCTGGGGAAGCACAGGGAAGATGACGCCTGCCTTGCAGCACTGTAAAGTGGAGTTAATCTGGTTAAAGGTAAAAGTCAGTAAGTTATCTACCTTATACTTTAAATACAAGTCTGTATTGGGAACTCACATTTATGGCAATCTTAATCACCCTTCTACAAGAAAAGTGGTGAGATTTAGGGCTGGGAAAATCAGTGGGAAGACAGAAACAACATAGAAAGGAATACAGCCACGTAGCAGGAAATTGCCCTGGGATATACACAGCCACGGTATTAGTTGCATGTGTAAATTGTTTGTGTTATTAATGAGGCTGACTTCTGGGCCAGAGAACTTGAGATTAATACAGTAAAGGTATGCAGCTGTCTCATCACCAGTTTCTCTTCTTTGTCACGAGCTAAGAGAGCTTCTGGCAGTGGCCAGAAGCAAAAGCTGACACATCCCCTCCTGCGATTGAAGAGGCTGAACTTTGTCAGGGGCAAGCAGGAACCTGGTCCTGGAACCCACAGGTCAGCCTGTCTAGGGCTCTGTAGGGCTGGATTAACAATACTTAAAATCCATGACTTCATTTTAAGTGTATGCACATTTTTGACCTTCTGCTTTAAAACTTCCTTTGTTTCTTAGTCTCAGTAATGTTCAAAGCTGTTTATTGAATCACTTTAGAAGTTGTCTGCTTTGTTTTAACCTCATTAATAGCTTTGTTATTCTCAAGTGGTTGGGTTGTTGTTTTTTCTTTTCTTTCTCTCATTTTTAGGTGATCCAAGTGGCTTTTGCAACCATTTCTTCCAGGCTTTTGACTTTGGCACGTTAATATCCAAAATCTCACATCCACAGAAGGGACAGCTTCCTTATCTCATATTTCATCTCCCCACTTCTTCATACATTATATAAATAAGGCTAAATATTCTTTCAGCTGAGTGCCTGTAACCTTTACAATAAAACCATTGTACAAAAGTGCTGGAAAAGGAAAATATGTTTTCTTCTCTTTACATTCTGTCCCCTGAAGATCTACACTACTGTTCCAAGCTAAAATCAGTCAAATAAATCCAGAATCAACACATAAGAGCTTGCCACTTTTATTTGCATACAAAACAGAAATGAAAGAGGTTCACAATAAATTATCAGTGTACTCCCACAGAACATTCTTGTGTGTTTGCATAATGTGGGTTAAAAACAAATACCGTTAAGATAAGACTTCTTTGTGAAAGGTTTTAAGGAAACCTGATAATGTACTTTTGTCTGGTGAATTTAGTAGTGTTACTCTGCTAGTAAAAGCAATTCATCCAAAACTAACAGAACACAGTCAGCTGCAAAAATTTGGGTAACAAAACATAATCTTTGTTGAACGGTTCTATCTACACCAACTAACCAGATGCATTTTTTCAGATACAGCTTGAATACTGTACTCTGGAGAAAGATCTGAAAGTGATCTTCCATCATCATCTAGCACTGACCCACTAACATACTAAGTTTCTGGCATGCAAGATAATTTTACCTTTATTTCTTGTTTCAACTGGTCTGGTACATGTATTTTTCTTTAATAAAGAGCCTGTAAACATCTTCAATGACAGATCAGGCACCTGGACAAGGGGCCAAATACAGATGCACATAAAATATTTCCCTTTCTAAACAGTTCATTGAGAGGGCTCTTTGCCATTTTCCCTTTTGTGTTCCAGAGTCTTGATGCTTCTTTTGGCTATCTTCCTTCTGAAGCGACTAATTCCAGGGGATCTCAGCTCAACGGCTTCCATCTCTTCTCGAACGGGAGTAAACTCTGGTTGAGCAAGATGAGGTGATGGATAGGAGGACTGGGAGTACGGGGATGGTAAAGGGTAGGACCCGTGAACTACGTACGGCTGTTGCTCACCATCATAAAGGTCCTCAGGGTCATAGATTTGGTAGGAGTTATGTGGCAACTGCACTACTGGGATGTCTTGATCAGTTGGCTCACCGTATCCACCTTAACCCACCACCACCAAGAGTATTCATATGGTTAACACAGGAGAAGGGGAGCAGAAAATTGAAGCGTTCATTAGGAAATTGACACATATATATATCTTTTATACATAGAGAGAGCGTGTGTGTATATATATATATATAATCTTTAAATACACATTTTTTTATTCACATGAAGGAACAGTGAAAACATTTAAGAAAATTAATAAGCTGGAGCAATTGGAAACCCACCAACATACAGCCAAGTTAGTTGGAAACCACCACCAGAATTTGTCTTATGTCCAGTTGTAATACTGTGCTTATTATACACTGCACAATCTGCCTGCTTTAGCTTATTCCAATTATGGGCTGGAATATATGATTAACGGGCAAAACGGGTCAGACAATAGCTTTTAGCAGTGCAAGGAAGCTAAGTGCATGTACAGCAGCTAGCAGGTTCATTAGTGGTAGTCAATATCGATGGAAAGCACAGAGCAGTTCAGCATCCGTATCTGACCTTCAGCCAAATGAGGACTGAACCAGAATGAATCTTTCACCTTCTGGATTGGTAGCCATTGTAAGGGATTGGGCCTTAAAACAGGAAATGAACAACAGGAAAGGGAAGTGAGGAAAAAAGGATAGGAAGAGACGACAACAAAAACATTCACATAAGTAAAACATACAAATCACTTCACGGGCAGATTAAACTGCAAACATCAAACAAATAAGCCTTATGCATAACGTTTGTAGTCACTAGTCATTTACTAAAACAAATTTCAATTTTAGGCTGGACAACATCACTTTTGATAACTGTGTTAACTTCTTCCCTCAGCCTCTGTGCTACAACAGACAAGAAAAGTAGAATACACAGAAGATACAGAAAGAATCATTTTCTCCAGATTGCTTCACTTGTTAATGACAGACGTGCATCCCTGTTCCAGGTTACACTGGGCAGGTTTAGTAACGTTCATGCTCTCATGCCATGTGGAGGCACACGGAAGAGGAAGTGGAGAAACACGTTTTAACAGCTAGAGATGTACGGCTCTGCTGTCGCCAACATTAGGAGGTGGGATTCAACACACAGAACGTTCAGGTGGAGCAGGCTCGTACAGTTACACACACACAAGACAAAACCCAATACACTTCCTCCATTCACAGGCCCAAATCAGATGGTGGACTCCGGCCACTGTGCTGCGGGCACCTTTGGTTTGTGGGCTCATTCCACTAAATTCAGCAGCACTGGACGTGTGTGTTTTTACGGAGCTAATCACGTTTTAGTGCAAGGATCCCCAGTAGCCTCCATCTTACTTTGGCTGTTAGAAGGACACGCTGTGTTTCCTCGCCCCACCTCCCCCCACGCGCAGCCTACTCACCTCCCATACCATAGCCAGCACAGGAGGAGGGGTCACAGTACCCCGGGGGGCCGGCGGGGCCCTGGGAGCCAGGGGGCCCGGTGTGACCAGCAGGGCCTCGTGGGCCTGGAGAGCCTGGTGGGCCCGGGCTGCCAGTTCTGCTCTCGCCTGGAGGTCCTGCATAAAACAGGGAGACGAAACGTGTGACTAGCATCTCTCACAAGGCAGTGGGTCGATCGCCTCGGCAGTGCTGCAGGCCTGGTGCTAGGAGACGATGGCACAGAGCTCGCTACAAATATGGCAGATGGCTCGAGCACAGGGGCTGCGCCTCTCTGCTCCAGCTCCCCCACACGTGCTGAGGGAAAGGCTCCAAACTTTTTCCTGCTCCTGACAAGCCTCTTCTCTGGCTGTTGCTTTGTGTTCCTTGCCAAAGACAGCTCTTAGCCAGATATTTATACTAGTATTTCCAAAGCACAAACGTTTCACCAAGTGTCAGACATTTGGAAAGGCAGTTTCATGGGGGGAGGACTGCATGCATAGGTCTCCCTTTCACCCACACTGCTTCAATACACCTTCTGGGTAGCACTGTGCCTTGATATTGATACTCTAATGGAAAGAACATCCTAACAAAGTCAACGCAATTTTATGCATGTTTCACCCTCCGTTTTTCAGGGACTAACTATAACTTTCTTTGATTAAGGAGCTAAATTAATACACATTTCTCTTCAAGTTACAGTTGACCTTGAATCATTGAAAAGACAAATGCAATTAATCCAGATTAATTTTTACCTATCAGATGTCATCTCTGAAAAGGAAAACTGATGTGACTGACGATACCGTTGTGTATCACGTCACAACGCCATATTGCACAGTACAAACGTTACAACAGCAAGGTGTCCAATGACTGATGCCTCTGCAACATAAGCCTTCGAAGCAGAGGGTACAGCCATGAAATTCTTAGGTGCTTTGCAAATGGGCCAGGGGAGCCCAAAGCCACTTATTAACGTCTTTACCTGTAGATCCGGGTGGGCCTCGGGGTCCTTGAGTTCCAACACCTGGATTTCCTCTGTCTCCTTTCTCACCCGGTAAACCTAATGAAACAGCACTCAACAGAGTCACGTTTTGAACAAAGCTGTGCAATGTTCATTATTTAACTGGGATGTAGTTCCACATTCTACTTTTCACTTAAAAACACATGCAAGAGGAGATAGGCGGTAAAAATAAACACCTATTTGGCTCTTTTTTCCTCCCTTCTCTGATAGCCTCATGAGGGGATCACAGCATTCCTGAGGCATTAAACATTCCTGCTGCCATTGTGTTTGCTTTGAGGTGTCATGTAGGGGCATAGGCCAATTTCCCAAAGGCACTTTCCTTCTGGAAGAGTGCTCCTGGGCTAATACCAAGGTACAACTACAGTGAGTGGAAGAATCCTCAGAACTTCACAAAGCTGTCTACAAACTACCGCGTGGTCCAGAAAAACAAGCAAACAAACAAACAAAAACACCCTAAGCAAATATTTAATCATAGAATCACAAGGTTGGAAAGGACCTGCAAGATCATCTAGTCCAATTATCCTCTCATTACTCTTGCTACCACAAGCCACTAAACCGTATCTTATAAACGCTCGTAATTATACAACCTTCTTGAAATCCCTTCCAGAAGTCACCCACCAGTCATTCAGCAGAAGATGGTTCCACACATAAATGGAGAGAGTTATTATGGGTTACTGAAAGGCCTCAGGCTGCTAAAATGCAAGAGAAGTCTCAGCACAGATGGAATCTGTCCCCCAATTGAATTCCAGTCTAAAAGCTTTGCAGTCTCTTGATTTTCCATTTGCTCGTGGCCCTGAATTGCTAGCATTGGGTCTGATCTGTGAAGAGCACAGATCTAGTAATGCAGACAAGGCACTGCATTCTTCCAGCTTTCCATCACCTTCTATCCTACCATTATGGCATCCTATAAAAACACTTTCTATATGTAGCGATCACAAAGAGTGGTATCGAACTCAAGTAGGTGTCAAAGCTGCAAATTCCAGACCATGAGTTTCCACCGGCGACTTGGAAACTCTCATAAAGTCTGTGTTTGATTTGGATGGTTTAAAGACAAAATCCAGGCTGGTTTGTGGGACCTTACCCCCTATTTTCCAGACCTCCCAATGCTGGTAATTTCTCTCACTGCTTCACAGCTTCCATGCTCTCAGAATGAAAGCTGATATAGAGCACCTTCATAAAAACAAATCAGACAGATAAAAAGTGCTGCTACCCTTGATGAGACATGCTCTCCAATTTCAACTAACAAGCTGCTTCCTTCCCTCCTGTTTAGGTAGCTGTTGCATCTTAGGGAACAACCACTGGAGGACACCTCCAGGTGACCATGTCTGGACCCTTGTTTATGCAAGGAGCCACATAAGATTTTTTTCTTCCTAAGCAAGGTTCTGATGGATGCAATTAAGAATAAACTTTAAATGTGAAAACACTGTAATAAAAACTCATCATTCACAATGTATTGCCCTCCATAAGTTGTCAAAATAAGGATTTGCTGAACAGCAATCTGGTGGTGCACATTTGTTAAGTTGGTTGCTGGGCTTTTGACAAAGGTATAAGCAGAGGCGGGGAGTGGAAAGCCTAAGTGTGAACACTGAGAGTCACTTCAGAGCCCTTTAACCTGTTGGCATTGTCCTTACACTGCACAGAGCTGCACATTGGAAGTCAGCCCACTGAAAACACTGACCCCACTGAGAGCAGAGCCTGCACCGTAGGCAGCTTTAACTCCATCTTCCCACTCCTTGTGTGGTTTAGTCTGCTGCCTCCTAAGACAAGCAGTATGCAGGTCTCATATGGACCCAGAAAAATGAGTTCTCTTCGTGTTTTGAGGAGAGGATATAAGGAATTGAAACAGAGACAGTGAAATCTGTAGTTCCTGCAATCTCTTCTTCAGCTGAAGTCTTCAGGAGCATCTAGTCCTCCCACACAGCATCTTCAGGGACTGGACAAGCTTAAATCACAGTAGGGAGAGCATTCACATGCACATTATGTACTTGTCTACCTATCTAGCAATATAGATAAACATCTGTACACTAAATACGTAAATGACATCAGTGTTATGATCCCACCAGTTACTATGATCACCAGGCCATGCATGAGATCTATAGAGCTTGGTGGGGCTTCTCTCCCTTTCATCAGCTCTTTCATTCTCCAATTTATATGAGTCCACCTGAAAAAGCCAGGAGCTCATTCCAAATCCAGACAATTGCATCAGATAGCTCTGCCATGCTGACACCCATCCCCTGGGCAGGCTCTGTAGCTTTTCAGGTGCACGGTGGAATATATATGAAATCCAGCTACTGCATTTCCAGAAATTCTGGCTGTCCAAGTGTACACAATCCTGATACTGTGGCTTGGATGTACAACTGCATGTTCTCCTCTCCCCAGTGTTTCTGCCAGCTTTGGATGCATTAGGCCAGAAAGATGAGGAAAAATTTACCAGGGAGTTGGAGACCTTGTTTCTGACTTTATTCCAAGATCTGATATTGAGCACAGAGGATTATCAAACAGCCACGACAGCTTGTCCCAGTGGTAGCAGACAGTGAAAAAGGAATTCAGTTTCAAATGTCTTCTCTAGCTCTGCTCCAGTTACTCACTCGTTAGAGCTTCATTTCAGGTGATTTGAGTGCATCTCTCCTATCAAAGATCCCTCACATCTTGTTTGTACACCACTGCTTTCTCTCAAAACTATAATAGTTCCCTCCTGCCATTTTGCAGGTAGACAATGAGCAACCTCTGGTCAAACTCAAGATCACTGAGATCTCACTGAAGGTGAAGGGGTTTTATGTGTTTTTATTACTCTGGCATCTCAAAATTTGCCAGCATTTTTTCTTCTGGAGTTCTCAGCAATGCAATACATGAGATTCCTGCTTTCAGAGTGTTCTTTTTCAGTCCAGTATGAGCCTCCTATTTTTAATGTAGATTTAGTTAGTATACAGATTGCAGATTCAATCTAAAATGCTATTCAGAACTTTTGATGAATGACTGCATTGCACCACGCACAATTTATGTAGGAAATGGGCCTAGGTGCTAGAAATATGCTCAAATCCACATTTATAATCCTGGGAGAACCTGTCAAAGCCACATCTTCTGTTACCAGCAATTGAATTCTACCCATTTTAAATATAACATTCTTACGCACACCTCTTGTCCTGCACTGTAAATGCAGTTTCCAGATATCTAAAATTTGCTTAGCCATGGTTTGCTTTAAACATATAGAAAATGTCTTCAATTGCAATGCCCTACTTTTGTTGCAGGTTTTTTAACAATGTAAATTCATCTAAATTTATTTTTTCATACATGCCCAGTATGAATTGCTCAGCATTTACAAAAAGCAAAGTGTGTTTGTGTGAATTGCTTCCAACGTAAAAAGATTGACCCATGATAACCATCTGGAGTCTGCACAGATGCTTACCAAGAGGATCATTGTTTGTGTGACTCTGTGTTAACATTAAATAATGACTTCAAAGGCAAATGCCTTTTCAAACCAGAGCCTTCCAAGCACGCAGATACTATTCTTTATACACACATGTAGACACATCCATACGTGATGTTCCCAGGAGAAATCCGAGTAAGAAATGGTAAAAACAGAACAAGCCTACTCAGGCTAATCATAAAATATTCATTGTGGAACAAGTTATGAAGCTCTTGCACGGGGTCAAACTTTCTTTAAAGTCACATGGATATTTAGTTCCTAAAGCAAACATACTGCAGGCCAGGATACAAGTTTGCATCAGGTTTCTTTCAGTTTGTTTTCCAGAAAAGTTTATCCAAGTGAAAGAGAACATAAACACTGAAACAAGAATAACCTCAATTTTAACTCACATGAGTTAAAATTGAGCTCTCTATGAGCTCCACTAATAGACTTTCCACCACAAGTCTTTAATGAGAGTAAGTTAGCATTCACAGCATTCTCTTGGTCAGAGTTAATGGCTCCCTCTTATCAATGACTGAACATTCAAAATCCTCCCATTTATTTATTTATATATCTTGAGGCATTCGTGGCATTTTATTTAAAGCACGCGTATAGAAAATCAACCAGAAAAGACATCATTCTCCATGTAGGTTCTTGCAATGGCTAATTACTGTGAGGGTTAAAAGTCTGTATCAGAAATTGTCATTTGAGTTAGAGTTCTTCAAATCCTAGTAATTATTTTCATGTTGTGCTCTGGACATACTTCAGCAATACTCTGTCTTTCCTTCTCCAAGTTAACTGGTTTTTTTTTAAAGTCTTGTCCTCATCCAAAATAAGCAATGGCTTGGGCTCAGCCCCATGGAGATCACAAGCAACTGAAATCAATTATATCCAACTCTGCTCAAGATCTCTCTGATAGCATCAGTTATTAAAAACAAAACCAAGATCATGAGCACATTCTCTAGAAAAGAAAATTAAATGTTTCTCCTCAAAGGAAAATGTTAACAATCGCTCTTTAAGAGAAAACTGCATACTGCAACTGAGAAAAACTGAACTCATACCTAAAGTTATCCTTTTTTAAAGATGTATAATTGTATTCCTAATGTATAACAAGACTAGATTTTCTTCTTTTCTTTTTTCTTTTTTTCTTTTTTTTTTTTTTTTGTCTAGAAGAAGCTGAAACTGGAAATAAAAATATTTGACTCAACTGGCAAAAGTTTCATTTAATTCCATTGGAATGCTGCCATCAGAGCCATAGACATGGGCCTTTTGATAACACGTTTAAGTAACTCTTTCATATAAAGCCAGAATGCAAATACAGATGAAGCTGTACTTGAGCACTGTGGCTTTCCAAGTGACAGTGTATGTATTTGTAGTGTTTCAGTAACAATGAGATGGAATGAGTAGCCATTAAGTTGTGTGCATCGTTTCAGCACACAGCACAATAGCAGAAGTCCAAGGAGTGGTTGAACAAGTACATTTTCTCAGCTTTTGAAAGCTAGAAGTAAATTGGCACTCAGAAACCAGACACCAGTTATTTAAGTTCCAGTTCACAAACACCAAATCAAAACAAAAGCTGTTGGAATTAGTTAAAATAAAAATGGAAAACGGTGTGTGAACTAGTAAAAATAACAGAAATAAGTGCTGCAAACAATCACTTTAGATATGTCTTTTTCTGTACTCCTCCATTTGTGCAAATAAGTAGGGCAAAAAAATTCTAGCAATTTATCCAGGGTTAGGTATTATAACAAGTAAGACAATGTTGCCTCCTTAATCACTCATTCAGTGGTCTGTTAAGTCACAACTAAAATATTAATACATAGGGACTGCTAGAGATGTTCCTTTTCACAGTATTAGAAACCTAAGTAATAAACGCACCATTGTGATCCCATCCATTCACCAACATCTACACTGGAAAAAAAAAATCTTAGGAGGCAAAAGACACTGCAAACAGAATCTGTCAAGAGAATGAGTTATCCTTTCTCATCGAGGTGGTCTTCCTTGGAATGACTGGCTCAGTGTATTCCTAGTGCGATAATACATTCAGGAATGGGACACTGTGCACCTAGAAGTTCAAGTGGAGGCTCCTAACAGAACTCAGACACTCTCTCAATCCATCTCCCTCCAAAAACGTCGGATTAACACTTGGCAGAATGACAAGGTAAACAAGGAAAAGAAGCTATCAGCCAGGCAAGTTAGCAGGGAAGTACACTTATTTCAAAACCTTTGACTGCTGACATTTTCCAGTAAAGCTCTCTTCACGGCATAAATGTGAACCAGTTCCACATGTTGCTTTCAGAAGTTCCCACTTCTCACAGGCCTGCAATGAATGGTTGGTGGGCAGGGGAGGTAAGAGGAAACGTCTAGCTACTCCTGACTTTTTCTCTTCCTGCTATAACACCTTTCCAGTCAGTTCAGAATAGTACTAGCAATTATAGTGCCGCAATTCCAACAGTTTGAGAAAATAAAAGCAACCAGGAAAATGAGTGGCTCTTTTTTTCCTCCTAATGTCATTATAGTATGCTCTTGTGACACTACTGTCACTGTTCCAGTGTATTAACTGTGCTTAAGGATGGAGACTCATCTGGCACTGTTTTTGAATTAATTTCATATACATCCAAAATGCTGGTGACATCAGTAAAAACAAACACATTGCTCACAAAGATTTCCAAATGGTTGGCTGGAGATCTTCATCGACTATAAATTGTGACTCGCTGAGCAAGTTAAATGCAAGCAGTGCTTTAGAACACAGTGAGGGATAAGTTTTGAGTCCATATGCCCTTCTCTCTGCAGTTACTAAAAACTAAAAAATTTCCATCCAGAAGCAGAGCAATTTTTATCTACTAATTCACTGTATGACATGTAATTAGAATGAAGTGAGTATTGGGAGCATAGAAGAAACTTCCAATCCATCTCCACAAACATGGTAAAAAAAATAAGTATTACATTTTACTGCTGTGTTTTGGGTTAGCTTGGTGCACCCTATTGGAAAATGGAAAGGCAGGGGCAGGTCCTGCCTGACAAACTTAGTGGTCTTCTATGATATCAATGAACAAGGAAAGAGTCACTCATGTCAGCTACCTGACATCAGTAAGGCCTCTGACATGCTCTCCACAACATCCTTCTCTCCAAACTGGAAGATATAGGTATAGGTATATAGGTGTAAGTATATATATAGACATATATATAAAAGATATATATATGGGTGGACTGTTCATTGAATGAGGAACTGGTTGCAAGAACATACCTAGAGAGTTGTAGTCAATGCCTCTAGATGGAAATAAGTGACAAGTGGTGCCCCTCAAGGGTCAGTACTGGAACCAGTGTTCTTCAATATGTTTATCAATGACATCAACAGTGGAATTGAGTGCACCCTTAGCAAGACTGCAGATGACACAAAGCTGCATCGTGCATTTGACATGCTCAAGGGTTGGGATGCCATTCAGAGAGATCTAGACGGGCTCAAGCTGTGTGTCGAGGAGAAATTTGTGGAGTTCAACAAATCCAAGTGCAAGAACTGGCACTTGGGTCATGGCAACCTCTATAAGAACAAGCCAAGGGATGAAAGGATTGAGCACAGCCTTGCCAAAAACAATTGCAGGTACTGGTGGATGGCAAGCTGGACACGAGCCAGCAATGTTCCCTCAGGCCAGAAAACCAACCATATCCTGGGCTGCATCAAAATAGCAGGGTCAGCAGGTTGAGGGAGGTGATCCTGCCCCTCTGCTCTGCACTGGTGAGGCCTCATCTGGAGAACTGCATCCAGATGGGGAGTCCTCAGTACAGGAGACATGGACCTGTTGGACCATATCCACTGGAGAACTACAAAAATGACCCTACAAGGACAGACTGAGTGAGCTGGGGCAGAAGAAGGCTTCCAGGAGACCTGATAGCTGACATTCAGTATCTAAAGAGGTGCTATAACAAAGAAGGAGACAGAATCTTTACTGAAGTCTGTTGAAGTCTGTTCTGATAAGAGGAAAGGTTTCAAACTAAAAGAGGGGAGATCCAGACTGAATATAAGAAATAATTTTTTTTACAATAAGGGTGGTGAGGAACTGGAACATGTTGCCCAGAGGAGGAGGAAGAAGCCCCATCACTGGAAACATTCCAGGTCAGGCTGGATGGGGCTCTAAGCAACCTGATCTAACCACAGGTGTCCCTGTTCATTGCAGGGGATTTGAACTAGATGACCTACAAAGATCCCTTCCAACTCACGATTCTGTGATTCTAGGATTCTCTAAAAAGGATTATGAAATATCCCAGGATCTGTACAAACTAAAATGTATCTTTCAGTTAAATGAACTTCTACTACACCCATAATGCATCAATCTAAAATTTCCATTCCTTTTGAAGAAATGAAATCCTCAAGGACTAATAATATAATCTGTTTTTTATGTCTTTTTGTTTGTTTGTTTGTTTTTCCTGGGTTCTGAATGAGCTCCTTCTCTTCTGTCCAGGTTCTATTCATGGTTGTTGTTACGTGAGTAATAAAAACCATCTTCATTTCAAGTAGAATTACTAATTATTTTGTCTTTAAGTTCATATATAAATTCTTGATTCTTAAAACAATCTTGTTTTGAGCTATATATATATAGTAAAGCACTCTCAACTTTCAGCATCACTGTTCATGAGAATCTGCAGAGTTCTGGCTGACCGATTAAACTTCCCAAAGTAAGCTTGATAAATGCTTGCTCTATAGAAGCATGAAACTCCCCACAAGCAAAACCTGTCAAAATCAGTCCTTTCTAACATCAATTATCTACAGAGACAGAAAAAGGGAACACAAAGACCACATTGTGGTGCAATATTTTGTTACAATCACCTTTTTCAATGTACATTTTATCTTTTCTGTACTCATTCTATTTTCAATGTTTTTTCCTAAAGATTAATGTTACCAACAGTGGTTCTAATGGAAAATACATGATAAATTCTGGACAAGTTTCCATTTTCATAGCCTGAAACCACAGTATATTCTGTGTGTTTCAATAGTTCCTGCCTGAGAAGATACTTAAAATGTACTGTATTTGTTCTGTATTTGTTCTTTGGGTCACCATTTTTAAAGACAGTACTTAACTTACTGCTTCGTCCAATTTTCTTTCATTCTTTTCCCTGTTCCCTCCTTCCTCGTTCTTTCTGGATCATGTCTTGTCTTTTGTTAGCTGGAGCACTGCCATGACTGAGAGGCCAGTACCCTAAACCTTGCCTTCTTTTTTTAAGAAGATAGTTAGAACTACAGTCTTGAGGATCACCAAACTCAAAGTCTTACACAAAAGATTTCTTCTTCAAAACAATGCTTTCACTCTGGTCATTATGTTAACTGAGAACTGGAACAACTGAATTCCTGACTTGAACAACCTTCATGACAATCTGTTTTTAAAAACCCAGCTGGCAGATTTTGTGACTGCAGCACCAATTAATTCCTCTTTAGTACAACATTTGTCTCTTTGGTTTTTGGTCACTTGCTCACGTGATGGTTTTCAAAGCACTTTCACAAACACACATCTACTCGCTGCTGAGGTTAGTACCAAAGATGCTAAGGTTGCACAGAGAAAGAAATCAAAACATGGAACCTGTCTCTTTATTATACAGTGCTAGAGGAGGAAAGAAGGAAGGGATATAGACCACCAAAATATAGAATTGAACAGTTAATTGCATTACTTCCTTCTGACGTTACCATATCCTATCTTTGATCCCTTTACCCACTCATAAACTATGATTTTTTTTCTGCTCTGATCAACCTTTCTCCATCCAGATTATCATAACTCAGAAGTCTTCAGACTGACACACCTGAAAGTGTGGGCAGAAAGGCACTTATCCAGGTATGCTTGGCCATGCTGAGCCAAAACATCCTGCTGGTTATGGCCTGGCCCAGGTGCCTCTAATAAAGAAATGAGGTGTGTGATGGATAGGTCAGAGATTAATTTCACTTTAAAAGTAGAAGCTGATTATTATTTTATTATGTATATATATAATTTACAGTTTAATTATGTTTTCTATTATTTATTTTTTAATTTTTTTTTTTTTTAAGTTATTCAAGGATTTGGACATGATTGCTCTTATGGGTCAATTTTAACCTGGGATATTCTATAATCTTGTCAACCTACATGTGTACATTGCTTTTATGACTTGAGAGTTTCCATACCTTTCACTATAATCTATGATGAGCTCAACAATCAAGTAGAGAGAAAACACTGTCATCACAAAATGTTAATACAGAAGACAGAATCCACCACAATGTATAAAGAAATTAAAGTCTATTTTTTATTAGTGAATTATGAAGCCTACCTCTTTCTCCTGGTCTTCCAGGTTGACCAGGGTTTCCTGGGAATCCTTGCATGCCTGGAGAACCTTGCTCACCCTGTGGCCCTGGAGCCCCTGGCCGGCCTGGTTCCCCAGGAGGTCCTGCAATAGTTCGCGTTGAGACAGACTGGCTTGGTATCTGATTCAGAATGGAGTTATATCTGGCCATATGACCTGTCAGGAAAAACATCAACATTTTTAATATGCAGTGGAGAATCCAATTCAGCTAAGTTTGAACAGAGCACTAGCAGGTCCTCAAGGCTGCAGTCTGGCATGCTAGGAACTTCAGTGACATGAAGTTGGTGAAGAAACATTGGTTTAGGAAGTATACAGAAAATAAGGACAACTATTGTGCAGAATTTCATTTCCTTGCTTTTGTGGTTTTTGTTCTTGTTGTTTTTTTTTTTTTTTGCATTTGAGATCTGCAAAACTCTAGAATTGTTACAGCAGAAGCTTATGTACACCCTAATAAATTGGAAAAATACAAGCTGGTTTTTAGCTGCCTGATACTAATGAGCTTTAGTTCAAGATAAATCCAGCTGGATCATAAATACTGACAGTCCAGCCTAAAATGAACAGATTCGCCTAGACAATCTGGAAAGCATCATATTTATGAGCAACTATGGCAAGAAAAGATCTAATCTAGAGATAGGAGCTTATGAACTCTAAAAGTATTTACCCTGGATGAGTTGTTCACACACTTGACGAGCAACAGCACGCACCATTGCTTGGGACTGCAGATCACCCTGGATAACAAAAACAAGTACTGTTGCATTGTTTTACTCATTTCTGTCTTGAAAGTGTTCAAATGAAATACATTTATTCTTACTGAGAGATCCCATCTTTACAGATGAAAACAAAGCCAAGGAAGTTTGGGGATTTCATTGGTCCCCATTGCTGTTTTTAGAAAGCAAATAGAAGTCTGAGAATGAAATCTTCAAGCAAGATTTGGGGACATGCTTAATTCTTCTCACCTTCAAACATTTGTGTAGCTATATACAAGGCAATGTCTGGAAAAAAAGTAAGTTTGCTTGATTGCACAGAGAAAATTATTGTTCTTGTATTCTTGTAAACAAAAAGAACAATAAATTGTTGGAAAAAAGCTTTTTACAAGATACACAGCCTCAGAAAAAAAAAACAGCTAACCTGGGAACATAGACTTACCCGTTCACCCCTTTCACCTTTAGGTCCAGGAGCACCCTACAAAAAGATCCAATGTAAAATTAATTATTGTTTTGCTATATTTTAAAACATCGTTTTTTATATCTTAAAACTTAAAACCTATGTACCATCTCCCTTGCAACATCACAGTAAACTGAACAAGGACAATTACGTGGAGAATATAATCTTCTCTGGAGGTTATCACATACTGAATAATCTTGTTTAAAATGCCAACAAGGGCAGGCCCTGAGGTGACTTTTGATGGCTGAAATATGTCTAACAATAGTATTGAGTATGAAGAAGGGAAGGATGATGGGATAAACAAGAATTCAGCTTTGCATGAAGACGTTGGCAGCGACTATGTACGAGTAGACAGCAAAGGAATTAAACTGCTTGGAAAATCAACTATGACATTAAAGATAAAGTAACACCATAATAATGGTGAGGATGATTAAGTATTGGAACAAGTTGTCTGGGCAGTTACAGCATTGCCAGCAAGGCTTTTATGGTAGGCCAAGCAGGGACTTCTGTTCAGGTACACCGGAAACACATCAATGTCCGTGTCAAGAGTTAATCTGCTGACTAATTCCTTGCTAAAGCTTAGTTTATCCTCCTATCCTAGGAAAAATGAAACCCCAACAAAAATGGATAGATTATTTTTAGGTCTATTTCATATAAGTCTACCATGGGGAAAGACAGTTACTGAAATTCTATCAGTTTTCACACATCTAGCTATTTTTTTCAGAACTATTAGAGTTTAAACATTCGTAGTAAAGGTCTTACATGACTCACAGGAATACCTACATTTTAGGAGATTTAGTTCAATATCTGGAACACGTTTGGATATGAAGTGAATGGGCAACGTCTCACACACTGACAGTAATAATTGCCATAGCTCATCAAATCTCCTTAGGACATTTCAGGATTGCACTTAGAAACCACGCAGACTTGTGCTTTAGGTTGTTACCTTTGCTTACATGTCATCAGTTACTGAATTCCCACTTAACCAAATAAAATTCTTGCCTTAGACTAACCTCCAAAGCAAACTGGATTTTGAAAAAAACAAATCTATTCTACAAATCAAGTAAGAAGTACACATGGTCACATCCAGGTGCATTTAAAAATTAAAGAGAACATTCTCTTTGATATGTGCAAAGAAACAAGTACATTTTATAATTAACCAAGGAACGAAATGCTAAAATATTAATGTAAAATACTATCTGAACTATTACAGAGAAGAGGTCCACTGTAATTCTTCTAGCTCTTTTATGTATCTTCTACAATCACTTTATAATCAGATTACATTCTGCTAGTTAAACTGTTTTATTTTATAAAAAAGGAAATAACATCTGAAAATTGAACTTAGTACTAGACGATCCAAATACTAACTTTAGGTAGAAAGGTGTGGTTTTGCACTCAATCAAGTTGCTGGTCAAACTTCCTGCAGCTGAAATTTATGATTCCATTATAGGAAAAGCCATTACCATTAAAGAGTTCCTCTGATGTAAACCCAAAGTAACTTCCTGCAATATTTTTACAGTATGATAATAAGAATAAACTTATTTCTGAAATACTGAGATGAATAAAAGGCATATTTTAACTTAAAAAGCAAAGGAAAAAAAGGAAAAAGTAATTGCACACAGATCACAAGATCTTACGCTATTATGTTCTTACTTTCACTTCAACCTCTAATTTTAACTCTCTAATTCCTATATTCCAAACATTATATGCAAGATCAACAAATATACATTTAAATATGAAAAACAAACAAAGAAAAACATTTTGCTTAATCACAAACTGCAAACAGATCATGAGCATAAATACTGAGGGATTATGAAAACAGTGAAGCCAGGATCAGAAATCAATGAATGCACAATAACAAATATATCAGTACTAATTTATGATACTCACAGGAGCTCCAACATCACCTTGTGGCCCCTGGCTTCCTGTAATACCTGGAACACCTGGAGCACCAGGTATGCCCTATGTGGAAAAGAGAAAGAAAACATGATGACATCCATGAGGCCTGCTGAGAGAAAGAGCTATGATGCAGGAGAAGTCCTTAAAGCAGTATTTCCTCACTTAGAATTCAGAGGGCATTTAGAGTTGCATTATTAAGCACAGGTACATTTTTACAGTTTACAAGTCTTTTACAGTTACTGAACCATTTTCTGTTGGTTTTGTTTGTTTGTTTTTTGTTGTTGGTTTTTTTTTTTGTTTTTAACTTGGGGGCTATTAGTACTTGAATGTATTAATTTATTTTTCAGAAGAAGATTAAAAATCAAGATGCTGTATATTGGATTTTACTTTTTAATACTGATTCACTTTTATCAGTGCAAACTGTCTTGCTTCCTGATCTAGTCAACTATTACAAAATAATTCAATATTGGAATTTAAACTGTACACACACCAACAACAAAACTGCAATTTTAGGTATGGATTATGACACCCTTATTTTCAGATGATCTTGGACTTCGTTTGACCTACTTACAAAGAAAGGTGCTATACTCAAAGTCAGCAGAAATTTGGGTGTTTCTTTTAAATATCCCATATCACAAACAAAATAGCTTATGCCTTAATACATCTCTGCTACAAATCATCCAGCTATATTTCATTTTTCAACTGGTGACCACGGACTGGGCAATCCCAACACAGATCAGCTGTTGGGCTGACAGAAATTTTTTGTTCAGATTACATGGGAATAATAAAGAATCTTTTTTTCCAAGGATTGGATTGAATATGAGCTAAGTAAACGTCATGAGAACATAGTGAGAAACGTCATTTCAGCAAGACAACTGGCTAGCTAGTTACATCTCCTAACCACAGAATTTCTGCCAGTCAAGGACCAAAAAGAGAAAAGATTAAGACATATATTTTGCAGTAGAAAGCGCATCAAAAGCACTGCCCTGGGAGAAATACCTGAGAAAAACTGGCTTTTGAGGCATGCTCTCTGAAGAAGGCATGGACTGCTGAATCATGAGGCTAATCCTGTGACATTACTACTGTTCTGGGGGATGCATATCTAGCCAGCCAAGAGAAGCGACTGTTGCACCCTGTTCTGGTGCAACTTCATCTTGAGCACTGTGTGCTGTTTTGGATGGCACAATGTATACAGGACACAGAACTGTTAGAGAGCATTCAAAGGAGGGCTATAAAGACGGTGAAGGATCTAGAGGGGAAGATTTATGAGGAGCATCTGAAGTCTCTTCATTTGTTCAGCCCAGAGCAGAGGAGCTGAGGGGAGCCCTCAGCTTACAGCTCCTCACATGTCCCTGATGACAGCAACAAGGCCCAAGGGAATGGCATGGAGCTGTGTCAGGGGACAGACAAGCTGTGTATTATGAAAAGGTTTTTCACCAGAGTGTGGTCAGGCACTGTCACAGGCTCCCCAGAACAGCGGTCATGGCACTAAGCCTTCTGGAGTTCAAGAAGAGTTTGGACAATGTTCTTAAAAATATGGTTTGAATTTTGGGTGGTCCTGTGTGAATCCAGGATTTGGACTCGATGATCCTCATGGGTGCATTCCAGCTTAAGATATCTATGATTCTATGACTCTCTGCATGGAGAACACTCAACACCATCAGCGGTTTTATCTAATATAAATCTGTCAAAAAGACATTAAATTTGCCTAACCATGCTAGCTAGGAAGTATGAAACTGACTCTGGAAGCAAACTTACATCTTGCACTGAAGGCTGAATGAGGTCCCCGCTGTCTTTTTCGATTATTCTATGAGAGCATTTGAATATGCACACTCACTTTCAGCCTCCAGTCGTAGCAAACTGAGCAATTCACTTCAACTAATAATCCCAAGTGGAATTTCTTACAGAAAGAAAGTCTTACCCCAAACAGTAACAACATTAATTTCTCTTATGTAGTGCCATTATTCAGCTAGAAGCAAACTATCAACCTATTGATGGAACAACTCTCTTCTCTCCAGACATTTTTTTTTCTTGAGCTAAGTGAGAATGGAAAAAAATGACACTGGACAAGCAGCTTTCTGCCAACTTTGTGAGTCATGAGAATCCTAGCTTCCAGGGAGAACTTTTGGCCTTGCCTAGATAACAGAGTGACCTACTGCCCCCCTAAGATCTGCCGATCTTTACAGTAATAAAGTCAATGGGCAATACTCACAACTGGGCCAGGAGGTCCTTGTGGGCCTGTGGGTCCATCTTTGCCAGGAAGGCCCTAGAAAGGAGAAATGTATATAATTTTATCAGCTTTTTATACATAAGTTATTAATTTGTTCAATTTCTTCTAGAAAGCTTTTTCTTTCTTTTCTTTTTTTGCTCTGGGGAGAGTTTATTTCTTAAAAGGAGCTACAGCGTAGCCAGCATTTTAAAAAATCCAACCACGGTCTCACTGTGCTTTTGAAATAAGAAAGTAATGCAAAAATCTTTGTACTGGCACTTTTCTCTCTTTCACTTATAATGCTGCTATAATGAGGGTTTGCTGTCCAACTTGTCTCCCAGAAGATGGGTCACACTTCCAGGTCTGTTCTCACTGGTTGTGACTGTTCACAGTCCCATGGATTAAGTGCTGAAAGACTCTAATTGCCATGCATCTCTCTGTCCAGCTACACTGTACATATGTACCAGCTATCACAGAGGTCCTGACTCAGGAAGCAGCATAATGAGAGTTCGATAGGGATTCTCATGTGGTTTACATTATGAACGTGCTTCAGAGCTTCCAGAATTTGAGCCAGAAACTAAAGATATCTTGGAGACTGGAAAGCAAGCAAATCAGAGAAGAAAGGCTGACCAGATGTAGAAGAAAATACATTATCGGTAAAGCATTCGTGCAAATTAACCAAAATACACATTTTGCGCCCGCATACTATAAAACAGATTTCTGAACAGCCAGTCATATGACAATTATTTAATTACTGCACAAACTCAAAAGGAGAAATACGATCTTATTACTGGCTCGAGACCAGAATATGGAGGTAAGAGTAGAAGGAAAGTGAGGTTTTTAAAGAGTTCATGCTCACACACAGAGTAAAGAACATTCTAGTTCTTAATAGGAAAAGGGCTTAGTTTCAGTAATTAATATAGCATGAACTAGTTGTTCCATGCTTTACATGGTTTGGAAACTGATTAAAAACTGCTTTCATATGGAATAAAAAATCTGGTGTGGGAATATCATGTCATGTACCTAGAAAGGACTGTTTTAAAAAAAAATACACCAGAAGAGTGTTATGATGATCATCATGATCAATTTGTATTCTGTCATCTATGCATCTTTCAGATTGATAAGGAAATACTATTTTCCTATTTCATAATGCAGCCAGATGATTTCTGAAACTTCCAAGTACAAAGCAGGTCTCCCATCACAAAAGCAAAAATAATATCAAACTGGCATTGAAATAAGGTTACTGGATCACAATAGTTTTAAGACCTACACAGAGAAAAGGATGCAAGTCCAGTTCAATTCAAATACATTTGCTAAGTAAAGGAAGTGAATTCATTCTTCAAAATTGTTATTTCTGAAGGAGACAGAATGGCAGAAGGAACTTTGAACTGCATTACAAATGATGAAATAGGATTTCTGACACTCAGAAAGAATCAGCATGAACAAGGTTTTGAAAAATTCAGTGACGGGTGTCATTCAGTTTTATAATAGCATGGAAGATTATATAACTCCTTGGTTTTGTAAATAGTATCACCTCCGGGAAAATTGGTATCTTCATGTTTACAAGTATATTTCACCTTTTAAAGCAAAGAGTGAAAATCTGCACTTATCTTTGATTCGTACGAAGGCAAGGTGAAAACTGGCTGGACATCCATGTGGGCTTAATTTATCTACCGGGGAAGGAATTGGAGAACCTTCTATTGACTTCTAGAATATAGCATAAAAATAACACTGTACGATGTCCATCCCTTCTCCCATCCAAATCAAAGTGTAGAACTAACAGAATGATCACAACTATCACATTAGCTTGGAATATAACTCACAATTTATTTCTTAGGAGCAATTTTCTTACTTTTGGCTGCTCCCAATTCTTATCTGTTCCTAGGATTCCGTTCTCCTGGCACTGTGCATGTATCTCTTGGCCACACAAAATCACTTCCTATTATACTTGTTAACTGTGAAAATTGCTTTTTATAAATTAAGACAAAGAGAGGTTGCATTTAAGGGCGAGTAAGGCAACACCTATTCTCTCACGTAGGATAAAGACCAAAGATATTTGTTTATGCTTCAATGACATTATTTAGGTTATCTGATGAACCAGAATGGATTTGATACTCATTCTGAACTTGGGAGCAGGGAAGATTACTAAGGTAACAGGAAACTGGCAGAAAGACTGGGAATGTATTTCTTCTGGCTCTTGTTTCCCATTATTTTTTGTCTACGTAATGTATAAAAAAATAGAGTACTGTGAGAATTCACAAGCTATATTCAGAGTACTGAAGCCTTAAAGAAATAATTCACTCTGCTATTTATTGAAATTTCTTCTTTGCTTCAATATCTCCAGAATGCCTGAAGGAATTACACAGCACAACAGCTCTTCATCCCTTATTCAGCCAAAGCCACAACAGGAACAACTGCATACACAGCCACCAATTGAATCTCCTTAGTGCACAATCAAGAGCATTTTGATGTATGACCTCAAATGGAGGGCAGTTTAGAATCAAGATGAATACTGTTTTGCATAGTCATCTTAAATTGGAGCATGCTATAGTAATAGTATGAAAAAGAGCAGTGGAGAAATAGCGTAGCTACAATTGCTTTTTTAATTAGAAATATAATTTGCTAGAATACAAATGGCATCATAGAACATAGGTACCATCTAAATCTCCATAAAATTTCAACCCTGATGAAGACAGTAGAAGCTGCTGCTGGCTTCACTAGAAACACTTCAGCTTTTGGCAGCTCAAACTTTGCTTGGGGGTATTTGCAGAGAAGTGGTTTTACAAGTAGGATAAACACTGGCAAAATCTCAACTGAAGCTACTAAGGCTTGAAGGACTTCCACATACTGCTTTTGAATACGTCGAAAAACCAAATGCAAACTGCAACCTATTACCTTTATTTTTTTTCTTTTTCTGACGAAAAATTTAAAAAATTCCTCTTGTTAAAACACACACACACACACAAAACAACAACTGCTGTGACCATGAGAAAAATATCACAGAATGACTTGGGTTGGAGAGGACCTAAAAGATCACCTAGTTCCAACCCCACTGCCATGAGCAGAGTTGACATCCACTAGATCAGGCTGTCCAGGATCCCATCCAAACTGGCCTTGAATGCCTCTAGAAATGGGGCATCTGCAACCCTCCTGGGCAACCTTTTCCAGTGTCTCATCATCCTCAAAGTAAAAAAATTTCTTCCTAACATCTAACCTAAATTTACTCTCTTTTAGCTTAAAGCCATTCACCCTTATCCTGTCATTATCAGACCATGTGAAAAGTCAGTCTCCCTCTTGCTTATAAGCTCCCATCAAGTATTGGAAGACTGCAGTGAGGTCTTCCCAGAACTCTTCTTCTCCAAGCTAAACAAGCCCAACTCCTTCAATCTTTTTTCAAAGGAGAAGTGCTCCAGTCTTCTGATCATCTTCACGGCTCTCGTCTGGACCCACTCCAACAGCTCCGAATCTTTCCTGTACCAGGGGCCCCAGTAAAATTTTATTAAGCCAGCATATTAATCTGAGGTGTAGCTTCCAAAAGATCATGCACCAACATGAGCTATTTCTGATTAAATCTAACCCAAAAAAATAGCAGAAATGTAGCTATTTGGATGCTTTGGTCAGAACACAAATCTTTTTTTTTTTATCACAATTGTCTAGTTCTGTCTCAACACACAAGAATAAGTTGACTTTGAATTTCCTTTCTTCCTTGTGCAAGTGCCATCTATGATATAATAGTCCAAAATTAATTCAGCATTAATTCTTCATAGTTTAAAACATATTTCTTTCATATCCCTTGTTAATTATTTAAGTTTTAACAGCAGTTAACTTCCAAAGAAAAAAATTCTTTACATATATGTTTCCCTCTGAGTATACTTTCGCTTCTAAATTAAAGAGATCCTCAGAGCAAAAGATGTGGCACAGCTCATGCTGATGTACATGGGCACATTTCTGCACCTTCATGGAAAATAATCTGGGGTCCCTAGGGGACAATAGATTGAACATGAGTCATCAGCATGCCACTGCAACAAAGACCAACCACATTCTGACTATCAGAGCACAGCCAACAGGTTCAGCAGCGGGTGTGTATGGTTTTGGTCTTCTTAAAGATTAACACGTCCAATTCACGGTCACCAAACGGTCAGGGTCTGGAGCACAGGACATATGAAGAGAGGTTGAAATAAATTGGTTTGCCCAGCCTGGAAGAGAAAACACTAAGGGGCAATCTTATTACTGTTTAAATTACCTAATTGGAAGAAAGAGACACGACAAGAATAATCTCATAGGTGTACAGTGATAGGACAAAAGGCAAAAGATACAAGTTGAAAGAGGGAAGTTTTAATTAGGTGCTAGAAAAAAAGTGTTACAATGAAGTGGTATATTGTATATTGACACAGATTGCACAGAGAGGTTGTGGAGTCTTCATCCTTGGAGTATTCAAGATTAAATTTAACGTGCACCTGAGCTGCGAACAAATGAATTCCGAAAGGTCCCTTCCAACCTTCATCTGATGATTCTCTAAATCTCACTCAGTGTTTATTTACACAAACTGGAAATGCAGACTGGAAATGATTTAAGATCTACACTGTCCTCTGAACTATGCACTGGAAGAGTTGTAATTGGTATCAGCCAACACTACCAAGAAGAATGTTCAATATGAGAGACCACATAAAAACACTGTGGATATGCTAAAAACTGTGTTGTAGCAATATCTCATGTGCTAGTGCAGGCATAGGCTGTGTGTCTTACAGCAGGTTTCTTCGACCTCCTGCTCTCAGAGCACACAGAAGAGGAACCATTAGGAGCTGAAGATATGTTTGAGATGCTGAATCATCTTCCTTATCACTTAGATGTATCTCACTGCAGACAAATATCTGCAAGCAGGGTAAAGTAGCACTGGTCAATATTCTTGGAATCCAAAGTAGCTCCATGTATGGTAACTGCTGAGTCACGGCCTGAACCTCTGACTGATCACCTGAGACAAGCAATGAGTCAGCCAGAGGAGCACAGGTGAAGGCAATTCATCTGGGCTGCTGGAAGAGGTGGAGCCAGGCTTCACCTCTCCTAGACCTATTTAAGAGCTGGTTACCAGTGGGGAAGGATCTCTGCTGGAGATTGCCTCTGCTGGTGTCTTGTGAGTGAGCTCAGGATAGGGGTAAGCCTTCTATTTATCCTCTTTTTGTTATCATAGTCTGCTTTGTCAAACTCTCTTGTTTATTTCATAATTGTAACATCTTAATATTCATTGATTACACACTGCAGCAGCTGAACAAGGAAAATCAATAACATCATACAAGTCTCCGGTCCCACCTTCAGCAGACATCCAACAGAGCTTCCCCCAGTACATACTAACCTGATAAGGAAAAAGCCTATCACTTTACCAAGGAGATGCCCAGCAGAGGACACCTATGAGACAGCTGTGAGTAGTGACAATGTTACAAGCACAGAAGATGCAAACTTGGCATTCAGAACAGGTGTCATCAAGAGGAACATGACAGGCACTCGGGATGATGTATAAACCTGGCAACCATTTTGAGGCACATGAAGGAGAAGAAAATAATCAGTAGTAGTGAGCATAGAGTCACCAACAGCAAGTCATGCCTGACCATCCTCATAAGTTTATGTTAATGAACTCACCAACCTTATGGAGGGAAGAGCAGTGAATACTGTCTTAGCAGACTTCAGCAAAGTCTTTCATGGTGTTTCCCAGCAAGGAGAAATGTAGTCTTGTCCCTGGGGAGGAACATCTCCCGGCACCAGGACGTGCTGGGGGACTCCAGCTGGAAAGCAGCTTGAAATAAAAGGCTTTGGGGTGCCGTCAGAGACACAAAGTTGGCTGTAAGTCAGCAGCGTGCTCCTGCTGCTAAGAAGGCTAATAGTATTCTTGGCTATATCAGGTAAAGTATCACCAACAGGTCATAAGAGGTGACCCTTCTCCTCTACTCATCACTGGTGAGTTCTCCACATATGGAGAACTATGTCCAATTCTGAAGACGTGGACATACTGGAAAGAGTCCAGGAGAGGGTTATGAAGATGATCAAAGAAGTGGAACATATCTGTCCTGTGAGGAGATGCCGTTTCGTTTGGGGAAGAGGAAGCTCAAAGGGAATGTTACCAACATGTAAAAATACCTGAAGGGAGAGTGCTCTTTTCAGTGGGGCCCAGTGACAGGACAAGAGGCGATGGCCACAAACTGGAACACAAGAGGTTCTGTCTGAACAACAGGAAAAATTCTTCTGCTGTGCAGTTGGTGGAAAACAGCCACAGGTTGCCCAGGGAAGTTGTGGAGTCTCCCTGTCTCCCTCCCTGGAGATTTTGAAAAGCTACCTGGACCTGGTCTTGAAGAACCTGCACTGGTTTGGACCAGATGGCCTCAAGAGAACCCTTCCCACCTCAGCTGTTCTGTGACTGTGTGATCAGACTTCCCTTGTCACAGCTGTGTAGATCTGTCCTCTCGAGTGGCCTGAACTTTGCAAGAAATAACAAGGATTGCAACTGTGACTTCACCTTGGATAGTAGCCATGGAGATATGGGAAAGAGAAGACTTTTCCCTTCTCTACCTACACATCTAAACAAGGGTCAGTGTCAGTCTGTTTCCAGACTTTCTGCTCTTGGCTGAAAAAGATGAACAAAAAGCACAAGAGAGTCTAATTACAGCCTACATATTCACCAGGATGCATGACGTCAGTTTGGATTCTCCAGTGTGCTATTCAAGCTGTATCTCTCAATAAGATATGCTTGGGAGAAACACAATCTGTTGTTCCCTTTAGTAAAAACCTCTGTATATTGCCAGCTACAAATACAGGACAGTAAGAGAGCACACTAAACAACCACAAAAGTAGCCATAAAATAAAAACAAAAAGAAGTATTTTTGTATTTTATGAAGTCTTTAATATCACTCTTCTATAACTTGAAGCTGATGAGAGGGCAGGAGAATGCTCATGCTATAGAATCTGAAATGTACATTTAAACCAGTCACCAGACAGGTTTAAAAATATTATCAGGAATATTCAGAAAGTCTGCTTTATTATCAGAAAACACATTTATTTCTCTGATTCAAATTTAACACGGTATTTTTATAACATCAAGCTTTTTTTTTTTTTTTTTTGTAGAGAGGGTGTTTCGTTATAAAAATAATCTTCATATGAACTCACAAAGCAGACAGTGGAGATGCTCTAGTTTTGTAACTAGTTACTAAAATCCACAAAAAGCAAAATTAAACAGGAATTAAAAAGCAGTTCAGAAACACAGAAAAGTACTTCTCTAGATTAACTGCTCAATTAAAATATGAAGAGTAAAAAATAAAGACCTTTTCTGAATTGATTTCAACAATAAAAACAAATGATAAATGTTAGAATTCAAAAGAAAAAAGAAGTACCATTGAGGTGAAGTAACTGAAGAAAAAAAATCCTTGACTGCAGGAGTTATTGAGTCTCTTATCATGTTATCCCCAGTTCAAAAAAGCTTTCAGAAATCTCCCAATAACTATCAGTCCCATGCTTACCTCCCATTAACACTGATGTGATTTGGTCATTTGCTTAAGTGCTCTGTGGCACTGGTTCCATGCTATAATTAAAATATTTCAATGAACAAAAAACACTAATGAGGAAATGATGGCTAAGCTAAGAATAATGTATAAAATCTCAGTTCTAGTAGTATAATAGCTGCAAAGTAGTTTGGCATCTTGGCTAACAGGAGGAAGCCCAACAAAGGGAACATTATACAAAAAGGCAATTTACTTCTTAGGAATTTTCCAGTTCCCTGTAGCTGTTGCTGCAGTTACGTCTTTCAGAATTATGCCTTTCTCAGAGACTTTGGTAATGTCACTGGCTTGGATCTTCACTCATCAAAAGCAATTTTATGTTGTCATAACTGCACAGTAATCAAATAAGTTACAACACCATAAAATTAATAAAACACCACTGTTTGTTGCTGTGGAAATAATTACTGCTGCACAACGTTGCATAAGGTCACACAGATACAATAAAAGGTTAACAGACCTATTTCTGTGAGATCTAAGCTATTTATCCAGCTACTTTGATGAACAACAGAAGAAAATTAACACATGACCCAAGCATGATTATTTCATCTACAAAAACTGGCTATTTATTTACTTGCCATTCTTTATTATAGACAATGTTGGGGTCTTCTACAGAATGAGCACTGCATGCCCCTTCCAGACTGCACCAAAAATGTTTGCTGCACTAGTCCTACGCCATGCTTTTCTCAGAAACATAATTTCTCTGTATCAACCCACTGAGATCCATATGTAGGAGAACTAGATTAATTCTGAACTGCTAACACAGACAGGGCTGAGTGACTCTACTGCAATAGCTGTTAGCTACAGCATAAAGTAAAAACTCTGGGTACTTTTCACCCCAGCAAAACACTCAGTTTAACCAGTGAGGAGGAATGAAAAAGAGGGGGTACTTTTTTGCCACTCACATAAACAATTTCTAGAACAAAATCACTTCAACTTGGCTATGACCAAGATTAGCCAAGCATTGTGGCAAAAATCCAAATGTCCGTCAGGCTCCAAGTCTTTACAAACATGAATAGGTGATACCAAGCTCAGGGAACTTAGGGGGAAAAGATACAATACAGTCAAAGAGAAGAGATTAAAATCATGTAAAAACTGAGCTTCTATATAGAAGGCAGAATTACAGTAGGATAAAGTAGGAAAAGGAATACATTTATCTTCATGTTTCATTACAAGTTAGTTAAAATTATGCCTATTCATCTGATTAGAAAGTTATTCATCTGAAGATAATGCTATGCAAATCTTTATCTTAATAAAATTAATTTCTTTATTTTAGAGGAAAAACATCCATGCATTGTCTAAATTCTACAGTAATTTCAGTGGAATAATTTACATACTTAAATTACTTGCTTAAATTCACAATAGTGAAAGTATTTAAGCACGTTTAAATTCATAGTAATGAGGTCAAGTATCGTTACAGAGATACATATGTACTTTTATAACATGTTCACAGGTAAATGCCAGAAATCCAAAGAAGGTTCAGATTTACCAGAAATGCATTACACTACAGTATCCAAAAAAAGGAACATAAATACATAAATCTTGTTCAAGGGTAATTGAAAAGTCATATTTAATAGTGAACTTCTGCTTATACAGTAACGTTGTTACTATGCTAACAATTGCCTTCTAGCACCTAACTAATAATGAAAGTCTTCCCAAGCAGAAAGGTTTAATTTATAGTTTAACTATGCACATGAATATGAAGATTTGTCTTTTACTGATTCCTAGACAGACTGTATTTTCATTTGTTCTACCAGAAGCAGAATGAGGTTGACCAAATTTTCATATTCTTATTCAAATTTTCCTCTCATCAGTAATTTCTACATGTGTTCACATTCAATATATGATGCCCTTGCAATTGTCTTCATTATTCAGTAATCAGCTATATCATTTGATTGCATGCTTACTGTGTAACACCCACCATCTAATTTTAAACATATAAGCAAAGGGTGCTGGACACAAGCAACATCCATTCCTATGAAAGGCATTAGATGCAGACAGGGTGCATGGTTCCCCCACTGCTCATCTAGCTAGAATTACTCAACCTTGATTTAGCAGATGAAAAGATACTCCACCCTATCTCTGCCATCTCTTCTGGCACAGAGATACAGGTCTCCAGAAACAACAGAACTTAAGTGACATAAGCTACAATAAATCTGCCATGCTAAGAAACATATCCATTATGGAATGGAATCTTTTTAAACAAACACAAGTTCATTTTACCTTACCCTTTGACCTTGAGCTCCATCTCTTCCAGGTGAACCTGATGCTCCTGGGACACCCTATGCATTATAAAGGGAGAACCAATAATGGGATCAACTCAACAGAACGCAACAAAATCACTTTCCAATTTAACTGTATGGCATGGTTTTTCATTTCATTTTTAAATGAGAAGAACTAGGAAATTGATAATGGTGGGGCCATAGAGGAGTTAGTAATGAAGGTATTTCTGTGAAATGAGGGATGGTTAAACACACTTTGTTGAAATGCACACTCATTCGCACTCCCTCACTACAATCCTCTGTTAAGGACACTGACAACTGAGTCACATCGGCCTTCCTGTGCTGCTAAGCTGTAAAGAAATCTGCATCACTCCAGTGTTGTGTCAATATGACTCTTACTGCATGAATCAGTATCTTAACCTGAAGGTATAAATGCTATTTCTCTTTCTCTTTTCTAAAACAAAGCCTGGTACAATATTGTTTGAAGTCATTGTAGCAATATGAAATGGCCTAAGTATGATTACAAATTATGTCCAGCACAGCTCCGCACTGTTCAAATGAAATCTCATTCTCTCATGAAAGCAGCAGAGCAGCCATTACTGTGGTGGTCCAGAAGGCTGACAAAACTGATTTATGAGGAAAGATTGTATGAGTTTACTGTCCCTAACATACATGAACAAAAGGGGGGAACCTGTTAACAACCAACAAACACTGGAATGATATAATGAGAAGAAAACTGTTTGAAAAAGGAAGAGCAAATGATCCTGAGAAGCAGCAATCAATTGGAATGAAAACTCCTACCTAAATACCAGACAAGAATTAAGTTTAGATTCACTGAAAATTACAGTTTTTAATATGCTGATCTTGTGAATGATACCCTAAAAAAAATTAACTGCCTAATATGTCCTCCTATCTAATTCCAGGAGGAATTTACTATTCTTGAAGTGAAAATAAGCAGATGTTACCAATAATTCATTACATAAAAAGGAATTTTAAAGTCAACAGTTTCTAAGTTGTTACAGACCCAATATTCAGTGTGTAACAAGGTCGAGAAAATAATCAGTTCTTCAGACCCTGAACAATTTGGTCACTGCATACCAGCATACCCTAGATTCCTGCTCCTGAATATCCATTTGAGTTTACCATGACAACACACTTCTCAGCAGTTTTGGATATGTGCCTTAAACTCACAATGATGTCAATTCGACACAAGCTTAGTAAGTGACAGGTCAAACAATAACAGAGAATACCTGCAGGCCAGGAAAACCAAGATCTCCTTTCTCTCCCTTTTCACCCGGTGGCCCCTGCAGATTAAGAAGCACTCATAGTAACTCAAATATATGGTTACTTTCCTATTTTTAATGTTCTTATCAGCATCTTTAGGAAAAAAAAACCAACAACAACAACCAACCAACAAGCATACAAACAGAAAACAAGGCTACTTTTCCAGCTGAAAGCAAACCCTCAACTCAATTTGAAAAAAATGTAAACGAAGAATTTACAAATATAAAAAAAAAGACTATGAAATTTACTTTAAAAGACTTCTGAACTAAGCTGACAGGAGTACAGCCATTATGTCACAAAAAATGTAGTTGTTTTTTTCTTTCCTCCTCAGAATCTATTTCATTTCAGTACTCAGGAGTACTAATGATGAAACCACTGGATCTCTACAGAATATATGTATGGCAAGGATATACTTTTCCAGATAATAAGCTAATTTTAATTAAATTCTGTCATAACACATTTCCTCTATGAAAAAACTGATTTTATAATTAAGGTATTAAGGTATTAATATAATTAAGGTATTAAGGTATTACTCCCTGATGACAGCATCAAGATTATGTAGTTTTAAGAAATTACTTTGTTATATTTTTATTGTAGTGCAGTAGAAAAAAGAAAGGGTATTATAACAGTAAAATTATGAAACAAGAAAAAAAAATTACGTATCTGATACCCTTCAGGACTTGTGTGTACATAACTACTGGAGATGGCTATAAAACTAATTTGTCCTGTTGGTTCATTGTTCTGCCAATGTGTGTTTATGATGAAATTCTGATACTTATTTCACAAGAGCTTTGCAAATTCCAGGCCTAATCATCTCCTGTGATGATAGACTCTGTAAGTGCAGTGAATACTATTGCTCAGTTTTGGCAGCAAATACGGTGTTCTTGCTTAGGAATACCTTTCAAGTCAGAACTGATCTGCACTGAGCAATACCACAGCTAGAAGAAAGATTAAATATTAACAATTTGGTACGGGGCCATGTTACTCCCCTACCACGATTCTTTTTTCACTTGTCTCAAGGCTCATAGCTGAGTCACACCAAACTGATTAAATTCCTCCAGCTAACCAGAAGTTCATCTCCAGGTGCGAACTGGAATCCTGGCATTAAATCCACTGTAGCGTAAACCTAAATATGCAACTTCCCCTGAAATACCGAAATGCAGATTCTGATCAGGACACCAAAAGATATTTTGGTCTAATCTAAGATATATGCTGTCCAAAACACAGAAGAAAACCCTATTGTTTGTATAAATCTCACTGGAAGGCCTTGAATAGAAAGTCCACTGGGTCCTTGTGGTCCTGGAGGTCCTTGAGGTCCAGGAACACCAATTTCACCTCGAGGTCCATCTGGTCCCTAAAGTAGCACGGGACATAAGTTAAACTCCTATCATATGGACAAAGGCAGCTTCTGTTTGAAGAATTAAGTACTGATAGACTCAGAAACATCTGAAATATGAGTTAGCATTTGAGTGAACAGTCAGTGTTCCATTTTAAAAAGGCACAGATCCTTTATAAATAAATAAATAAATAATGCTGCTGTAGCAGCATTCTGAATTTTATTTCTTCCATTTCTTTTATCAAGAAACACACATGACAAGTTATGAAAAGAGATACACAAAATACCAATGGAATTTCACTATGCATTTTCCCCAGCAACAGTAGAGAATCTGGGATTCATTTCATGGTTTACATGCAGCAGAAATAAACCAAGAGCCAGTGCATCTGACAACTGTAAAGTGCTGTACAAAGTACCTTTGGACCTGGATCTCCACGATGACCTTTGGCACCTCTGACACCTGGACCACCCTGTAAAGTACAAGCACAGAACTTTCTGCAAACCAAAACTATCAAACAAATAAAAATGAAACCCAGAGAAGCCCAAACTTTTCTTTCCTGTTCTTGAATCGTATGTGATTCACAATGAATATCCTGTCCAGATCCTTTCACTGGAGTAATTAAACTAAGAACATACTTCAGTGTAGTCATATGTAGGAGCAGATACAAACGCAGATGTAACCAATTTCCAGAGCCAAGAAAGCACACACAGTAAGTATCAAAATAACACTGAAAGCTACAACAGGGATAGAAGTTCATACATGTGGTCATGGGTTCCCCTTCAGTTGCTGAAAGCTCCTGCATATCTGTCCATGCTCTTCAGGATCACCACATTGTTAAAGGCTGAGTTTCAATTCCTTAAGAATATTTTTCACCAAGGACAACTCCAGTATCTACTAAATTAACTCAATGGTCAAATTTAGTGTTATACTTAGGCAAATAACCTTTTGTCTATTTTTGTCTTTTTTACTTTCTTCAGTGGTGCCTGCATCTGTTAATCATTTATTAACCAAATGTTGCCATTATTATTAGGATCATCTGAGACACTGGAGCTGCATATACCTATGGATGGCTGCCATGAATGTGTTTTGCATATACATGTTGGATATGCTTTATCCTCCAGGACAGCATAAAGATTGCTATTCACATTTTTTCAGGTCAATTTCCCTCTTCCTTCACTTGAGAGTATCCCTTCATCTCTTGGATATAAGCATTACAGAGACTCTGCCCTTCTTTGTAGTCAAAAAGGACTGTGTACAACTAGGCATCGTAACTGAATTTAAGATTCACAATGAGTCTGGTTTTGAACCCAGTAATCCTAGCATGGCAAAAGCACAAATTCCAGAAAATTGATTTAAGTTGAAAACATCACAAGAGCTTCCCTTATTTTTCCCATAAACTAGTTTTAGTGGTTAAATAAGATTGTATAATAATATCAAATTTGTCATTTCTTTGACTTCTAGTTCTAGCCAAGATTTCTTGTTATGTGTTTTCTGTTATGTTAAATAACTTCTTTATAGTCAGTACTTCCACAAGAAACAATTCTTAATCATTCGTTATGAATTCAACTCTTTAGCTTTTTTGATTAGTTAAAACCAATGAAGCATTGAAAGCTTTTCATTGCAGTTAAACTTCTCCAAGTGATCCAATAATGTTTTGTGTCTCCTTCACTCTCTCGAGTTCTGCAGCTCTCCTTACACAATGCAGACATCAAGTTTGTGTGCTTAGTTCTACATGCAGAATTTCAGACAGCATGATGAAATTCTGGCAGATTAAGGCATAAAAACTGTAACCCATAATGAAAACTTCCAGATAATCTTACCTCCAAACAATACTTTGTCTCATCTAAAATGATCCACTTTCTAAATGATCACAAACAATATTTCCAGAGATATAATCCCAAACAAATGGAAGCCTTTTATCGTGAGTCTTTTTGGTATAATATCTAAGGCTGGCTACATGGAAGAATTCTGATCCCTAAAACAAAAAAATCCTTGGCTTTGTGAGAAGTCACATGATGTTTTAATGACCCAGAGCACTACTGACCAGACAAAGCAATGTGACTGACCCTTGGTTGGCTCCGAAAAGAACAGTGAGTTGGGTTTTTTTGCTCTGCTTTTTTGCAGACCTCATACATATTTCCTGAGCCATACGCCATGTAACTTTGGCAAAAATAAAATAAAATAAAATAAAAAATCACTCAAGAGAGGCTGAATTCTAGAATTACATTCTCCCCATGCCTAGAAGTGATAGGACAGAAGGGGACAGACTCTTAAGCAAGGTCTTGTTGTGATAGGAAAAGGTGAGACAGTTCCAAACTAAAAGAAGGGAAATTAAATTGGAGATAAAAGATTTTTTTTTTCAGTAAGGGTAGTGGAGCCCTGGAACAGGTTGCCCAGAGAGGTGGTGGTTGATCCCTCCCTGGAGACATTCAAGGTCAGGCTGTACCAAGCTCTGAGCAACTTGGTCTCACTGTAGATGTCTGTGTTCATTGCAGAGGAGTAGGACTAGATGACATTAAAGAGTCCCTTCCAATGTAAATGATTCTAGGATTCTATGCCTTTTCTGCTTGATTTTAAACCACCTCTTGTAGGGAACTACCTTACTCAAATTATTGTTTATCTTAGATACAATAAATAAAAATAGATTATTTATTTCTGAATTAAGCTTTGGCATTTCTTGTTCTATATGCATTCTGAACTGTAGCAACACATATCCTTTCATTCAAATAATTTTAAAACATTTTTTATTTTTCTGAGAAATGTAGTAAAAGGACTCATGTGAATTATCCCACTGTAAGGAAACAGACTGGAAATCTATATAAAGGAATGAATACTTTAATCCATACTTGACTCATAACCTGTACTCAAATAGGAGAACACAGTAATTTTTTCCTTGTTCAAAACACACATCTTCAGTGAATCTTCTCCTTTTAAGTTCCTTTTTCAAGCTTTTGTACCTAAAGCTTGAAGAACAGCTCTTGCAGAAAAAATGTAATGTCTGAATTGTCGATCTCACGTAATTTGTGTACTTCAAAATCTTTTCAAAACATTTATAATTCTTTACATTCTTCACCGACTCTTTCCCTTCAAAACATGCTCTTATATCATTCAGAACACTATGAGCAGAGAAACATGAAGATCAAATTTGTTCATAAGAGGGCCTTATGTCAAGCTAGTTTAGCAAGCAGCCCTAAGATGCCAATCAGAGTAATCTGTTTGTGAAAGAAAAAACACATGAATGTTCTACAAACTCCTAGTTACAATTATCTTACACTAACCCAGTAATATGTTACTGCAAATAGAGCCTACAACTTTTCTAAACTGACAAAAATCAGCCATGCGATGTGAGATTGAGTTTTCTGAATTCAGACCACCCACATCTCAGTTGTCTGGTCTGATCCATTCTTTGAGTTCTTCCATAAGCTAGGAGAAAGAACAATTTATTCCGTCTTCCTAAGATACTACGCTGAGTTGGAAAGTAAAATATTTGTCTTCTAGATAAGACTATCTAGTTCCACCTGTTATATAAGAAACATAAAACACCCTGCTGAACATTCACACAGTAAATGCTTAGAGGAACACTAGCAAAGTAACATCACAAAGTACATGGAAGTTTTAGGATTGCATATCTCATCATTCACTCTCAAGCGAGAAAAACTTCCAATTCCCTAAATGCTTTGGGCCTTCTCCTTAACTTTTAGAAATCTGACTGAGTGACAAGTTGTTGGGTTTTTTTCTTTACTCTAAATAGAATGTCAATGTACCACTTTAAAGATACTTGAAATTAATTTAATCTTATTAGTTACACGATTTCAGTATGTTTACATTGGAATAACGGTGGCACATGGACAACTTGGTACAGTTGGCTAAAAACCTGAATGAAGTCTTACCGGTGGTCCTGGAGGTCCCAGGGGACCCTTATTAGCTTCTGAACAGGAACAGGCATGAGGAAGGGCAGGGCAATTTTCCTCATCTCTCTAAGGAAAGATCAAGACTGGATGAGACTTACGTACAAAACTTTTATTCAGAAGTAAGAATTTTATAAATTGAAAAATAATGATACAGAGGTGCCTTAAAACAGCTTACTTGATTTAGAAATACTTTTGTCCTTTCGGTAGGACAAGTAATCCAAGTACACCTGGACCTTTTTGAAAACACTCAACCAAATATTTCCTTTAAAACATTTGCCTCAATAAAAGGAAGAAAAGAAGTAAATTGTACAGTTAATGAAATAAATTTCTTACCAAGCCAGGAAGCTCACAGCATTTGTCTCGATTGGCCCATGAGGTAGCACAAACAATGTCAAACATCTGCAATTGCAACTGTTTCAAAACAAGGATGATATACAAGATGATTGTTAGTTGTAAGATCAGCACAAAACAGAGCCATCAGCAAGAAAAGCTACCTTCACTCAAGTACTCAGTCTAGACAGAGAAACGGCCATCAACTTAGAACAGCTAACTCTAAAAAGGCTTATGTTCTAATCAACATGTCCAACTATCAGATATGATACTGACTGAGCAAAGCTGTTCAATGTGAAATGCTGTAGGCATTTGATTGTCTTCACCTCCCCAACCCAGTTCCTGCTTTTGTCCAATGGTGCTTCCAATGCTTTGTTCCAGCAAAGGAGGCACCAAGAGACAGGTGTAAGAGAGCTCAACTCCTCAAAATATTCCACTTGTCTGGTGCTTGGACTTTATCTGGAACAAGATCTCCTGTAGCATACTACTTACACCGGAACTGAGCCACAGATAATATTTATCAATTTCTCCAGTTCTACTTTATTTTAGAATGTGCCTGCTTTTATCCATATTATCCTCAGGCAATGAAAAGCTACGAATGAAAAGCTTGCTGCTCGACAACTGTGGTCAGAAAGAAAAATTCCCATCTCATGTCTGGGAACATGCTATGGACAAGAATCTAATCTACAGGAACACAAACATTTGGTAAAAATTACAGCTGCTAGGTAGTCAGAAACAATATACCAAATAGGACTCAATGGTAAAACCAAGTGTCTCCATTACAGCCTTGATCTGAATAAAAAATGGGTCTAGAGAGATGAAGCTTTACTCAGTTTCTATTTCTGTTCTTTCTCCATGCCTCATTTACTTGCATACTGAATAGAGAAGGGAACAGAACAGAACACCCCATTAAATCAGCCCCACATGTTAAAAATATTGAGGAATGGCTAGAGATAGAAGAATGATCTTTAGTTTTGCTATTATTTTCATTTAAGTAATTGTAAATCATTATTTTCGGCAGCATTATCTTAAAACTGGAACAGAGCAATGAAGCTAAGGATTTGAAAAGCTTTAAAACTTCATTGCTTCTAAAGGTGTTAAAATAGAAATGGGTACCTTTGCTTCATTTTTTTCTTAAGTAAGTCAACTACTGTATTTTAAACAAAGGAATACTTTCACATACATAGGATTTCTCCTTATTTGCAGCAGATTAACTGTTGAAGTGCAGCATGTAGGGAAGTTCTGAACATTTGGGTTGGGTCCACAAAGGTCTAGCCTGAGTCAAACAGTTCTGTGTCCCCGGCTGTTTCAAATCCATGCTGGCTCCATGTGGAGCCACTTAGACATCTCTCCATTACACATCTCAGGGCTACTAATTCCAGGAAGACTCATTCATTTGCTTAACTCAGGATGACCTTGGATATTTACATGGAACTACACTTATGCAAATCAGACATCTCTGAAAAGGACTGCAGAAGCACCTCAGCTGGTTGTGCAGAAATCATTTCAGGGTCAGACGTAAGCAGTATTTCCACTTTTTCCATAAATCAGTCTGTCCCAAGCTACTCTTTTATCCTAAACAATGGAAGTCTGACATTACTGGTTAAATTTATGCAGTCCTACACAGGAGCATATACACATTCATATATTGGATTAAACAGTCCAGAGATCCATAGTGATAGAATATGTTGGTGTAAAATAAAGAGCAAATAGACATTGTCTGAATTGTTGTATTCACCATTCAAATGTTGAATGACTCAGTACTCCTATTTTAAAATATTACGTGGGTTGCTCTGACTCAAGCTAAATAACTCAACAAAGCTTTCTTTGCTACCATCAGCCCTTTACTCATAATTCTGAGTATTCATATAAATTTTGCTTTCTAGATCTCCAATACTGTAAGCAAAGTCAGTAATACAGAAAAGTCTACTCATCTTTATCTGATCAGGCTACAGTTCTGCAAAGCATTCCCAACAGTAGAAAACATCAAATCTTAATTCTTTTAGCATCACACACACATGGAGGTAAAAGAAGACAAATACTGATGAAAAGGAAGCATGAGTAAAGAAAAAAAGTTGTGATTTGTAAACTGTTTTAAAGCCAGACTTTTCATTCAATCCCACTGAAGTAATAAAGAACAGTATTTACTTCTTGTCAAGGTTAGGTTTCTCTTCTCTAGCTGTTTGGAACTTCTAACTCAGACACGTCCCACTGTTAAGGGCTGTTGAAAGGGCTATGCATGTCTAGCCTAATTCCCTTTCTGTTCAGTCTGTCTCAGATAAATGTGTGTCTGTTCATTGAACTGTAGCATACCACACTCATCAGTGGGACAAAAAAACTCTTATTTGAGTATATTCCCTCAAAATTGTTTGACAAATTACAGAATATCTTGACTTGGAAGGGATTCACAACTATAACCAAGTCCAGCTTCTGGATTCACACAGGACCACATGAAAATCAAACCTTATTTTGGAGAGCCATGTCCAAATGCTTTCTGAACTCCAGGAGGCTTAGTGCTACAACCATTGTCCTGGGGAGCATGTGCCAGTGCCTGACCACCCTCTGGTGAAGAACCTTTTCACAGTACATAACCTGACCCTCTCCTAACACAGCTCCATGCCATTCCCTTGGGTCTTATCACTATCACCATAGAGCAGAGATCAGCATCGCCCCTTTGCTCCCCTTGTGAGGAGCTGTAAGCTGCCATGAAGCCTCCACTCCACCCCTCTGCTCTGGGCTGAACAAACCAGGTAACTTCAGGTGCTCCCCATACATCTTCCCCTCAAGATCCTTCACCATCTTTATAGCACTTCTTTGGACTTCCTCTATTAGTTTCGCGTCCTTTATCTATTGTGGCATCCAAAACATGACACAGTGTTCGAGGTGAGGCTGCACCAGTGCAGAGCAGAGTCCTGGCTGGCCTCATGCACTCCATGCCACAGTTGGCCCTTCTGGCTGCCAAGGCACACCACTGACTAGTATTTCACTTGTTGTCAACCAGAACTCCCAGTTCTGGTCCTAGAAGACTGCTCTCCAGCCTCTTATCCCCCAGTCTGTACATATATCCAGGGCTGTCCTATCCCAGATGCAGAATATAGAACTTGCTCTTATTAAACATCATGTAATTGATGATTGCCCACCCCTTCAATTTGTTAAGGCCTCTCAACCTTTGAGGGAGTCAGCAGTTCCTCCCAATTTAGTATCACCTGCAACCTGACTTTGCATACATTCAAGTCCTATGTTCATGTCATTTATGAAAACATTAAAGTGAACTTTAAAGAGAACTGTCCCTAAAGTGGAGCTCTGCACAATTCCAGTACTGACTGGACTCCAGCCAGATGTAACTCTATTTCTTATAACCCCTTTGAGCCTCACCAGCCAATTATTCACCCATCACGTTATGAATGTGCTGCTGGACATTTTGTCCGGAGGATACTGTGAGAAACAGCATTCAGAACTTCAACATTCATGTTATCTTGTTGGCTTGAGTTATATTGGCTTTTATTGATTAAAAAAACACACTAAAACCATTCTAAAAATGTTAAACTATTCTATGTAGATATGGTCTGAAGCAAGCACTGAACTACCCAAAAATTCCAATTTTCATATCAAATTAAAACAATTTTCACAGAATCACAGAATCACAGAATTGTAGGGGTTGGAAGGGACCTCCAGAGATCATCGAGTCCAACCCCCTGCCAAAGCAGGTTCCCTACAGCAGGTCGCACAGGTAGGCATCCAGGCAGGTCTTGAACATCTCCAGAGAAGGAGACTCCACCACCTCCCTGGGCAGCCTGTTCCAGTGCTCCGTCACCTCACTGTAAAGAAGTTCTTGTGCACATTTGTGCAGAACTTCCTATGCTGCAGTTTCCGGCCGTTTCCCCTTGTCCTGTCTCCACTCACCACTGAAAAGAGTCCGGCCTCGCCATTCTGCCCCCCACACCTTAGATATTTATAGACCTGGATCAGGTCCCCTCTCAGTCTTCTTTTCTCAAGGCTGAACAGACCCAGATCACTCAGCCTTTCCTCGTAGGAGAGATGCTCCAGGCTCTTCACCATCTTTGTGGCCCTCCGCTGGACTCTTTCCAAGAGATCCTTGTCTTTTTTGTACTGGGGAGCCCAGAACTGGACACAGTACTCCAGATGAGGCCTCACCAGGGCAGAGTAGAGGGGGAGGATCACCTCCCTCAACCTGCTGGACACGCTCTTTTTAATGCACCCCAGGATGCCATTGGCCTTTTTGGCCACAAGGGCACACTGCTGGCTCATGGCCAACCTGTCATCCACCAGGATTTCAAAATTTTTATTTCTGTTATACACATGGCTTTATAAGCCCCTTAAAACTGTAAAGCTACTTGGACAGACTAAATCCCAATACTCCATTCTCAACAGTGGAACACGTGAAATCCAATGAAGCACAAAGATCTAAGCCTCCCATACAGTCTACTATCTTCCCACATTCAGATCAGGCATTCCCTGACCCAGATCTGCTTTTTTTTCTTCACAATTAGTAACCTCCATTCTTTCCTTTCCGCTAATTTATCAAGACATCTCCAAAATCATAAATATTTGGCATACACAAAATTCTACATAAATCAGCAGCACTGCTAAGTACCTGTTGTGTGAAGGGCCACTCTCCTACTACTACTCCTACTAATTTCCTTTGATGTCCTCTAATTTTTGAAGAAGATACTACTTCATTCTGGTCTTAAATATGACCATCCACACAAGTTCTATTCAGGATGAATACAACGTGCAGAACTGAGATTTTAAAGAATATTATTTGTATGCTTTCTTGACCTGCCTGTAACTTAGTAAAACTTCAAGGCATCCACAGCTGCACAGAGTAAAGAAATTACATCTTCAGCTACACATTTTTAGTCTTACGTAAGCTTTGCTGTTCATGTGAACAAAACCAAATTTTTCAGTGAGTGGGTAATCCAAATTATCTTTTATAGATTCCTGTGTTCTAACAAAAGACACAATTTCTTTCCACTTCTCTTTACAAAGCCTTCTTTAATTCCAAGTTTTTCTAAGTTTGCCTTTTTTCTGTTTCTATTGGGAAGTGACTACAAAAGTTTCTCTGTATAATTGTCTTTACAGACTTGATATAATTATTATCTGCAAGTTTGAGCACTAAGGGCTCTTTTTTTCTGTGCACAGAGAGGTATTTTGAGGGCTCATTTTTGACTAGAAGAGCACTTGCATATAATAACAAGTCAATACGTTTTTGAAACTTCATTCCTATTCAGATCAAGCCTTCAGTTCAAGGTTCACATTCTATGCTAACCTCTCTCTAGAGTCAACAAAGTTCAAAGAAACAATGTTGCTCAGCAAAGAAGCCTTCCCAAGATTCTCACCAGCCTGGCAGTTCTCCCTCAGCAACTAAATCTACCTAAAAGAACAAACAAAACTTGAAGTTAACTAAGGCAAAATGAAAAGAATTCCATGAGTTGCTATGCAAAAAAAAAAAAAAAAGACTAATTATTGTTTCTAGGATAACAATTTCAGAGGAATTAAAGACATAATTTGGGGAGAATCTTTCTCATTTTTAAATATCTTAGTATTTAGATATTAAAGTCATTAAGAAATAGATATACTAAGGCAGAATTTCTGAAATTATGGAGTTCTTCTGTTTCAAATACAAGTTCATTCTGCTTCAACTTAAAGTGCAAAGATCCCAAATGCTTGTTTTTAGGATTTTCAAATGGTTTAAAAAATTGTTCTTATTCTACTCACTGGTGCAGAGTTGTCTCTTGGTCCTCTGGATCTGACCATTCTTCCCAGCACTTCTATGCCATCAGAACTAATGTTCCCTGCTGCATTAATGGTCTTCTCACCTGCTTCTTTGCAGTCAATAATTATTTTGGCTGTAGTCTTGCTGATAACAACATGCAGCTAAAGAAAAGAAAATAAGCTTTAACATAGCAAAGGAGCACATATAACATATTAATGTGCTGGGCATCTTTTGAAATGAGTTCCTCATTTCATGTTTGCTAACAGAACGGAGACTAATCCATAGTAACTAAAGTACATGGCCTCTAGAGGTCCTTTCCAACCTGAATTACTCCATGATTCTAATCTGCTTAATGAATTTAGCTTATTTCTCTGCTTAAGGAACATCTGTGTAAAAACTGGCAACTTCCCTAATTTACTCAGGAGAAAATAATTTACCACTGACAAAAGAACTGCATAAGGTTCATACATCACTGAGAGCTCTTAGAACCTTTGATTTATGTAGTCAGTAGTATTTCTTGGGCCCTGTATGATTCTTCTACATAGTATTGGATTTCACCTTTATAGCTGCTTGCAAAGCCAAAACTAAGCAGTAAAAGTTACTCCGTATATTATACATCACCTCAAAGGAAAACCTGTGAAGCTTTTACACTGAAAAAATATTAAATCTCATCAAGTGCATTACAGAAAAGCTGAGCATATAAACTTTCTTCCTTCTGCCTTGCCTTGCACTCTGCTCTCCATGACTGATGAGCAAAAACATCCCCAACAGAGAGAACAATCCTTGTCACAATTGTCCTGTCACTGGCAAAACTCTGTTATGCAAAAGAAATATAAATTTTTTGGCATGGGAGAGTCCAGATGAAGAGCTGGTAAAAATGCAGTATCTGCTCCTAATAGTATACTACGTGAAGTTCAGAACCCAAGGTGGAGGAGAGAAATCCATGAAGGACTCCTGCAACTGCCTTGCTCTGGGCTCAGCCGGAGCACTGAGTTTGGTCTCCCATCTTTCAAACTCATATAACAAGGATCATCATTCAAAATGTAGAAAATATTTAAGAGGAAAATTTGCTATGATCTTACACATTCATCACAGAATCACCTGTGTTGGTAGGGATCTCAAGGATCATGTAGTTCCAACCCCAAGTCTTCTTCCAAAGCAAGACTTTTAAAAAGTCATTGTTAGACTTCTGCTCTGACCTACCATCTCTTATTTTGCTCTCACAGGTAAGAAAGAAGTCTAAAGTAGTTAAAGAGAAATTGAGTTCTGTGGATACGATCCCACAATCCATAATCGTTGTCGTCCCCCCTTTCTTTTTTTAAGAGAAAGATACAGAAGTCAGGAATAAAATTGAACTACAAAAATACCTTTCGCAACAAACATGCTACAATCCCAACATTACCTCATCTGCTTTTGGAAATAATGTTATAAGATCTCTTACAGCTAAGACAAGTTCAACACATCATTACCCCTTAAAATATGTTTAAAAATAACAATTGTGGTCAAGAGAAGGATAGCTTTTTTTGCTTTACTTTCTCTTTAGACTTTGGTTGACATTTCCAACCTGAACTTTAAAAGCAAAAGCCAATTAATTTCTACATTCTACAGCTCAAGGCAGGTATTTTTAATCAACTCTAAAACACAGGTATAAAGAATGAGATTAAAATTGACCACATCAGCTTCATCATCAAAACAATGATTTGATGATTTGTTTAATGTTGATTCAATATAGCAAAGAGACTTAAGTTTAGTAAATGGTTTCGAACACGCAAAATACATTTCTTTTTGTGGTGGATGATCACATGAAGGAAGATTGCAAAACATGAAAATTTCTCATCCAGAATGAATGGAAATTTATTATTATTATTATTATTGTTATTTTACGATTAGCGTTACTAACCTTATGAAAACTCCCATAAAATATCTTTCTTATTTCAGGGCCTTCGAAAGTCACAGTTTGAAAATCTCCTTTGTAGTCATAGTTAAAGAAAGTCAGAGTTTTACCACCATCTGTGCAAGAGGAAGAATAAGAATTCATAGTTAGGGAAAGAAAAGGCCTGATGCATTATTTGAAAATGTTAATTTTTTATTTAACAAAAAAGATCAAAGATGTCCGTTGTCTAAGAGAAGATATTAAAAAAAAAAAAGCCACACAGACAAAAAAAACCTCACAAACAGCTTTTTCTAGAACTGTTTAAAAAAATTGAATTCCATTTTGTTTGACATTTTGAAATCTACTTATGGTATGAACTAGTGCGAAAGTCAACATTTTATGTGGGAAAATGACAATAACACTTTCAGAGTCATTAATCCTAGTTTACACCAGTGTACTCAAAATTTTACTCCCAACTCCAAATTAGGCTCAATTACATTCAATCTATAAAATATCCACCAGAAACCAGAACCTTCAGAGATTCAGGCAGTTGTTTTAAAAGAAGATAAAAACATTGTCAATAATAAACCTAGTAAAAGAAAGAACCTTTCATACAGTTAAGGAGTAAATCACAGACATGAATCAAAACACTCACTATCTAAAATAACTCCAACCAGTGGTTCGTATTGTTCATTTAAAATCTCCCAAAGAGCAAATGGTTCCTGAGGTGTATCGGGAAGTATACGAAAGAGAAATGTAATGGTGTAGTCTGAAGGGAGACCTTCAGGATGCAAATATCTGTAAAATAAGTAAAGTTTTTAAAACCAAAACAAACATTCAATCTCATGATTTACATATCAAGTGTTCACTTAACACATTTTCTACAAATCTACATCTGTCTTTGGAAATCAAGAGTGAGTAACAATATGAGTAAGCATTTCCAAAATCTGTTCAACTAGATAACTATTATAGAATCATAGAATCACAAGGTTGGAAAGGACCCACAAGATCATCTAGTCCATCTGTCCACCACTGCTACCACAAGCACTAAACCATGTCTCGTAGCTCCTCATCCAGATGTCTCTTAAACACTGCTAGGGACAGTGACTCCACCACCTCCCTGGGCAGCCATTCCAGTGCCTGATCACTCTCTGAGAGTAAAGTTTTTCCTTATATCTAATCTAAATCTCCCGTGGCGCAACTTGTGGCTGTTTTCTCGGGTCTTAAATCAAAAGAATGCTCATGGAAAATGGATAGTTTATCTTTTCCTTTGAAATTTACAAAGATGCTATTAATTTTAATTTTTTTAAATAAATTTGAAGATCAAACCAGAGGTCAGATTGAAGTGAACCTGAAATTAATTAAGTTAAAAGGTTTTAGAATAAATTAATTGCCATTTGCAATATCTTCATTGCAAGTCTGGTTTAATAGGTAATGAAAATGGAAGTAGCTTGGAAGAACCGATGTCAATCAACATCCATCAAACATCACTAATGGATAGAAATTATGAACAGAGACTGTTACAGAAAGGTCTATAAACCATAGGGTACATAGCTTGTACATTCCAAAGGCAACTTATAACAAAATGTAGTCAAAAGAGACCATACTTACAGAAATACAATCTCCTAGAATTCTTGCAGAAGATACAGGAAGCTTACGATATAAAACTGGCATGTTATTTTATTTCCTGAAGCTTGTTAGTTAGCACTTATGATTTAACTTCACCTCTCATTCTCAAATTCCAAGATAGGACAAAAGAAATACCAGAAATTACTGCCTGTATTTTGAAAATGTTAGTTAGCTTGATTCCTTAATTCATGCTAAAGGGATCTGAAAGAATCCTGGCAGGTTCATTTAATCAATTTCTTTTCCCAAAATATGATCCTTTCCATGTAAAGTTTTTCCATCACTTTTAATATGCATCGATAAGAAACATGCTGGAAAAAGAGTTAAATATGATATACAATGTGTACGTTCCCCACAGTGGTCTGTAGATGACTATAGTTGATATAGTTTATATTACACATTTTCTCCAGAGAGAAAAGAGAGAGATAATTTAACAGGTGTAAGAACAAAGCCTTAAAGTATGTCCATTATAAAAGAAACAACAAAAGAAAATTCAATAAACAGATGGGGAAAACACCAGGTTTGGGGATACAGAAATTAAAAAAGTGAACTGAATTAACAATACTTGGCGGACATATGACATGAGAAAATAAAAGCACTATTATTCAGACATACCTGTACATCATCAAGAGAAAGGCATTCTCTGAACCACAAAACAGACTGAAAGCCTAAAGTAGTAAGATTGGGCTGGATTGGGCTGGGGTGGCAGTCAGAGAAGAGCACATAAATGCAGCAGATCCAATCAGAAAGAAGCAGGAAAGGAAAAAGAAGTGAGCAGTTCTAATCTCCACTCAGTTTAGAGCCAGAAGGAAACTTAACAAGTAGAATGTGACACAGCTCCAAGAAGGATGGCTCCAACTGGGATACAACAGGCTAATCACATAACAAGAATAAGAAAAATTTACTAAAACATTTATAAACCATTTCACAGTGTTATTCTTTCTTGTTTGTCTCAGCTAAGATGCCACAGTGTTAACTCTTCTCATGTTTAATACAGTAAAGCCATTGCTGTTTTCTGTTGCCATGTAACACAAATCAGGGAACTGGACATGAAGGAATTAAACATAACCTACACATTGCTGAGAGAAGGAATGAAGATTTTCCCATCAATTCCCCTCTGAGGACCAAAGGTAGGTTCTATGGGAGGTTTTTTTTTACTATCTCTTCCACACCTCTGCCAGAACACAGTCCTTGATACTGAAAACTACACCCTCACTGGTGTAGGAAGGTACGGTAAAGTGCTTAGAGAGACTCATTTTAGCATAAGGAGAATAATCATCCTCTGTATTTATTACATACATAGACTGAATCAGAAAGGCACCTAAAGCAGCTTCCCACTCTCACACTTCAAAGAAGCTCTCTGCTTTTCCATTCACTTCAGACAAAGCGTAGGAAGATGAACGTTATTAGATTAACACCTTTCCTAAAAATAATTCTGTACTCTGTGAGACATTAACCTTTTACAAACCACTACTGATATAAGCCTGCATAAAATTGCTAGATGCCAAACTTGCATGTACCTGAAACTGGCCCATACAGGAAACCCCAAATAGCCACTGAGTTTATCTACTTTTTCCTAGCTGTTATTTTTGAAGGAAACCAGTTGACGCTGGACACCAAATACTCTATTAATTACCATTACGTAGATATGACCTGGCATCTCTGCTCATCTTACATAAAAACAGCAACCCTCGAAATGAATAATTGTCTGCAGTGGGCAGTTAACTTCATGTGTTCTTACAAATATTTATAAATTAATACATACTTTGTAGGCTGGGACACCAGGGCATCCTTGTGCAGTCTGTAACATGGGTAAACATTAAAAGTACCAGGTTCCATTGAAACCCCATCAATGGCTGAAAACTCCTTTTCAACCAAGCCAAACATTTCCATCATTTTAAATCCTGGAAGACACCAAAATATATATCTTATTAATTTAAATTAAATTAACACCACATTACAGGAAAGAAAAAAAGGACAAAGCCAGTTGCATCAACAAGTTTCCTATCACCATCTGTAAAACAGCTGCTAACGTAAAGGTTACTTTATTGCTTATATTGTTAAAAGTAGGTAACAAAAAAAAAATTTCATAAATCTGAAGCAAAAGCCAAACACAAAAATAGCTTACCTGCAAAGTTGTCACCATCTTTAAATACCAGTGGACAAGCTAAAAAAAAAAAAAAAAAAAGAAAAGAAAGGATACATTTGAGGATACAAGTGTGGTCCCATCAGATCAGAACAATGATCTACTCAGCTCAGTACTCTATCTTCAAAAGCAGCAAAAGGAGATGCTGTCTAGGAAAAGCATGCAAGTCTGGCTACTTTCCACTCATTCAGTTTTGCTCCTCAGAATCCACAACGGCTGTAGTAAAGATGTCAAACGGCACATCCCTGAACATTCCACATAAGAGCCCTTTATACAACTTTGTCCATGAATTTGTTCTATCCTTCTGGGAACCAGACTTCAAAACAAATTGTGGCAAAAATTCACTGCCTGCTGCGTAAAAAAGTCTATCTTGCTTTATGTTTTAACCAAACATCCCCAGTTCTCTGTCTGTGCCCTTCAACCTAAGACTACCTCAAGTTCAATTACATTAGCAGGCATTCTCTGTACCTTTTCAAACTCCACACACAGCCTTCATGTGAGAGACCAGTACTGTATACAGTCCTTAAGATATATGCACACATATTTAATAACTGTTTAACTTTCTGTTATCTCTCTTCTTGAAGGGAAGAATGCACAGTAATCTCCTCCAGGAAAGGTGCCCTAGGAAAGCAGTGAGTCTACATGCAAGGTGTCAAATATGACACCCCACAGCACTTGCTTTTGGAGATTGCTTTTGGAATACAAGCACAAATGACAAATAAATATTACTGTTGAATATTCTCAACATTCTAAGTTCTCGCTAACACAGAAAGTAGATACTGGTCAAAAACAAAGAACTGAGGGAACACAAGCAACATTCTTGCATTCACCAGTTCAGTGCCTGTTTCCCATACTTTTATGAGTCACACGTGATTCACATCAGCTATGCACTGCCCACTTCCTGGCTTATGTATCAGAAAACATGGTGTGGGCATGCACCTAGAGCCATGTGAATTGTCAATCTGTAACCATCAGATGTTTTTCCAGAATGTCTTCCCCTTGCTTTTCATAAAGAGCCTGAACTGTGGCATTCTGATAGATTTCTAAGAATTTGAGCCTGTTTCAAAACTGAAAAAACGTTTTTTTTCTCCCACAACCAATGGATCTATTCTAGCCTTTTAGCAAACAACCACTAATTATACTGAAATTATAACACCTCCATCTCCTTATTTTTTATGGAAATAGCATTACAGTTACAATATCTGCATGAAATTATATTTAGAAAATCTATTTTCATAAATATCTATTAACAGGAAATTGTTACAAAAAAAACCAACATAGTATTTAGCACTTATTTTAGAAATAAGTATAAGTCAAATGGCTAACTTGCTGATGCAGTTTCACAAACAAAAGTAATCAGCTCATCTTCAATCTTTGTAAAGGCATCAAAGTCATCCACAAAGAAGACATGTCTTTCACTGGGCTTGCTGCCAATATTAACTAACTCTGAGTAATCAGCATCAGCAACTCCAATAGCAAAAAAGCTGAATCCTGTAAAACAAAAAAGAACACTCTTGTGAGTTATTCATTTAAAGAACGGAAATGAAATATGAACACAGCTAGATTTGCACTGGCTCCTTTTCTGATTAAATACAGTAATGGAAATTTTCTTACTGTTCAATCACACAAGACAATTCACACGTGATCAAAAAGAAAGGTGATACATTCTCTGTGAAATATTGCTTTTGGCTATTTATACTTCATAAGTTAATTAAACCTTAATGTTTAAGTGTTCTCTTGAAGACATAAAGGCTAGACAATTGTTTAAAGTTTTAGCATATGTTTGAATTCTTTTTTAATTTAATGCTTTATCACCCATAAATATTTCCACTCACTTCAGGTAAAGTGTAGGAAGAACATATTAAGTATATCAGAAATACAAAGCACAAAAATTAATTTCCTATGAGTCTTCTACAGATATTGTTCTGTGCCATATATTAATCAGAATTTTCAAGCTACTGCTGTCTCATGAATGAATACTAAAATGGATTCTTACATCATCAGTAATTTAACTGCACTGATCAAATTTGTTCTATGCAACCTGCATGAATATATATTCTAATCTTTGAGCTGGGCTTCAAAGATTTAAATGAAATGAGAACCAAATCCTGAATCTTCGAAGAGCAGCAAATTAAGCAAAAGTTATTCCACATTTTCCTTTCAATTAAATATAAAGAAAGATCTTGTCTAGATCAAGCTGAATATTGTTGATGGACATACTGCTCTTGTACATCTCAAGCTCAAATTTACTCTAGTCAAACAATATTTTATTTAAGTTTGAATGAGGCCCAGGACATTTATTACCTTCTACAGAACTTCTAGCATAACAAAACTTAGATTTAACATATTATAACATCTTCACGTCCCATCCAACAGCAGCACCACTTCCTGCCAGTCTCTATCACAGATAAGTCTGTACTTATCTGAAGTTTAAGTAGACCACATGCAAAAGGAAACGGAAGACAGGAGGTTATTTGTCCAAGGTAATTGGGATGACACAACCGGTCAGCAGCTGAATCCCCATCATTTAGCTTCTCCTCTGGAAGTCATGGACAGTTTAATAGGTAATATAAGTAATAAATAGGAGACAACTGCAAAACTTACATAACAGATAAACATTTTTTTGTTTAGTTTAGGCATAGACACCAATTTAATGTAAAATATCATTTTTGTTTTCTTGATTGCTGTTTAAAACAATGTATCCATGCCCTATTTTCTAAATGTTTGTTTAAATGTTATTTAAAAAGGCACTGAATTCATCATCTAAGAATGATGCAAGCAGACAACTAAGTTCAGTGACTACACTGGATTTCAGGAATCAGTGGTATCCACTGATATTTTCATAGCTGCCAAAGCCTAAAGACTAATTACGAGGCACATATTTAATTTCCTCTTAGACCTCCTCAAATCCAAATGATGAGAGCCTGTATCTTCTGTCCTTTAGCTTCATTCTATGTGACATTTGGTGTCCTTAGGATTTCAATACAAACCTCAGCCATTTCTACATATCCAACCCTGTTCTTACCTCCAGGCACATAACATTGCATGCCTCTTTGTTTAAAATTGGTGTAAAAAAACAAACAAACAATGATTGTAAGATGAGAGCATATGAGAATCAGCAAAAGAACATACTGGAGAACTTCAAAGGACCTCCTGTATACAAAATAAAACAGTTATTTTTGCTGTTAACCATAAGACTACATTTCATATACACTGAACAGATTAATATGATCGTGTTCTCTAAATTCTTTGCCATGGGAGCAATTTCATTAACTGCTATGTTTGCTGTTTTATTTAAAGTTGGAAAACACTTTGGAACAAAATTGACCCTTTTTTTTTTTCCTCTAAATATGAGTAGTTACAATTCATGAAAAAAAAGGAAAATACAAATAGTTCTTAAAACTACACAATTTACCATCTAGTTGCATTTCTCTGGAGACTTTGTTCACATCATCCTGTGACCGCCCATCAGTAATGACAACCAAAACCTTTGGAATGCCCTTTCTCATGCCCGCCTCTCCAGTAAACAAGACTTCTCTCGCATGTTTAATGGCTTTGCCTGAAATAGAAAAAATTGTGAATATACTTTCTCTGTGACATGAATCCAGTAGCTTTTCATATCATATGTTAGATACCAAAGAAAGGAGAAATCTCCATATGATCTGTCTCAAAAATATCTGCCCGGATGTATATTTTAAGACCTGAATAATTATCATGGGACTGAAGTAAGCCGACGACTTTGCTGTAAAAGGATTTCGGCAGTTGTTGGGTCCTTGGCAGTCTGTAAAATAGTGCATTTTGTTGGTATTAAAATAGAGATTCAGAAGTTTAATTTTGACCACAAGTTTTGAAAACTTGACAGCTTCAGTCATCAGTTTCTTTAGTCCAGAAGGTGAAGTTGAAGAACATCTTTGAAAAAGGGTATTTGGTGCAGGTTAGAGATAACAATAAATTCCCTTTCTGGTTTGTAGGGGCACATCCAGTTAACAACAGAAAGTACCATGGTAGCATTTTCTTGAGTAAACTGAAAAAGTGTCATTTTGATACTACTGAAATTTGATGCAGTGCAACAGCTGCAAGAAATTTCTGTGCAGTCTGAGAATAATAAAACATATGGTTTCCAACTTAAACTTTAACCCTTGCAGTACTCATCTTTAATTTCTTCTCATCAGGGAATTAAATAAAGTAACTAAAATGTAACTGCATTCACTTAAGTGACCTGTTGTCCCAGCTCAGTCTTAACTATACCACTGAGGCTTAACTGTCCTGGCTCATAACCAAGCAGACCTTCCACTTTGCCCACTATTTCCCAATATTCTCTGCAAGCTCCCTTCCACCTTCTCCGTCCCTCACACTTTTCCACTTGCTAAGTTGATTTCATCTTCCACAATCTCAAAAGCCATTTATTTCTGCTCAACTCTCTCCTCTTGTCCTCCCTCCCTCCCTGACTGTTTATCTCTGTTGGGCAGAGGGGTGCATACTCAGCAGTAGAAGGTGAAGGGTGTAAACTGTAAGCTTTTTAACTTCAAAGCCCAACTTCTCATCTCACTGCTTGTACCCTAATGTCTTAAACCATTTAGCAAATGGAAAATAAAACAGAATCCTAGAATCTTTTGAGTCAGAAGTGGCCCTTAAAGATCATCTAGTTCAACTCCTCTGCAATGAACAGGGATATCTACAGCTAGATCGCGTTGCTCAGAGCCCGGTCCAGCCTGACCTTGAATGTCTTCCAGGGACAGGCCATTCCACCACTATCTAGGCAACCTGTTCTAGTGTTTCACCACAGTTACTGAGGCTAAATGCTTTACAGAGAGAAGCAGGGACAAAATCTGCATCATAATCATGACCTTTCTCACCTGTTTTTGTATTTCCTCCTTTGTAGGCTATTCGCTGAATAGCCTCAAGAAGAGTCTCTTTTGTTTTGTACGCATTCAATTTAAATTCTGTCCTGGGATCATCACTGAATTGAATTATTGCCACCTGTGCATACAGAAGATGTGTTTATTATTAGAGCACCATCCAGTGCATATAAGCAAAAGGCAAGTGAATTAGAGCATTTAAAACAAGGATTTATCATGTAATTTTGCTTCATCCTTAAATGGAAGCCAGAACTTTCTTCTTTTAAAAAGGACTCAAAAAATAAAGTTTACTCTCCAAATCTCTGGCAACCACTTAATACTTTCTGTTTTCATTTTGCAACAAACAGAATGAGAAAAGTAACACCCACTTTGGCAAAAGTACTCTCAATCCAGCCCAAAAGTAAAATCCTACTTACAGATGCTCACACAAGTACAGTTACTCACACGTGTACAGTTACTAGCACACAGAACTACAAGGACTTTATTCAATCTCCATGAATGAATAGCTGCACAAAAGCAACTTAGAGCTGGGCAGCAACACTGAAGCAAGCAATAGAAACGTGCAAGAATACGTTCTGATATATGCTGTTACTTGTGTCAAGACTTTGTATTTCAAAACTGTATATTAAACCTCTACAACACACAGAACATATTAAACTTCATATTCTCTAAATGGTGATCTTGAGGTGAAAGAAGCTGCTCTCATCCTTAAACTAAGCATGAGTGCCAGATTCGGAAGCATCACAAGCAATAAATGAACTAAATGAACCTTTCATTTTCCTTATCAACACCATTTCTATCTTATTTAGATATAACCACCACAGTGAATACTTATGCAACAATATTAACAAAACAAACCTCATTAGACTGATTCAGAGGTGACTGATGTGATACTTCAAGCTTGCAAAATTAATACCATGAATTTTACCATATAATGTGCAAAATAAGACATTAAAATTATTTCTGCCATTAAGCAGATTATATATTCTATATAACTGTGAAATTCTGTCAATAACATTTTGATTCATTTTACTTCTGGTACCCCGTCTGTCTCCAAATGTTGATTACCTGTGTTCCATCAGGGCCAATCTTATCCAAAGCTCCAACAGTGCTATACAGAAAGCTTATTATTTTATTGAAATTGTCATCTCCAATACTCCATGACCCATCCACCAGGAACACCAGATCAGCTTTGGCTGCTTTGCATACTGAGGAGAAAAAAAAAAACAAGTATTCCGGAAGTAAAGCAGTATCTCAACTCCTCTGAAAATTTCAAAAATCACTTCAGAAAATATAACTGTCGTGAAAAGTCCTTTTTAAATGTTAATAATGCTTTAGGAAAGTGACCTGCTGGTATTGATTTCAGTGTAAGTGCAGTACCAGCTAAGCTCTGCAAGAGGTGAATGATCTGCCCTGATAGAAGACACTTTAAGGCAATAACAGTTATTTAAACCTAGGTAGCCACTTCAATTTTTATTTAGGCTACTAAATAAAGTCACACATGCACTTTGCATGACATAGCAATAGTACTCCACTGTCGAGGTTCTCTGTAGAATCTTGCCCACACCTTAGCTCCTCCTCTTAACAGTAGTTAACTGTAGGAGCAGTGCAGGTTTCCCCAAATCATCTTATGTTAGCATGTTCTTATGCAAAATAGCATGCAGAGCTTTATACATTCTCACATGAGTTGTGCACTCTTTCATAGGATCTGGAAAGCTTCAGAGCACATCAGAACCCAATTCTATTGCTGAGGGTCAGAACATAGCAAGTTTAGTTTTTTTAGCATATTTCATCTTGAAAATAATTCTTCTAAATCCAGAGAATGGGATAGAAAGATAAATATTTGTGTTTAGTTTTCTGCTGATTATGTCTTGACTAATAATAAAAAAAAAATAAAAATAGAATGCTCTTTTTCCTGTACTTAGGGATTAAATTCTCAATTGATGTAAACAGATCTTATCCTTGGTTTCCAACAACAATGATCCCCCTCACAGAAGCACTCAGGTGACTCTGTACAAGACACTACATGTTCAACTGATAGACAAAAGGAAGCCTGCATATAAAGAACCTGAACATGGCCAACAATTTTGTCATTAACTGAAGTAGACATCTTTTTTTAAATAGTGCTGTTTTAGAAGTTTAATTATCCCTCAGATATCTGCTTCCGTTGCAGAATATGTATGGTTTAAGAGTTCTGGAAAAAGAAAATCTCACAGATGCTAACCCTCCTTTCTGTACATTTCAACAATGTAATAATGATGTCAGATTTTTGGCCCATTAAATTTAAGCCAGCTGCCTTAACAGTGTAGTTTAGTCGTAGCAAATGCATTCTGACATGTGATCTCCACGGGTCTAAAATAGAATCAGAAGCAGAAAATCATGAAACATCTCAAAATTATTATAAATCCACACATGCAGCACTTACCTTCTTTTGCAGGAGGGATTGTAGGTGGTGGTGGTGTTGTTGAAGGAGAAGTTGGTGGCTGAGTTGGAAATGGTACTGAAGAATAAAAGAAAGGAATGTAAAAATGCTTCAAAGGGAAGCCCAACCTATTTTACTTACATTAAACAGAGCATTTTCTACTCATCTCCACATTCCAAATTCATTATCTTTAACCAACTAATAATGCAATTGGACAGAAAGATAGGTGAGTGTGTCACTGGTCACCTAAAAAAGTACTGTAATATTAGAAAGCAGTTAGTGGGTGCACTTCAGTGTGAATGACAACTGATTGCTGAAATACAACAGGAACTGTCCATTTCCACGTTCCCCAGTGTAGCAGACCATGTGGTAGCCCCATTATGACATATTATCCTTAACTCATCTCGTAAAACATCAGTGTTCTTTTCCTTTCTGATAACACCTAGTCCTTAATCAAGAAAGTATATCTCCACCCACACTGAAAGGAAGAAGAGATTAGTCCTGCCATCCAAAACATCAAGACAGTGCAGGAGCAAGCCAGTGTCTGCATCCAGAGCAAAGCACAGCCACATTTTTCTGAATTCTCTGAAACACCTTAGTATGTTTACAGCTAGAAATGCAGTTCCTAGCATAACTCTGCAGGACCGTGGCTTCAGTGTTTGCAGCAAAGTTTAAGCAAAGATTGCCATACGGAAAACTGTTTACTCTGTCTTCATCTGCTCCTAAAAATAAGGTTTGGAATGACAGACTCTCAGAAACCTACCTAAATACATGATGATCACTGATATAGTTTTGGCTGAATTCTCAGATATAATAACCACATGCTTTGATATCAGTAGCTAAGGAAAAGTTTCCACGCCTTGGTTCAACAGCACTTTTTTGCTTCGTAAGAAGCAACAGAGGAAATAAAAACTTTATGCCTGCAAGTAAGACTACTTAGTATTTGCCATAACATATGTGATGTTTAACAGGCAGCAAACAGAGTTAAATACAACACCTTCACAAAAGACATCAATCCTTGGGAATGTTTAGTGCAAACAGGACTCATTACAAGCCCCATGTCCACACCCATGTTTACTCCCACTGAAATTGATGTTTTTCCACTGGCTCCAACAGGAAAAAGGACCAAGACTCTGAAAAATGTGCAAAGAGACTGATGTCCTGGACCTCCATGAACTCAGGCCAGGAGCTTCCACTTAGAAAGAGCCACAAGTTTCAGGGCTCACAACACCAGAGATAGCCTGCATCTTGAAACAATGTCTTTTTCTGATGTGATACAGTAATCTGTTTGCATGAGAAATCCACATACAGGCAGAAGTGTCCTCTTCTCAACTTATCCTACTAACTTCCCTGAATTGCAGAGCATACAAAACTCATTCCTCATGCACCTGTGTAAGTTTGTCCTATATAACCCAAAGTATGGGCAGGTGAACAGTAGAGGACAGCAATAAATGTTATCAACTATGAAAGAAGGGTAACAGTCCTGTGCTATTTAGTAATATAGCATGAGAAGTGTATCATCTAGACTGAAAGTAGAAGGGAAGATGACATTTCCTCCTTGAAGAAGAAAAGGTAACATTAAAATATGTTTACTTAATTATGCTAATCCCATATTTTGTTTCATGGTATTTCGAACTTCAGAAACAGCTGCAAGAGAACTTTTGTCTCAAGTTACTGAAAATAACACAAGAAAAATGGTCTTTTTCCTTCTTTTCAGGTACATAGGTAGATTGGGTACCAAAGTCTCATTTGCAGTGGTGAAAATTTTACTAAATGACAAGAACTGAAGCATATAAAACCTTCTCTGTTTGCTTCATTTTTCTGTAGGTTTTTTTTTTTTTTTTTTCCTAACCCACCATCCCTGTTTCACTCTCATTAAAAAGTCCAGCAGAACTGGGGAATGTGACTTCATAAATGAGACAAAACAGAAGAGTAAGAATCCTCTGGAGAAAGCAGCCTTTTGTGTACTTCTGTGGAGGAGTCACAATGTAGTAAATAAAAAGAAACCTCAGCTAAAGGAAACTACATAGGAATAGCACGTTTGTAGGCAATCAAAAAAAAGTAGAAGAAACAAGCAATACTGCTGCTGGCTGAACTCATATCTGCTTTACTCACATGTTGTCTCCATGATGCTTACAGCAGGGCCCTCTATCTCTTGAAGCTGTGCATGGACACTGATTTTATATTCAGTTCCAGGCATTAGCTCAAAGAAGCAATGTCTGGGTGTCCCTCCACCAAGATTTACCTCTTGTTTTTTCCCATCTGGAATTAAAAAAAGAAGAAATCATTAAAACACAGTTTTCATTGCAGTTTTACCAAAAAACATAACAGAAGTCTGAAATTAGAATGGAACTTGACAGCCAACAAAGGGCAAGTAGTTGACAGAAACTTATAAACCATATGCTGCCTTATTTTTTGATATTCACCTCTCTGCAGTGATCTATGGGGGACATTTCTTGACACATCCTTTGTATAAAGTAGCAGTTGAAGGCTATGTCAGACATCTGCAGGAAAAATGATGAATTTTGCCCCTTTCATTGAAGTTAACAAAAACACTAACACTGTCATCAATGGGCTTTGGATCTGGTCCTAAATTATCAGTCTAATGAGGAATTGTTGAGTTATGCAATTCCATGGCATCCTTTGTCTATGCCTCTGGTTCTCAAGAGTCTATATAACGTTCTTAGTAATTGTGAGAGACTGAAGTACACATTGTACTCCAGCTTCCAGCAGTAACCACTTTAAATGTTGGTTAAGAAAGAGAGTTTTACAGGATTTTCAGATAAAGTCTATTAAATTCTGAACTGGGGAGCAAGCTCACAGTGGAAAAAAGCCTGCGTACTGCAAATAGCACATGGAGTATTTCAATAATAACAAGCTGTCAGCAAAATTTATAATTTGTACCAGAAAGAATTACAGCAAAATATAAGTAACTGATCTCACATTCTACAGAATATAAACACAAAATGCTAACCATTCACTGCCAAGGAAAAAACATTTGCTTGTCAGGAGGTGTTAGATTAGTATGAAAATAAATGATGACTTTCGGAATGAGTCAAATACCCTACCTGACTATCAAAACTCTCCATGACAGAGGTCAATACAAAGCACTTGTTCACACTTAAGCTTATTCTGCTCATACTTAAGTTCTGTTGTCTCACATAAAATAATTCTGGGAGTTCTACAAGATGAGGAACAAGGTACCAAAAATGTAGAATACTAGCTAGATAGGAAATATGTGTAGTCTTTTACCAGCAAAGACTGCTGCACAGAAAGTCATTAATCTTTTATGATCAAATTAGTATTACTTTTCAAGATACCTTTGATAAATGTCATTAAATGTAATTAACTACGCTTCTCCCAGGTTATCCAAACTTCTAATTTGTCACCACTCAAAAGATATATACTGGGGATAAGAGAATGACTGCACAAAATGTGACTTCCTAAAAGCTCTTCTGGCTACACCTGTGAATCACAGTGAAAAAGAAGAGACATAAATGTCTGTATAATTTGTGCTACAAGCATCAACCACATGTTGCCACATAAAAATATCTCATGCTTATCTAACTCATGTTAGATGAGTCACATTACTATGAGGTATAATTAACAATCAGCTCAATGAGATCAGACAAAACCGGACCCTGCTCCAACACTGAGCACAGTCTTTTCTGGCTGGGCATTGGAACATGCTCCTCGAGTGCAGCAGTCATGGCAGCAAGCCTGCTGGAACCCAAGAAGCATTTAAACAATGCTCTCAGGCATCAGGTTTGAATTTTGGGTGTTCCTGCGTGGAGCTGGACTCAATCCTTGTGGATATTATCCAAATCAGGATACACTATGATTCTATGGATTCACTGAGGGGTGAAGTAAGGGCTCTCCCTTACTTCACTGTCCTCCCCTAATCACTGCAATCACTAATGGGTTTATTCACAATTTTAAACGTATTCTGTTCATTTTTTTACCCATCTTTTATTCCTCACAACCATGAACATCTCATGTAATCATCTTTCTTCTATTGGTAAATAAAAAATTCCAACCAAAGAAAAGGACAACTTAACATCTATTTGATATAAAAGGATGGAAATGCTACTCCTACTCCTGAAACTTTCAATGTGAAGACAACTCTTTCATCTGCTCATCATTTCCATTCTTTTGGGAATGAGTCTACAAATCTGATCACACACAATTTCTTAGCTCATGCAATTCATCCTTCTGGTTTAGGCTGTAAATTCATATCTAATGATTCAGTAACTCACCCACAAGTGATTCTATAACTACTCTGTATGCAGTAGCATGTCTGTGAAGCTGCCACTGAGTACAGAGACTAGTCATGCGGACTTGATACGTATCCAAATTTGTCACACCCAGGTACACTGAAAATTAAATATAAAAAAGAAACAAGATTTATTCCTCCATCATGACATACAAGGAAAAGCAGCAAAAGAATTATAGTGAAAAGAGAATCACAGAATCATTAAGGTTGGAAAAGATCTCTAAGATCATCCAGTCCACCAACTCATCCCAACCATGCCCACTAAACATTTCCCTCAGTGCCACATCTCCATGGCTCTTGAACACCTCTAGGAATGGTGACTTCACCACCTTTCTGGGCAGCCCGTTCCAAGGCATTACCACTCTTTCAGAGAAGAACTTTATCCTAATACTCAATCTGCAAGGAATATGAGCAGCCCTTGTTGTTAGCCCTGTGCATAAGAGGTCAATGTGCTGCCTTTCTTATTCCTTGCTTCTTTTCCCATGTGGCTCCTGGAACCCACTGCATCTCACCAGGTGCTGATGCCCCACTGCTCACTCTGCTGGGAGGGGCTGCACACAGAACAGCAACATACAGACAGCTCCCAGATGTGATGGTTTTTTTGCCAGAATCCCCAAATATTCCTGGCATCTCTTTAAACACCTTGTCTCCTGTGGCAGCAACAACTCCCAGCAGAACTCTGCTTTCAGGGAGCTGTAACATAGCTGCAGAGGGCTCACGTTCCCCTACTGTAAGCCACTATTATGGGGAATAACTATTGCATTTTATAATGACAATAAGGGGCTTTTATAGCTCTTCTTATAATGCATTAATTTGATTATTATTTATTTATTTGATGAAAGCATTGTACTAAATGGATCCAATAACACTTTTTTTTTTTTTTTTTTTTTAATTTCAAGAGCAGCTTACAAATATGATGACAATAAAACTCAAAAATGGAAGGAAAAAAAGTGCATTTTTAGATCAGGTTTGGAGCTAAGATAAATAATGAACATTGCTAAAAAATCAGTCACTACGAATCAGTATAAAATGTCATTATAAAAGTATATCTGTCAAAAACTTTATTTTAAATTGAGGTTTAGATATATAAAGACTAATTCAGACTATACATAGGGAGTTACAGGAAGAAGAAAAAAAATATATAGTAACTATACTTTCCATTAAAGAGATTTGCATATATTACTAGGAAAATATTTGGCTAAATAATAGCATCTGTTTAAGACTCCAATTTTGCTAATGTCCAGTAGATTATAAAGTATTACAAATTTCAATATGAAAAGAGACTTCAATTTCCAGAAAACAATTTTCACACAACTGGAAAAGACTTCCATGTGAAAATTTACTCAAGGAGCTGCACAAACCTATATTTATAGTGAAAAACAGTCTGCAGAGATCTGAATAGCATGAAATCATTCTTACAGGTTTTGGCTATGCCTGTTAAGGCATCACTGAAGCCTGTTGAGTATGAAGCAAATACTTTCACACTGTACTCTGTTCCACTGAAGAGATTTAGAATGAGAATGGTATTAATATCATCTCCTACAAAGGTCTCCAATGCAGGACCAGGGACTGCAAAAAAAAAAAAAAAAGAAAAAGAAAAAGAAAAAGAAAGAAAGAAAGAAAAAAAATTAGAAAATCACTTGTTCATCCACTCAATTAACAGGTAGTAAAAACAAATCTTAAGACCAATCCAAAATGAGATGAAGTCCTGAAGTTACTATTTTTTCTATGGTTTTTGTTTTTTGGTTTTTTTTTTTACCATGCACAAAGACAAAGACACTGCTCAGAACAGTGTACAGTTCTTGTATGGACAACACACTTGGGAAATTCAGCAGTGGGATTCATTATGGCAGGACTAGACATTGGCATCTGTAAAAACTCTTTTGTTCTGCTTCAGTGACTTACTACTGCCCTAAATAGAGTGCCAAAGATCTCCTCAGTTTGATGGTGTGCCAGGAGCAACGGGGGACAGCAGACACCAGCCAAAGCAGTCCCTAAGGGGTTCCTAACACAACAGCATCATTTAGCACTGTGCAAAAATGATAATGAAAATAGAAAAGAATAAAACTATACCAAATCAGAAGGGCAAACAGCTCCTTTCCCACCTCTGCTAGATGTTCTGGATAGACTTCAGAAGCCAGACGAAAGTATTGCCTTTAGATATTGTTTTAGTCCCTTAGTGGTCACAGTTTTGTTTGCTATCAATAGAGGACATTTTTCTAAAGAACTCTGAATGAAAATAGGTGCCTTGTCTAGCTGCAGTGTGCAGGTGGTCAGATACAGTATAGACAAAATGATCCATGAATAAAAAGGCAATTATCTGGGACAAGTAGGGCAGCAGAAGTAAGTAAAAGAAACGAAAGCTTTGTGTTGTAAGGGATGGAAGTCGAGGACAGGAGAAGTACAGAAGAGAGGTACAGGAAAAGAAGAAATGCAGTTTCTGAAGTAAATAGGAATCGGGAAAAAATGACATAAAAAGACAAGACAAACTGAGAGAGTTAAGTTTGATCAACAGTATGAAAGAAATCTTATGGGAATCTTATGCTGCCTACAACTACATTACGGGAGGGGAAAGCAAAGATGTATCATTCTCCTCTGAGGCGAACAGGAAGAAGACAAGAGGAAACTGCCAAAATTTGAAACGTGGGAAATTCTGATTAGATATCAGGAAAAACAATTCCAAAGTGAAAGCAGTCAAAAGCTGAAGCAAGTGCCTAGAGATGTTTTGAAATTTCCGTCTTCATTCTTGGAGATATTACAAACTTGACTGAACAAGATCCCATGACACCTCTTCCAAATTGGCTCTGTTTTGACCAGGGAGCTAGAAAGAATGATTTCCAAAGACCTGTATCACTCTGTAACTACAAAATTCTCATATTAAAAAACTGAGACATCAAGTTAATATCATTTTTAAAGAGGTAACTGTGACTATTAGATTAAGTACAATACTCAGAAAAATACTGCATTAAAGTATAGAACATACTGTCAAAAGCAAATGACAATTAAAAAAAAAAACAGTTTAAAAACTCACTGTTGATAGATTTGTAGACAATTCTGTAACCCATAGTTGGTGATGGTGGGGCATCCCAACTAATTCGTAATCTGTTGTACCATTCATCTGAGACACGTAAATTTCTAGGAGCAGATAAGGGTTCTAAAAGGAAGTGAAATCGAGCCTTTACAAATGTAACTTGTACAAACACATGCATAAAACTCAAACATGCACATGAAATTCATGAAATATTCAGTTTTCTCAAATTTCTGGGCAGATCTGCCGGAAAGAAAGCTTTGAATCAAATTCCTCCCTGGAATTATGCTGATACATTAACGTCAGCCTACTTCAGAAACTCATATCAAGTTATACTGAGAAATAATTAAGAACTTTGTTCAACAAACCATGAATTTCCATATAAATTCCCAACCTTCTTCTCCAGGTTTTTCATTAAATGTACGTCAACTCAGAAATAATGTTCTTTCATTTAAATAGCTTATTTCAACATAACTGCACTGAAGTTTTCCAAGTATAAATCCTGCTCTTGTTTCTAATTTCTAATGACCGTATAGATGTAATGATCTCACACACACCCACAAAAAATTAACACACTAGCAGTACAACAGCTTGCTTGATACTATCCCAGCATCACAGGTTATTTTCTACATTTGCTGGATTGTCCTTTGTGAGCTCTCTCTCCAGGATTTACCAGCTTTACTACTCAGTAAGTTTTTCTGAAGATTCACTATATTTAAAATTCAATCTCTCAATTAGAAGCAGCCAATTGCTTATAAGCCAATGAACTGAGATTAATATAAAGCTCTTAAATTATATCCATCAAGCAAAGTAAGGCCGTGCTTATACTAAAATATACCAGTACAGTCAAGGATAAAAGACAAAAGAAAGAGCCTTTGTTCATACATATTCTGGATCAAGAAGAGCAGAAAGTTCACACTTACGAGTTTTGCCAGGAGCTGAGACACTGACTCCCTCCCCATCAGCATAGATTGGAGTAATTGTAACTTTGTATTCCGTATCAGGAAGCAGAGGCTGAAGCACAAGAGTGCTCTGTCTCCCAGGCACCATTATCTGGATAGTCAGGATACCAGAAACAAGGTTTATGATTAGGGCCAAAACCTTTTTATATCATAGATGAACTGTGATTCCAACAGTACTTATCACTAACATTTTAATCTCAGCGAGATTCAGAGACCTAAATGGCAGCTATCTGGCACACGAGGACACAATAAATAATAAATAAAGAAATAAAGAGAATATGACCTGGTATTTCCTGTACCAAACCTGTTCTTTGAAGTGATATTATTGGAAGCAAATGTCCCAAGGTTCAAAATCTTACTCTGAATCCTTACCATCTCAAGCCCACTGTGTGAATCTATCATCTGAACTAGCAACCTCACATATATGGCAAGAAGCTGACAGACCTACAATAAGCCACTTCAAATCAAGAGGAAAAGCAGAAAGTGAGCCTCCAGGTATTTTATTATTTTAAAGTGAAATGATGCATCTGAGGACGCTGCATCTAAATTTTCTGAAGCTGATACACAGAAAAAAAGAAAGCGCTCATCAGATCTCATGCTCCAGGACACATTTAAAGCACTCTAATTTTGGCAAGAGATACACAGAACGACATTAATCTCATGCACCCAGGTGCTGAGACTTGTCAAAGAAATACTTAATTTGTTTTTCAGAATTGTAAATTATATTAGGACAGAACCAACTAAAGACACATGCATGGCCTTCTGTGTTAAGATCCTCTGTAGATATACTCCAAACCTACAGTCCAAGTTTCTGGAAAGACCCATCAAAATTTTAGGTTTTTAGAAGAGGGGATGCAAGCACTGAAAATCCTCATGTTTCACAACAAGATCTTCCACAGAACAACATGCTTTTTAACTGTGTGAAAAACTCTTGGCTTGAAGGAAGAAAAAAAATGTGATCCTTCCAGCAAACCTAAGGACAAACGTGTAATTTAGGGGTTGACTCTTCAGTAGGGAAAAGAATCCTATTACATATTTTGTCCTTGATTTTCAGCCAATTGCGTTAAGGATTAAAAAGTTTATTAATATTTTTATGGAGAGGGAGGAGTAATTGGAAATTACACAGAAATCAGAGCCAAAAAAACTGAGTATCCACCATAGAATTGTCACGCTATATATTTAAGCCCAAATTCCACAAAACTTTTGGGTTCTGTTTAAGAAATGCGGTTAAGCATATATGAACACTATTCTTTTTTCATATCTATGCTGCATCTTCCAGATGCTTGAAAACACATGACAGAAAACTTCTCTTCGGTTTAAAATGTGCTTAATTTTGACTATGATCTTAAGTAATTCTTTATTCAGTAAAGTACTTATGCATGTGATTAATTTCAAAAATGAAACTAAATTGTGACCAAAGATGATATGACTTGAGTGTGTACTTAAAATTAAATAATTTGTGGAATTAGAGCCAAGACACCTTCCTGATAGTAAGAGGTTTTGAGTCAATTCGCCATTCCTCTGATAGTCAGAATTTAACTACCATTTCTTACGGTTATAATTTCATTTTAAAGTAATAGTCATTGAATATTAAAACAAAACCATAGGCTTAAGATTGAAAACAAACAAACATACACACAAAAAGCATATAAATAAATAATTTTAAAAAACCAAACGATCTTGTACACATTTTAAAAAAATACAGGAAGGGACAGACAGTCTTTTAACCTTCTTAGGTTTGATCCTGCATTTGACTGTTTATCTGTCATGAATCAGGTGTCACGAGAATTACAATTCTGAAGCTCTATCTTACAGTAAAGCCAAGCACAAATCATTTTCTGACTGCAACAGGAGTGCTTTGCAAGAAGCTATCGGGCCTCAGCAATTGTTAATCAACCTTTTCAAGTTCATGAAGCCATTCACAAAAAGCAATACAGACCGTTCTTACCGCTTCCTCGGCACGGTCACCTTTGGCTGTGAGATAGGTCACTCTGAACTGCTGAACGTTGTAATCCGAAATGTCCCACACCACCCTCAGACTTGAGGTCGTTTCATCATCTATAACAAGATTTCTGACTCCTGTTCGAAAAACTGAAGCCAAAAGTAATTTAATTAGCATTTTATCCATTCTATTTTTACATTTTAAATTGTGCTAATTATCACTAGATCTATTCTAAGACAAACCCATTCAGTTCAGTCATACTTGAGCTTAGCCACATACATTAACAACGTAATTAAATAATAGCTACTACATCAGGATAACCACTATACTTACATTAATAGGTATTATCCCACTTGCTTTATTTATATTACTCAGCTTATGGAGCATTATAATAACAAAAAAGTAACTGCAGACAGAATATTACAAACCAAAAATACCACAGAACTGTTGATTCATAAACTTCAGTTATCTAAGCCCCAGTAGACAAAGAACCCTAAAAATAAACAAAATTCTGAAGATATTCAAGCTTGTATTCATGTTCATGCTTTTAAGAGACAAGAGAGTCAGGTTTTCCAAACTAGACTCAGTTTCTGTAGTCTTATGTAGCATCTCTGGAACCATTCAAATTTCTTACACAGCATAACAAGTTGGCTCCTATCCCACATGTGGCATGTACAGGAAGCTGGAGAAGCATCGTGAGGAGCACAACATGCACCTTTCATCAGTGATGTCACTCTTCTGGAGTCTACACCTCAACAAGACCTTCCATGACAGCGTGCTGACAAAAGCCACGAGGATTTGGTGTTACCATCCCTCACTATTATCACAGCTCTCTGCCCCTAGATCTGGATGTGCTAGGTTGCAAAAAGCCTCAGTTCTTTGCTTTCAGCATTTAAACAGTTTGCATTTATTTCATTTACCTGCTATGGTGGGCTTCGGAGTTGTGGTAGTGGTAGTAGTAGTAGTAGTCACAGTGGTAGGCACTGCAGTAGTTCCTGCAACTGAAAAACAATACTCAGCTCACAAACAATTCAACAAGATAAGGCACATTATTAATCTTGCTATGACAACAAAAAGGTGTGTTCTGACCTACAAATATCCCACGCACTTCAGGCATTTCAGAGATTTACAAGGTAACCATTTATTCCATTTACTTTAGGCACATGGATGTGCAGGAATAATCCTTAGATCTATAGATGTGATATGATTATAAACTGTACAATTAAATAAAGATACGTATAGTATTCCACATTTCTGGCTTAGCTGAAAATAGTGGCCTCCACTTTGATGATTCGTTAGAGCTGTCACATTTACTGAACTGAGCACTCTGTAAAGGTGTTCACTGTTGTCCAAATAAGAACTGAATGTATGCTCAGTAACAGTAAGCAATGCCAGCATCGTTAGGATGGGCAGTGACTTATTAACAGAGGACTGAAGATTAAGCTTGCAGTTAATAAGAATCGATTGTATTTTTGAATGTACACATGAAAAATAAAGTTTAGTACACCAAGTCATTATCCATCAAAGGAGAATCTGCACATCAATTTAAGAAATATTTTTTCCTCATTGAACAGAACAAAAATGATCCATATCAGTTTACATCATACCAAGGAGTATCCTGAGCTGTACTTCAACAGAAACTTACTGATACTTTAGAAATAAGAAAATCAAACACCGTCCCCCATAGAAACTCCCTCTGCAAGCCAGAAATAATTTACTGAATAGGCTCTTCTTCCATAACCTTCCAAGAGCCTTTTGCAAAGAAAAAAAAATCCGTATCTTCATAGTAAACCCACAAAATTCTCATTTCTTAGAGCAAAACAAAGCCATTAGCTAAGTGCAGGATGTTTTTCATATCTCCCTGTACCTGATTTAGAGAGAAAGGACATTTTTATTTTTTTAATCCATGTGATTGAATAATGCAAGTTTCCACAAATGGTACACTGCTCCAGAAATAGACTGAAAATATAAACACATTTTCAGTTCCTTGACAGAGGACAGAAACAGATGAAAATCTTCAGGGCAGCTATTTTATCTCATATTATTCTAGCAAGTTTATCAAGTGCAGAAGATGAATCCATATGCACACATAAACCAGCTTTCTGGCCTAAATCAGAATTCTACTTACAGAAGCTCAATGTTAAGAATACTTTACTAAATTGCAGTGGGTTTAAACTTATGGCTGAGTCCTAAATATATGATTGACACTGAATCAAAGACTTCAGCAATCTAAATGAAATTGCTGGCTACCGTTTTGGTTACAACTATAAATTACATTGTATATGATTTATAAGTTTTATCTTTTTTACTTCCATATTAATTTCAGAGGATACCCATGTAAAATTTCAACTTACTTATTTCAACCAGGAGTGAACACCTCTCCAGTGAGTATAAATTACGTAAATAAGAAAGAATATGGCATACCATAAATACCAAGCATTTTCAACAAATTCCTGTTAAGTATTAACATTAAAATATTTATTACCTCCCCTCAATTTAATATATGTCTTAATGAAAAACTGTGTTCTAAGACTAGAAGTTGAAATGGGGATGGAAGAATATATTTCCAGATCCTATACTTATTAATACCACTGCTCAGAGAGGGAGCCAAACCATCACTTTGATTCACTGCCATCTAACATATAATATTAAATAAGAAAAGAGAAAAATATTGTTGGCAAGGTCCTGGTGTAAAACCAACACATTCTTCATTATTAAAGCAACCCAAAAATGGACTGTATTTTAAGTATCAGGTTTATACATTAAATTTAAATCATTTAAATGTCTCTAAAAATGATATTCAAGAGTTTGTCTTACATGTAGCTCCAAGAACAGCAACAACTTCACTTTCGGTCTCATCATCAAAAACTGCCAGCAAAGAAACTTCATATTCTGTGTTGGGCAACAAACCCTCAACAACATAACTGTCTGCATCTCCATTTAAGACAACCTAAGTAGCAAAGCAAGATTAAAGAAAATCACTTGATTAATTTACACAAAGTGACTGAAGTCCAAGAAGGAAAATAAATTCTGCTTCAAAACAACATAAATCCACACTCAGGTATGCCCAAATAATTTATTACCTATGTAAAAATAAAAAGTATCACAAAGTAAGACTGGAAAAAAAAAAAACAGTGTTAAGAAAATTTAAAATGTTTATTATTTTGTGGCTGGCTTGATTACCTTAACATGCAATCTTACTCTTTCACATACAGTTGATGAACTGCTAAAGCTCAACATATGTATCTCGTTTGAAAAACTCTAAAATTCAAAACATTCCTCATTGAAAGTAACGTAACAGTGTAAGTTAGCTTTCATCCACATTTCTACCATTCAATCACTGTCATGACAAACACGCTGAGTATTTCTGTAGCTTTACAAAATGCTGTTTCTATGTTAGACTTACAATCTGAGTTATGACTCCATGCATTTGAATTGTACATGAAGAATACATGTAAATGCACTCTGCAACTAGTTGCAATAGATGTAAAAGGTTACTACTAATTCCACCAAGCCCTATTTGCCACAGATCACTACAGTATGCCACAGACCGACAGCACGTTGGCTCATTCTGGGGTAACCACTTGTAAGTATGAATGTGGTTATCTCTGACAGTTTAAGCAGAGGCCTTTCACTGTTTTTACTTGGTCTGCTTTGTAATGATTGAGCAGGGCGAGGGAACGCTCATAAAATCAGTATCACTGACAGATTTAATGTGAGTACACACGAGATGCTGATCTGTTGCAGGAAGTTGGTGGCAAACTGGTGGAAGGTGTAATTTTTCCATCTAACAAAGCCGGATCCAGAAAGGATGTCCACAGCCAAAGAAATCAAGCAGACTGCATGCTGTTACAGAAAGAAATTTGCAACAGACTTGGAGATTTATGGGAGATGTGCTGCTGAGAAGCTGGCTATATGTCATGGCATTTTAAAAAGTAACTTTCCTTATTTCTACCTATGACAGCAACAGAAGATTCACATGTGCTATGTTAACTGTAAGAAGAAGGCTTTTCTTTATGATTTTTGTGTTTCATAGATTTTTATTGGAAGGGGTCAACAGATGGGTAGGAACTGGAGCTAAAGGAACTGTGAAGCAGAACAGGAGGAGACTGTGCAATAATTCCACTGAAATTGGTTGACTTGTCTGGGGGAATAATCACTAGCTTATGCAGATAAATACTATCATAAAACAACCTTTCTTGGACAAGTTTTTATAGGTGGCCATTATATAAGTGAAATTGAAATAATAATAAGACACTGGAAACCAAACAATATAGAAATGCTGCATAACATCTACTACAGCTAGCAGAAACAGTAAACCACACTACGTTCTATCCATGACCCCAGAATTCCTAGGTTGGCAAACAGGCACAGTTCAGGAAAATATATGTATATATCCTGTGGAAGAGGGACTCATTAACTAATAATAGACTTTCTGAATTCTGATACAGAAAATAAAATTAATTGGGCTCATGTATTCTACAACTATCAGATAATGAATTGAGCAGCCCATACTGTGCATTCTAGCATCTATTTTCCTGGAAAAAATTCAGAAATCAGCTTCAGTGAGTCTAGATGTATTCTAAGTAGGTATAAGCAATGTCTTTCATTCTAATTCCCCAGACCTTCCAGTCATATGTGTCATCATAAAATTCCTACACATAGCAACTGTCTTACACATAACTTTGGCAAACTTTCTGCAGCATAGCTTCTAGCACTCTCCACTCCCTGCTAATTTAGCCCACAGAGATGAACACAAAAAAAAAAGAACACAAAGAGCTGAACTTTCAAGTGGAGAGGACAAATAACAGAAGCAAAAATAGTAACAAATACAGGAATATTTCCTGATGCATTTCCTACTTTAACCTACACATAAAAGGTCACTTTTAAATAATGTATTCCAGTTCTTTTGTGCTAACATTCCACACTATACTCTCCTCACACATCAGCAGTGTGGGTGCAGTAAGTTGAGGTGTGTGTAATTCTCAACACCATTCCATGACCCCACTCAGCTAATTGGCAAGTTGGGTCTTGGGAGAAAGGGAGGGAGTGCATGTTTTTTCTCTGCATGACTGATCACTTAGCTGGGAAAGAAGCTTAAAAAGGCAGGCAACAGCCCAGAGGTATTGTGCTATCCTAGGCACGACCCCATTAGAAAGGTCATGCAAGGAGAACAAGAAAGCAGCTTGAGTATTTTTAATATTTTAACATAGAAAAACTACTGAGGCCTTCAGCAGTTCTTAATGAATACACTGAACAAGTGAAATCATACAAGTTCAACTATTCTCTGATCAGTAATTCTCACACTCAAAGGACACCACAGACACCACTGATCTCACCCCTCCAATAACATCACAAAGCTTAAAGGGTTTCACTGACAACTGCTCTTCGGAGCTTAACAGAAACATATCAGTGCAGTATTGTGCAAACAAACCAGTACTGCAGGAGGATGCAAGGGAATGTGCCTTCTCTCTCACCCGCCAGTTCCTTCTTTACCCTGCTCCTTCCTGTAATCTCTTTTAACAGTTTGCAGGACTACCTCTCGCTGGGTCAAATAATGGGCCTCAACTAAATCTATGGATAATGACACTTAATCTAAGTGTCCCAACGGATGAAAAGAATGATGCATGGAATCTAGGCACAGGTCATCTTTTTCCAACGTGCTTTCTACCTCAATCAACTGTTTTCAGACTTAGCCTCTCTTCACAGCATTTATGCCAACAGAGCAGGGTGTTGGAGACGTTTTAAAAGACGGAAGAGCATGAAAGAAGCAACTACTATGAGGGAACAGATAGTAAAAGAGACAAAATCAGTCAGAATACAAACAACAGAGATTTTGGAAAGGGAGATAAACTGCCTATTGCAAACTACTTGGAAAAGGATAATAAAACAAAAAACAGTCTAACAGGAGGAAAAATAATTTAATACTTCAGACTAACGAAAATGGCACTATTGTGAAGACGCACAAGGGCCCATAGCAAAAAATACAACATAAACAGGTAAACTTTTACCTTTCAAACCTTTTGTAACTAAGGCTTGGTGGTCAATTGTAATGTGACCAGCTTATTAGACAAATGTGGATCCTGTGTGATCATAGCACAGCTCTAGCTGAGTTACCACCATCTTCTGGTAAAATGAAGAATAAAAACCTCTAAAAACTGAAATAGCACCAAAAATCAAAGCTAGTTCTATGGAAGTGGCACAGTACAGGCTATTATTCACAAAAGACGTATTCTCACTTCATCTTCAAAAATAAAGTGGAATATTGTTTTGATTATTGTTTTGAATGCTTTGTAGCAGGACAGATCTTCTTCCAAGTCAATTGGTCAGGCTTAATCAGCAAAAAGTTGATGCAAAGGACTTCAGAATCAAATTTCTTGTCCTGTTTCATGTCCTCAAAGAGTCAAGGCAACTCACCTCTTCAGATTCCCCTCCATCCAAAGGAATCCATGCCAATCTGTAAAAAGCAATATCCGAGGATGTGGGTTTCCAGCTGACCCTAAAACTATCTGTTGATGCTTCGTCAACTTCCAAATGCTGGGGAGCTGGAATTTTTCCTGCAAAATATTAGGCAAAAGAAAAGTGAAAGTAAATTATTCTCTGAAACTTGCATAGCAACATCAAGAATACATCATTTCATTTGTAGCTTTTTACAAAGATCAAAACTTTGAAAACAGATGACAAATGCACAGCAGATTCTTTGCACACTTGTACACTTGGGAAAGTTTTATTTGTAATTGGAGAAGGAAATACACATAATTTATGTTCTTTATCTTCTCCAGCCATAAAGCTTCCTAATCCTTTCTCCACTGGAGTAGCTCCATGCAATCCTAACTCCCTTTCTTTTGCCCAGACCTCTGTTTGCCGTGCTCCTTTTTTTACCTCCACCTCAAACTACACTCCTAATCTCTGTCCTTTCCACACACCGTCTGTCACACCATTTCCATTTGTTATCTGCATGTAGGTACCAGCTTCTTTTTCTGTATATGTATGGCCTCTCTACTCTTCCACCTCACGTTTCTCTTTCCTCCCTCCTATTAGGAGTCATTCTCCTATTGTTATGTTGGAAAACATTAGTAAGTGCCATCATCAGTTTAATTCACAGTTTGCAGAAAACTGTTACAGAAATCACAACCGTACTAAAAAGACTACAAGAGTTTTACATATCTTACATTTCCTTCTACTGGTTTTTGAGTTTCTCTCTGTATATAAAAGTTTCTACTCTTAATTGCAGAGATAATTCGATGGATAACTATATGGTTCAGTATTCATCACACTGAAGCCAGATAGCCAAATGTCATCACACTGAATGACACTTCAGAAAGCTGGGGAGAGAACTGCTTTACTACCTACTTGCAATGAAATATACTTCAAAATGGCTGATTTTGAAAAGACTGAAAAAATAAACCTTATTAACACTAATGCTTCCATGATGTCACATTACTCCCATGACTCAGGATGCAACTGGTCCCACGGTAAAGGAGTAACGAAGTCGAATACTCCAGTGAAAATAATGGAAAGCATCCCATATATGTGAATCCACAGTCATAGACACTTGCTGTTACCGGTCATGTTTTCCAGTAAAAGATGAGAGCATCAAAATTGTTCTTGGAAAGCCTTCAAAAGTTTGGACATACTTACTTGTGGTAAAGCTGCCAGTAAGTGGTTCAGATTGTCCTTCATCATACAGGGAGAAAATAGCAGCAGTATATTCAGTAAGGGCTGTCAGACTTTTTAAAGTATGTGTTGAAACAGGACCAACTTCCACCTGGAGGAAGTATAATATGCAATACATGTTGATCACACATTAGGAATAGCTTTACTTAGCACCACAGGAGAAACGCAACCAATGTAGAACAAAAGAACTGCCACCTGCTCTTTAAACAAACACAAAGGAATAGCTGAAAGGTAAGTAAAAACCTACTGAACATTCTCACATTATAAATTATATTACCACAAGTCTAATGTATTCAAAACAATTATCACAGAACCATAGGATACCCAGAGGTGAAAGGGACCCACAAGCATCACAAGACTAGATATGCCCTGGAAGAAAACATGACTGCACACTGACACACAAGAATTTTTTTAAGGCTAAAGTTATATACTACCACTCATTTTGTAATGGAGCTGGTCTGTCTTAATAATCAGAACCATTTACTGTGATCTTTAAAAAACTCTTCCTGCATTCTTTTGGATTTCTCTATTAATATAATTCCATCCCATCTTTCTTTCGATGAAGGATTCTTGACGTTAAAAGATTTTATAAAGCACCGTTAGTAACTAGTGACAACTAAATATTGCATAACTTTTAAAATGCATAAATTTAGGTCAGAAAAATTGTTACCATCATTCTGTTCACATCAGATTCTGTTTCTAGGAAGCAAGTTTTTAAAACATAATTACTGCAATATACGTTAAGAAAATATATGGAAGCCTTCAGACTTTTGAATGCCAAATGACATTGAAAATCTTGTTATCTGGACCAAATCAAGAATAAATGTTTCCTTACTAAATATACAGTCAAGATGTTGATCCTACAAACCATTATTCACTTGGGTATTTTCCTTCAATTGAAATACATCAGCAATGACTACTCTCATATGTACGAAGAATACAGCACTGCGTCCCACACGATTCCTTCCAAATAGAATTCAATACTAGCAAATTCTTAATAGCACTGACTTTCAGAATTCTTTAGCAAAGAATCACACAGTAGCTTTTGTTTACAAAGGTTACACATTATAATTTCACAAGCCTATGGAGGACTGAGATTGGTTAAGAAAAATGAGAAGCTAATAACTTACCTCATTGGTTTCTGTTCCATCTGTTTTAACATACATGATGCGATAGCCTTTCACATTTTTGGCAGCAGGATCCCATGTTAGCTTAGCACTGTTGTGTCCAACATCAGAAAACTTCAAGTTTGATGGGGGACTTAGAGGTACTTGAAAAGGAAAGATACATGGTTTTAGTTGCGAAACTTTTCCTATCTTTAAACTAAGCCATACATTTTCCATTTAAAAAAAAATAAATTGGTCATTTTAATTAAAAGATACATTCCCTTCATCAGTGGAGCAACATGAGTGCTTTAATCATGTAATATAGCTTAGCTCTTTGCTGAAGTGGAACCACGACAGGTATCTTAACTAGAACTTAGAAAAAGAAAATTATTAAATTATTAAAAAAAAATTCTTAGAAAAGAAATTATGCTCCTGTTCATAGTAAATATAAATATAACAATATTTATAAACACATTTATGTTTATATTTGTATATCAGTGTAACTCAACTAATCTGTACCCCATATGCACTTGTTTTCCAGAAGTAATCCACCAAAGATTTCCTGTCAGGAATTTTCTGACAAAACATTCTCTGGACATAAACATCTCTGACATAAAAACAAGTTTGTACAAAAGCATATCTCATTTAGAAGATTTCTAAAGTAGCAACTTGTTTTTTTTTTAATATCTTCTTACCCTTTCCCCCTTTTTACACCTTCTCTATGTAGAATCTGTGATTCTGTGAAGGCTGTATTTGGATGAAGCTGTTTACAAACAGCAACCTCAGTTAAAATCATATTTATAAACTATGCATTCATTGACTATAATGAGCTGGAAGAAAACAAAGTCATGCAACAGTCTCAGATTGCTTTAATTTTCCTGTCATACAAAAGGAAGTAATTTGGATTGTCTCTGCTACTCTGTATTACCCCAACATCTGTTAATTTTATCTGAGTTGTGAAACTTGTCTCTATCCATCCTGCCTTCACACACACACTCCACACCAATCCACACGGACAGATAAATATCATCACTTCGGAAGTGGTTTCCCTCATACAAAAGCACGTGGGAGAAAGAAAATATTACATGGGCTTGATATTTACTGACTTGGAATCTGCAAGCGAATGCCTAACCACCTTAGGAACTGTCAAGTCAACTTGGCTATGAGGAAAGAGAAGATGGGAACAGACCAGAATTATACTAGATGGATTTGCCAACACCTTCTGGCATTCAATATATTCCTCTGAGTCAAGTGAAGGAAATATCATGTGCTGGACTTTGTTTCTACTTCCAGTCAGTCATGGAATTCACTTCATTTCACCAGCCTGGATGTACCACAAAATGCTTTAGTTTCAGCTTTTTGTTTTTGGAACACAACTGCCTGATAACATTGCTCACAACCAGACATGCAATCCTGTCACCAGAATAATGTGATGTTAACAGTGACAGCTGGATAAATTCCGGCCACTGAAAAAACTCCACTTCAGAATAAAAATATGTTTGGCACAAAGAAAGGCTTCAATTCAGTCACTGAGATGACACAGTGAGTAGAATTATATTTTTAATAGATACAGACTATCCGATATTACATGTAATGCTACTGCAAATTAGGCAGATCATTCTATAGGCAGATATATATGATCCAGGAAGAAAATACTGGGTAGCCTGTTCTTTAGTTGGAAGACAGAAATAATTCCAGAAATTTAAAAAAAAAAAAAAAAAATTGCTAAAACCTGAATCAAGATAGAGAAGACACTATGACTGGACACTGACCATTTGTGAGAGGTGAGCTCATAAAGAGATTTCTTTTCAGATAGACAAGTGCCTGAATAATCAAAGCCTGTTAGAAGATTATTTGAATAGCTGCATACAGAAGATTAGAATGAATCCCATTTCTTATTAAAGTGCTAAAGACAAGTTGTCTTCACTGAGTCACATTAAAAATAAATGAAGCTTGCAGGGTACCATTTTTTCTTTTCTGGTCTGGGTAACAGCAATAATGATGGTCTGACTAACATATGTTACCAGCTCCTGTGATCATTGAGGTCATGAATTCTCAGCTCTTGCCAATGTATCTGGAATTTGTATGTGATCATCCTTCCAATATGTTAGCCAGGTTTAGAGCTGAGCAGCCTCCAAGATCATGAGACATAAAGTGAATTCAGACTGGCACAGTCACAAACTACACAAACTACTGTTCCGGATAAATGAAAAACAGATATCAGGCAGATATTAATCAAAACCAGGAACAAATAAATTTAAAAAAAGGAGAAGGAATGGGAATCAAACAATAGGAGAGAGAAGGACACAGAGAGAAAAGTCAAAGACTTGATTCTCTAAGCATTAAAAATCTTCCAGCTCTTTTCAAGCCCACAAACATACCCAAGTTGAATTATTTCTCTCTGTGCTTGTCTGTCTTCAACTGTCCTCTCTGTCATAGGTTTATTTTTTTTGTTATTGGCCCAAAACGGTTGATAACTCTCAGAAATGACGGAGCTCACACAGCACTCCTGGAGCTTCTTGACTGACCCTACAAGACCATTGCTCCAGCCCTTCCTTTATCTTAGCACTCACATGCCTGAACTTCTCTCACCTACTGCATGTAAGGTCACTTCCACACTGTCCTACTCAAGCCAGGAACACAAAACAAGAAGTAATCACTCCCCTGCTGGGAACAATAAAAACATCACTGAATGCAGTCCCAGAGATATTCCTGCAGCACAATTACTTATTTTCAATTCTTTTGTCTTTCAAATGCTGAAGCTATTTAGAGAGCCGACATACAGTGCTGTGTACAGTTAGTAAAGGACAGAATTTTGCTGGCAAAAATCTTACTGCTTATTAAAAACACGTCATCTATCATGAGTGCACAGGCACTTTCCAATCCCTCATTTACCAGATGTTAGGCAGAAAAATCTCTTCTTGCTTCTTTTCCATCCGTACTGTCTACTGCTGAGCCAGAGGAAAGAATTTCTCCATCTGAGCATACTCCCCCCCCCCAGACACACCTGGTTCTGTGGCTGTAGGAGACTAAACAGTGGTCTCAGTTTAGCTTAACAAGGTGACCTTCATTCACCTTCAGCAAGTTCAGGAAACTATCATTAGTTCTGCTGAATGAACAGGGATAGCCATAGTATAGTACCATTATCAACAAGAGAAGAGAGTTCACAATTCTGTTCCACAAACTTACTTTTTTCCCAGAAACTCACATTCTCTGCTTCTATAAATCCACAGCATTCACATTAAGAAACAAAAGTACAGTTAAGACCTTGTCCTATGGACTATTGAAATTGGATTTTAAAATCAGATGTTTTTTCTAACATGAGCAAAGATTATTCTAAAATTTTATTAACACTGACGAGAATATAGGTATGCACTACCCACATGTCGTTTCTTGGCCAGTAAGGGGATCACTAGCTTCTTCTCCAAACATGGCATAAACTGTGACTGTATATTCTGTATTTGGCAATAGTCCATCCAGTTCAAGTTCAGTTGATGCTTCTCCGATTTTTATCTAAAAACACCATAAAGAAAAAGACAAATATTTCTGAAATGGCTCATGATGGTAAAGGATACTATTGACACACGTTAACTTAAATTTCATGTGATCAAATGCTTTCCTGAGCATTTTTCTGATGCTATGCCTTTAGTACTTGGCCCACATTTTAGAATTTTGCAGAATAATCAAAAGAACAAAATAGTTACAAGCCCAAAACATGAAGGCTAAAGGACTTTAGAGGCAACTAACTTGTCTTATCAGCAATGACACAATAATTCTCTTTAGAACATGCAGCTATTATTGCCCTTTCACTCCCAGCTACACTTTGCCTCATTTTCAGTCCTTTAGAGACTAAATTTATTTCCATGCACAGCAAGGCTCAGATTTTCTGTTTGCTATTTAAGGTGTATATCACTTTCTACCTCTTCAGTGACAGACACAGAAACACAGCTGACTTATTTATTGGAAAAAAGTCTTTCCTCGGGTAAGGCTCCGGTCTCCTTATTCAATTAGGTTTCAAGGACAGACTCAATTAGCAGAAAGCACAAGTCTGTGCATGTTTTTGGTAGCGTGCTGCACTCTTTCCACAAGTTTGCGTGCCCTGGAATGCTTTGCAGCATTCTTTCTTGAACAGTTTCTATATATAATCATATATATGGAAACTTAAGCATAAATGCTGCCCCAAAAGTTGCATTGGAACTATGCTAGAAACTATTTTTAGTCTACTGCTTTTAGTATTTTACTCACAGTAGAAGACTGTACTTGTCTCCTAAAGATACCTGATAAAAACACACTTCTGAGGGAAGGCATTATTCTTAAATTTTTAAAAAAGCAACAGTACAGAACTAAAAGGAAAGCAATAAATGTGGTATTTGCTAATTCAATTTACTTCCATGAGATCAAAGGACAAACTTCATATTCTTTTGATAGCACACAGGGAAATGTCTTCCTCTTCCTTTCTTTCTTTCTTCCAAGTGTTTGCTTTAGAATATGATAAAGTATTATGTCATATATCATTTCAAGAGCATCACTTCAATTTAGCTGAAATTGTTGCATTTTTATGACAATGACACACAAAAACAACCAGCTGTACTTGGCCTCTCTTCATAACGTCTAACACAAAGTACTTACAGCAGTAATGGAAAAATAAAGTATTTGCTCATAAAGTTGAATGTCAAAGGCCAAGTACCTATTTTACTCTTTAGAATACTTATTTCTTCAATAATTATTATTCAGATGAAAGCTGTACACATTACCTCCTTTTCATCCGCAGCCAACCCTTCTGTCAGGGGAGCATATAAGATCATGTAACCTGTGGCACCTGCTACTCCATTCCACTTAGCTCTCATGCTGCTGTGTGACACATCATACAGTTTCAGATCTGATGCCATTGGCAAGGCAACTGCAGAAGAAAAGAGACAGACACTTCAGTTATCTCACCTGGATGACCAGAGCGTTTTCAGTTTATTTTATCACAAAAACCACATGGGAATTTGGCTATATCCAAGCACAGAATTGCTGTCTGTGTCCCACAGCTATGAAGAGTTAATTAGTACATAGATGTCTGCAGAATTACAGAAACAAGGAAATTATGATCTAACCAACTCTAATGCCCTCTAAAGGGCAGACTTAGCCCTTACAAATCACTGCAGCTCTTTGTCTTAGATGGTTTTGAACATTTCAAGTGGGAGGATTTCTGTTCTTTAAGCACCAAATCACTCTGTTCAGATCTTACCCTCCCTCCTCCCTGATTTGTATTCAGACAATCACTTGCTACTGAAGAATGGGCAAGGTTGCTAAAACGAACAAGCCCCCAGAGGTGGCTTTTTTACAGCAATAGTTCCCAAGCCAGGGCGTGGGAGAAACAGCCATGATGTAGGACACCCTGGAGGAAACCCTGAATGAGTAAATTGCACGCAGCAAAATATGATGACCACAAGCTGCTATGTGCTTAAATCCTGGAGAGTACTAACTGACTCCCAGGCCTGTGTCAGTGGGATTACATAAGACAAACAAAATCATCCATCACAAATCTTGTGAATGCTAAACTAGTGAGTATGACTAAGCAAGCTGAGTGAAATTCAAACATTATTACGAGATTTATTTGTGGATTTATGACACTGGTAAAGCAACACAGAGCTAAACCACGTCCTGATTATTTCTTTGCATGTCTGTAACTTTTTAGGGCAGCCTTTCTCTGACTGTCCTCCGTTTCTTCCCCTCATTGGATAGATAAAAGGGAACTTTATCTGCTTCTTCTGAACATATTTTCCTGCACACAACATACACCAGTGTCATCCTTTTTTCAGCATTGTGGCTGTTCACAAAGTTTGTTGGTAAACCTGGACAAAGGTTCAGCTCAGGCCTTTCTTTATGTTTCCACTTTCAGGTTACCGACCTTCACTACCAAACCTTTCAGACTACCTGCTGTTGATACTTAGAATCTTAAAGTCTACCTCCATCTCACATTCTGTATTTCTACGTTTCACTATAAGAAGAAACTACCCACAAACATTTTCTAATTCACTTCGGTTTCATTCCTCAGATGTCTACTCAGATCTCTGATATGCTATAGAAAGAAAATAATAAAGCATTCTGAAGGTGTTTTCCAGCACATTCTCTAATTCCTGTTCAGATTGCCACAGTCATACAGACAGCAATTATCACCTGTATTATTGCTTATTTTGATTGTACATAACTCCAAGAGAGGCATTCTCTTTACAACTCATGGTCTTAACAGGAACTCTAGATATCCTAGATACTCTAGTAATACAAACGGCATTATAATCTTAATATTATAATATAAATAATCATTAAAATAATAATTAACAAAGAAGTGACTGGAAATTAAACAAGGGGTGTATTCTGCTGGAATTTTCAACTGAAGTGCTCAGAATCTGAAATATAAACAATGAGAGAATGACAATTTGCATCTTAGACAGTTTCTAGGTTATCCTCACAAAGCCGTGGAGATGAACTAAACCACAGGTATAGCGAAAAACAACTGAATAAATTAGAACAGATAAGAATATATTTGTAACAAATGAGAATGTGATTGCATTTCATACTTATTTCTAGCTAGAAGTGTCTCTTAAGTCACTTTTAAATATTAATTAGTAGCATTATGCATATTTTGTGTGTCTGTATACATTTCACACACCTATGACTCACTTTTATTCTTTTGTATAGCAAGTGGGCTAGTCTTCAAACGAGTGGCTAATTTTAACCTGTCAGTTTCTCACACAAAGGCAAGAAGGCAAACTATAATTTTTGTAGTTTTCTATCAGGATAAAGAAAAAAACCATTTAAACTGCGTGATTTCTATCATCTGAAATGATTAATACTTGCACATGTCAAACTACTACTTCTAACACACTATCAAAATGGTTCTTGATGCTACATGACCTTGGCGCATGATCAGATCAGATCTCAAAGTCAGCAGGGCTGGGCTCAGTCAGAACTTGACTAAGTGACTTCAAAGAAATACCAGGTGCAATAGGAAATGATCCTGTTAGCTCAGTAAGTGTCTCTGCTTCAATAAATTAAACAATTCCTAACACTGTATTACGGGGTAAAATACAGCTGGAGATAAATTTTTGTGAGACTGAGACAAAAATGCAAATCTCAGATAATTTTATATGATCCATTTTTATGTTACTTTCAAAATGGCAAGATTAGATTTTACAGAGAATCAAAGAATTATTGAGGATGGAAGATATCTCTTCAGACCATTTAGTATAGTTTCTCTGTTCAGTCAGGCTCAGCTACAGCACATTGCTGACTACCACATCCAGTTGGGTTTTAAATATCTCCACAGATGTAGACTCCACAGTCTCTCGGGACAACTTCATCCAGTGTTTGACATGACAGTAAAACAGTGCTTTCTTTTGTTTCTTTCAATGTTTTTTTAATTTGTGCCCATTGACTCTTGTCCTGTCAGTGGGATCCACTGAGGAAAGTCTGGGTTCCTCTTCTTCATTCCTTTCCACCAGGGATTTTTACACATTCCTAGGATTTCCTCTGAGTCTTCTAATACTGGCTGAGCCTCTCATCTTATGAAAGATGCTTCAACCACTTCATCACGTTTGCGGTCATTTGCTAGACTTACTTCAGTAACTCCCCATCTCTCATTTACTGCAGAGACCAGCACTGGACATAGCATTCCACATGTGGCTGCACCAGTACTGAGCTGAGGGGAAGGATCACTAGCTGGCAAAGCTCTGCCTAGCACAGCCTGGAGGTGCTTCTGTAAGGGTGCATTGCTGGCACATGCCTCACTTTACAAAAACAATCAGGTCCTTCTCTACCAAGTGCCTGGGTTTATGCATGCCCAATGGCAGAACTTTGCACTTGCCTTTTGTGAACTTCAGGAGGTCAAACATGATTTCCCCTTCCTAAACCTATGCTGATAGAAAATCAACGGAATCACTGAGAAAGTAACATACAGATGCTACCTTCAAATATTTGGTACTGATGGGAATTACATGCAGTTATGTGTGGTCCCACCAAATACTCCTCTCATAAGATAATTTTCAGCTACAAACCTTATTTTTAAAGCTTAGTTCCCACAGCCAAAACTTAGGAGAGTTCTAACTTAGTGTTCAATACAACTGACTTCAAAGTTCAGCCCAGAGACAAATAAAGCCTTGCTCAGTGTTTAAAGACCTGCAGAGCATTCAGACTCAGGAACTTAGCCCAGAATTAATTCAAACAAATTAATTTAAAACAAATGCATTAAAAGGAGCTAAACTTAAAAAGACTCCCTTCTCTAGCTCTTCTTCACAAAGACTAATGTTTACATGGTATGATTAAAAACAGACAGTCAAATCCATAGCAAACATGATTAGGATACTCACGTGTAGTTTCAGTTCCACGGAGGCCCTCACTAGCAGCATTTGAGTATATTGCAAATACAGCTATCTGGTATTCAGTTAAAGACATCAGGTTTTTCAAAACTGCTGTTGATAAACTTCCATCTACCACAACCTGTTTAGAAGAAAGTTCAACTAAATATGCATATGGCAAATTAACTGTATAGCTACTGAATCCAATTCATATAATGAATTTACTCTTGCTACCTTTGTGTACAGTAAGGCATCTGAAAAAACTATGTGCATAATTCAAACGTTTAGCTGATGGGAGTAGCCATTCAGAATAAAGACACTATTTAGAAGAGTGTATGCAGTGCAGTTTAACTTTGTGTATTGGTCACTTTTTAACAAAATTACTACATTATCAGAAATACTCCTTTAGTACTACATACATAAACACAAGTTGACATTGATGCATGGCCATGCTAAATCCAATGTTTCTAGTGAAAAAAATAATTAAATATATCCTTAGCAAAATCCTTTTCTTTTTCTACATTTCTGTTTACTTTCGTGAGGTGTCAGCCAAAGCCAAAATCTTGTTCTACTGCATTTTTTGCCCACCTCCAGAATGCCTCTAATTCCTATCAAAGTAAGCATCTCATTACATTTTCATTGATTAAATGTAGACATTCCAAAATGTAGACTCATATTTTCTTCTTTTTCTGAATTATTTGTACTTAGAACCCAAAATCTGGCTTACCATCACCTCATACTTCTGTTTTTGCAAACAGAATAGCACAGGGGAAGTTGCTACAGTTTGTTTCAAGTATCTGTATGTGCAAATAAAAATATAGGCACCTTACTGAAGGCACAATTCACCCCTCCCCTCAAAAGTGCTCACACATTTATAACACATTTACTTTATACTACATGACAGAAATGCAACATGGCCACTGACCTTCAGCCCCATCATACACGACCAGATTTATAGTGTGCCTCAAAGCCCAAACAGGCAATTTTGTGGTAGATTTAAATCAGGCCATGGATTTTCTGTCGGGTTAGTTCTTCCTATCAAAAACTTCTGGGAAGCTTGTATCCTCTTACCTCTTCAGGCTGTCCTCCTCGAGTGGGATAATACACAACTCTGTATTTTTCCACTTTGCCTGGAGCATGAGTCCAGCTGACACGGAATCCTCTAGCTGTTATATCAGACGTGACCAAATCAGTGGGAGCTCCAAGTGAAGCAGCAATTGTTCCTAGGTTACGGACAACAGAAATTTCTTATTCTCCTCTGCAAAATGATTCTTTGGTTTGCTGGATTTACTGAAGCTGCAAAGATCTCTCCTCATCAGTAAATCTAACAATTGGCTACTGTGCTTTTATTTAGGTAAGTTGCAATGGAAACAAACAGCTAATAATAATAATGAGCACTGCACATGGAGTTCCTAAAGAACTAAGGCTCTCTAATATTGCAAAAAGCTTTATATGAAATAGGAAAAAATACAGAACTAAGCCTTCCTGTCCTTCCTCCTACCACACGTTCCAGCCTCTTTTTTTTTTTTTTTTTCCCCAGGTGTCTTCCTCCCAGTTATGAAAAACATTCATGTACATAAAGAGCTGTGATCTCCTGTGTTATTCTGCAGGTCAGAAATTGATACTGAGTGTGCTGGCTGTCAGCACACTCAAAAGATATACTCAATGGCCATCTTCTCCAGCAATCATTTCTCTCCACAAAGATGTCTCATCTATTCATGCTTTTTCCATCATTTCCCTCTCATTTTCTCAATTTACTGCTCGTTCCATTCACAAGACAGCACTAATATTTTCTTTCAGTCTCAAGCTGAACCAAAACTGAAAAACAGTGAAACCACACTAATATACATTTTTTACTGAATTAGGTAGAAATGTGTGAAAGATAGTTTTCTGTACTTATTGAAAAATTATTCAGCATTTCTGTGATATCACAGAATCACAACCCAAGCAATATGAGCAAATTCCACTGAAGCCATAGAGATAGAATTTTCTCAGGTAGGACTGTTACTCTGACAAATTCCAGCATTTTCTCATAGACATTTCTTTCGTTCAGAAAAGCAAAAAACATTATAATTGGAGAGGCTTTTTTTTCTTTTTAATATAGGAACAGTGTTGTCCACCACCACCTTTTCTTACACTCTAAAATATATTTGAGAAATGTACTAAATGAGCAAGAAAAACAACTATCAGGAAGATACAAAGCAATCTTAAAAGCTGCAAATTTCAAAAACTTAGGCAACAATAAAAATAGCAATTTAAGAGATGGAAAGAACAGCACAGACGCAACAATTCCATGCACAGCTGTTAAAGCAATTCACCTCCAAAGCTGTGTATTATTATTTTTTCCCCCTGCTCAGTACTTGGAGATAAGCATAGCAGAATGAATGGTTGGGGTTTTTTGATTGTTTTTGTTTGTTTGGTTGGTTGGTTTGGTTTTGTTGTTGTTTGTTTTGTTTTGTTTACTTGTTTACTACAAAATATTACAGTGTTTAGCACAATCAAAGAAAAAGAGCCAAAGAGCAAAGATATTGAAACAAGAAAAAAAGCATACCTGGGAAGACAACTTCCCTGATAGTTTACCTTCTTGTGAGCATAGGAATATCCAGCTTGACTCAAATACCCAAAGCCAGCTTAGAACTGCAGATATTCAGAAAAGGATTTGTAGCTGGAAGTTGATACCAAGTTAGATTAATTCTTACTCACCTTTGATTTCCTTTTCCTGTTCCTCTACTCGTGAACACACTGTTCTGGTAAGACCTTCGACAATAGTATTCATGAAGTTGAAGTCAGCAACATTGTAAACATGTGTACTGTCAGGTTCAGAAGCAATTTCTTTGAGTTCATTTATATCTGCATTCTTCACACCTTTATTGAAAACAAAAACAAAGAGAATATTTGAAACACAAAAGAAAAAACATCTTGCTTTGATAGAAACTCATTAAAAATTAATAAAATCCAGCTCTATCTGTTTTAATAATCAACTATAACTTCATTGTTAAGATGTTACTTCAAAATGTTGAATTCTGCCAGCATATCTGGCATTTTTCCAACTGTCTCTTGATAGTATTGCATGAATGCATCCCAGTAAATTCCAGTTACAGTTGTAATGTGCTGGGAAACACACTAAAGAAGATTTAATTTAAGGATTATAGTGGCTGGATATAGATATAAAATAGCACTTACTCAATATACAGGATAACAGATAGAAATACACCAAAGTTTAATGGCACACTACATATAGATATGGCAGAATACACACCGATAGCAAACAGCTCAATGCCTGCATCCCGTAGGTTTTTAGCAGGAGGGATAACATCATCTTGGGATTTCCCATCAGTGATCAATATACCGATTTTAGATACCCCGGGCCTTGCACCAGCTTCAGGCTTAAAACTGTTCTCCAAAATGTAAGTTAATGCAAGACCTGAAAAAAAGAAGCATTTTATGATGGAAAAATATCCATTATTTTTTTCTCAGATCACAATGTCTATATCTCCACTCAGTTTATAGATCCTGAGAAACCTTTCCATGAAGAATGAGTACGAAAGAATAGCTAATTTAGTGAAAGAATACATTTCAACGGGAAACTAAACTGCGGAGATGACATTCATTTTTAGCAGTCTTCTAATCAATCAATGTATTTTAGTCTGGCTATGGAATCCCAAGTAGACTTTCCTATAAACTTGACATTTTTAGTTTCTCTGACCCACTACAATCACTTTTACAAAAACAAAGGCTGTTGAAGAAAAGCAGCATTTGGATAAGGCATTCTCCTGATAAGAAAGTTACTATTTTTAACAGCTACTTTGATGACACTGGAGTTGTATTGAGACTGTATTTATCCTAGGTAGACAGGTCTCCATTTATCCAACGCTGGGGCTTTCCTTCTGCGGCTTCACTGCTCTACTACAATAAGGTCAGTAGAAATCTAGAAGCCCCAGCAAAACATATGAACAGTTACTATTGCCAGTTGTCAGATATTAAAGCAGCATTCTTTCCTTCCCAGAAGAAAACTCTGTGCAAGAACTTTATGAATGGATTTTGCACTTTCTTCTTCACAGGTAGAAGATTTCACTTCATCCACAGATAGTCTGTGTATATTCTGTTTTATGAGACCTTTTCTTGACTAGAAAGAAGTGGAGCCAGTAAGATAAGCACTTCAGAAATACTAAACAGACATTGGATTAAGCCATTAGCATGCTGCAAAACAAACATCCATTTTATAGAAAGATCTAAAACTTCTCAGTTTGTGCAGCTGGACGTTTTTTATTTTAATAAAGTGCTGAAGTTAAAACATACACTGTACCTGTTAGTGTGTTCCCTCCTTTATATGGTAGATTACGGACTGCATCCAATACAGCATCTTTTGTGCCATAAGCATTCAAATGCCATTCAATTCGGGGATCACCACTGTACTGTGCAAGACCTGATATACCAAAATAAAAGTGCTGCATTAGAAAATAAAGCAATTTTTTTCAAGTATCTGTACTATACACATGTGGTTACTAGCAGCTTGCAACTGTAACAGGAAAATTGTATTGCTTGATGCTAAAAAGAACTACAGTAGTATAATGTTGTTCTTACTGGCAACTCCTTTCACTTTCAAAATCTTTCTTTTCAAGTGCTAAGATAATTAATATTGTGAAAAAAAATGATACTTTACCTACTCTTGTTTTGTCAGATCCCACATTGAAAGCAGAAACGAGATTTTCTAGGAACAGTCGAACAAGTCTGAAATTGAATCGGCCAATACTCCAGGAACCATCTACTAGAATCACAATATCTGCAATAGCTGGAGTTTTACAGGTAAACAGGTTTCCTGTAAAATCATTAAGATGAAAACAAAATCTTTAATTAAATAAAAAAACTGTAACTACACAGTTTTATACATTCTTCTCAGTAAGACTACCAGGTTGTCTTCCAGGGGCAAAGTGAGAAGAAAGCAAAATCACTAAACATATCTGTCCTAAGTTCCATAATAGAATAGTCCGGCCATGATTGATTCAGCTGTTCAAAATTACTCTTTGGAGACCTACGAGAAAGAAATGCTGCTTCTAAAAATACAGTACTTCAGAAAGAGAAAGGTAACTGTCATATAATGCAACCAAACCTGTTGTTCATTTTCACATATTCACAACAATATACATATGTGATACAGAATTTCTGACACTTAATTTTCAGTTTGGACAATGCAGAGAGCTCCAAGAGTTATCTAGACTCCTTTTACAGTCAGTATAGAAAATCGGATATTTGCATAGCTCATCTCAACCGCGCTGAAGAAAACTTCTTCAGCTGTCATTAAAGACTTCTAAACTTAAGTAAATCTCACCCTTGGAGTCTAGAGTAAAAATGAAGGCCAATTGAATAAGCTGTGTTAAACTGAAGGAGGATGCATTTAATACAGCAAAGGTAAAATACAACAAATTTGAATTCAAATTCACAAACTGTATATGAACTAGTACCATATAATGATTAATTTGATGCCTCTTTTATGGATGTATGAAAATGTAAACAAAAAGACAATAAAAAAATCAAAAGAAAAGACCTGGTGAAAATCAGTAGAGATGCTAAGTATTAGTAGTCTCTACGGTTTAGCTAACCAAGGGAGAAATCTGAGGAAATGGGATCAGAGTTTATACACAAACTCTAAGATTAATAAGGCAGCTGTTAGAGAAATGAATTGTTAACAAATTGAGAAGCCTAAGAAGATCTTACCATATTCAGTTAGGGAAAATGACTGGAAAGCAAAGAACTGGAACGCATACCATGGAAGTGTGTGAGGAATGTTTTCCGTAATCTCAGACAGAATAGCCAAAACCCACAGAAGTGGTTGCATTACTGTAACAGTAAGGTTGCTGAAAGTAAGGTTGAAGTGGAGGGAGGAAAAACGTATGATGCTACACAGGTATGTCAAACCTGTCAAAGCTTATGTTTGAAATATAAAAACAGCAAACCACCTACAAGACTGACTACAGAATAAGGATGGAAGAAGAAAAGCCAAAGTTAAGCATGCTATAAGAGATATCATGCGTGATAAAACACAGAAAGAAAAAACAGCAACAAAAAACATGCTGACTAGTGAAGTAAGCTGCATCTCAACTTCTTCATCAGCACCCATTACATGAATTGGTTGACAAAGCATGCTAACATACAGGGTGGTACTGACAGCAATGATCAACTGAGTACAGAATTATTAGAAACAAGCTGATCTTGAGAGCAGATGCTCTGAAAATAAAAAAAATTATTCAGTGAGAAGTTATCAAAAAGGTGCACAGCATGAACTCACAAGGAGCTCTCCTATTAAAGAAAGAATAAATCACATAGTTAGCAAACCAACATTTCAATATCATATTATTAATGACAATCTTATTATTAAAAGCAAAGCAATAACCTCATAGGCAAAAATAATCTGATGTGCAGAAGGACTTAAAAATTGCTCATTATTAAGAGTTAGATACATTCTGTAGTGTAAATCCACTTAACGGGAATCACAATCCATACAGTTACAGTTAATGTCTTAAACATGTTCTAAAAATGTCTTTAAACAAGAAAGGAACATTTCCTACGTGCAGTTAGCAGAGTAGAATGAGTTCTAAACGCATGACAAAAATTCCACTTACAAAGATGCCAAAATAAATATTTTATTTTAGTTTTTACAGTACAAGACAACGCTATTTGAACTGGCAACACATTTTAAAATGTAAACACTGGGGGAGATTTAGTAAGCATCAGAAAAATTTTAAATTGGAAGATAAATCCAAAGGAGATCCAAATCTTTCTATCACTGAAGTCAACAGGAAAACTCCCATTGATTTCAGTGGGACTGAGATCTGCCTTTTTGTGATTTAACTGGAACTTACTGGTCATGGCAAAATCTGCGTTTTAAATATCCTTGCCAAATAAACTTCCTCTTAATGAGCCTGCCTTACTTGAAGCATTTCTCTTCCATTGGCCATAAAGTTCAATTATGCCATTCCTGCACTGGCCCTGACTAGCTTCTAAAGCTTCAAATAACTACTGGCAAAGTAAAATGCTACTCAGCACCAGTAAGAATGAGCCCCTGACACACATCCAAGCAGCTGCACTGCAGCACAGATGTATCTTTTCAGTATGATCCTAGCAGTTGAATTGTATAGCTTAGTGAGGGTAGCAGGATTTGTGTGGCTGCATATCCCTTCAAAACTATGACTTTATGCTAACTGTGAAGCCCAAGCTGTATTATTTTCTTATCAACCAGTTTTGCATGCAAAGTTTAATACTGCTATTATAGCTTTGTGAACAGAACTCTTTATTGGTTCTAGTAAATCCATTCAGTGCAGCAAAGATCGAAGAATAAAGAAAACAATAACCGCATTCCTTTCAATATTTTATTTCCACATCATCAGATCAGTGTAAATAGCATCATTCAATTATTTTTTGTTAGCATGTGTGGTGTGATCCAAGATTGTACTGCAATGTGAAAATACGATTCATTCTTCGTAGATAGGAGACACTTGTTGAATCTTTTCTGCATAAAACATTTAGGTTTTGTTACTTCTGTACACCCACTATTTGCTTATGTTTTCTCCTTGTTGTACTTAATAGAACTGCAGAAAGATCCCTAAAATGGAATAAACAACAGTGAGATATTAAATAGAATAACATCCTGTACAGAAATTTTCATAACCTGATAGGAATAAAAACACCACATATCATCCTAGCTTACAAAGTTATTCTAAAAGACACACTGTGCAGTGACTAATTTACACACCCCACTGAGAACAGCCAGTTTCCATTACCAGTTCCAGCAAAAGTCTTTTTCCAATGATCTTCTCATACAACCATACATAGTCATGGATTCTTATAGGGTTCGAGGATAATTATGAAATTTTTGAACATCAGAACATAACTTCAACAGGCAATTTTCCTCAAAGACATCTCTTGAATGAGGATGAAAGCATATAATTTCATATAAAAATTATTTCAAAACCCAGCGCTGCAGTGCACTCCAAACTTCGTCACTGCGATCAGGTTGTGCTATTCATTTCCCTTTCACCCACTTACTAAGAAAACTAGTAGAACACCAGTTCCAAGATCAGGATAGTAGGGAGGTGACCTGTTACCTGATCTTGTATAATGTCTCCTCATCTTACATAGATAGCATTTTTCTAGTTCTACTCCAAGTATGGCAATCCACACCAAACAGTAATAGAGCCTGCAATTTTTCAATTAGGGAAAATGACGGAAATGACACAACCAGAAGTCAGAAGGCAGGCTTCTCTCCAGTGCATCAGCTGGGGGGGTTTCTCAAGGAGAAAGTAACAAATTCCCTATCCTTCTATAACAAATTTACAGTCTTCCTCGTATTATTGGCAAAAGGAACTTGCCATTCTGTCAAGCAGTTCACTGAAGAGGAAGGAGCTCAGTCTGCTCACTTCCTCACAAATGAAGGGAAAAACTTTAAGAGGCTTAGCGTTTCACCCCTAAAGACACCAGCTCAGAACTGCAAGGCTTGTGTGTTAAGACAAGTTATTTGCACAAAACCTACTTCAGTATTGCCCACAGTCATGTCATCATCATTAGAAAAAATGAATTTAACTGCCTTTGTTTCAAGGAAATCTTTCAAAGAATAGCCATCATTGAAATAATTTTGCATCTACCAAATGAAGTTTCCTTCCTTTGATCCCTCAAGGCTCCAGACATTAAAGATGACTCAGTTGCCTGCAATTCCACTGTTTAAGTTCTAATTGCACTACCAAGACCCATGTCAGAATTTGGCTTCCGTTGAAGCCAATGATGGCAATGCTCAGAAAGTTATCCAGCTTGATCCTTCTGAAAAAATGGAGCGTTACTGGAGCCTACAAAACGTGACCCCTGAGACATCCCATGAAGGAAATGGAGCACAGAGTTGGACTGGGAGGGGTTCTGGCAGCAGTGAGGATGCATGGAACAAAGCAGGGTCTGCAAGCTTCTGAGAACACCAACTACCCCTCCATGGCTACATTTTCAACCTGCTATTATTATCTTTTTCATACACGCATTCCATGAGTTTAGAAACAATGTCAAAAAAACAAAAAGCCTTCATCAGAAACAAATAGAAAAACGATGATTTTTAGGTCATAGTGGCTCTTTGACGCTTGGAGTTAATACTGCTAATATTTGAAAGTTCTTTGAAAAACAAAGGGAGAAGCAGCAAATAGAGGCACTGCCACACAGGGAGATTCAGTGTCTTACAAGAACCAGTTCAATTTGCATGTAGCTATGATATATTTTGCAGAAACACATTTGATATTTTTCCTCCCTTTGGTATGAAACTGTTCTCATTTTCAAGAGCCAAAACACACACTTCTGCTAGGACAAGTTAAGACTATAATTCTTTCCGAGTCTGCAATACTTCTTTTCCTTTCTTATTCCTTTTCACAGTGGAAAAGTCAAATAATGTAAGGGAAGAAAGTTCAAGTGGAGGTCAATAATAGCAAGGTACAATGGGGAGACTCCTTCATGGGGTAACAAAGAGAAAAAGCCAAGACACTGACAGAAGTAAGTGAAAAATACCCTGTGAATAAAGCATGACCAACAAAGAAAAGTCAGTCCTCTACAGTGGTCAACAACACAGCAGCTGAGCAGAAGCACAAGTGAGGACAAGGGCAATATAATTCTACATTAGTTAATTATTACTTTTTTTTTTTTAAGGGTTAAAAAATAGAGGGATACAAGACAGCATTCGGTTCCAAAGTGCAGCAGCTCACTGGTTCACGCTTCTGACACTGATATTATTGCACTGGTGATATCATCATTGCACTTAGACCTCAGCTTAACAGATCCCATATGTCAGGCTATGGACCAGACAACGAATACAACATAGCTGCTTTTCTTTGAACTAAATCCAAACATGGCTTGAATTTGAAAGGCTCAAATGCTGGAACATTATTAGGTTGAAAGAGCAGCCCAATGAGGTTAGAAGCTCATCTCTGCTCCCTAAAAAAATCCTCAAATAAAATAAAGCAGCCAGCTCTTTCCCATGCACCATGTTCTGTTCTAGAACATGTCTATAGCCAAATTGGAAGGCCCACAGATTTGTTATTTTGGAGAGTTTCAACATTAGCATTTCCTGAATCTGTTGTCTAATCATGCTTAGAAGATTTTATGCACATTTGGCTGTGTATGTTTAACAGTATTTTGCTTCTCTCATGAAGCACACAGCCATAAATAAATATTGTTATTGAAAGTATACCTTTTGAATATAAAGCCACAAAACTAACTAGCAGTAGATGATAAAACACATTAATATGTCCATGTGCATTTAGTAGTAATAGTTCTCAACTGTCAGAAAGAGAAGCATACTTCTCTTTTCTATGCATCTTTCCATACACACTGAGTAACAGTTGTACTTCTGCAGCAAGCCCCAGCTTATTGAAAAGTTCAAGGATTTCATCCTACAAAGCCTTGTAGAACTTTCTTCCTACACCCTAGCTTTCCAATTTACTTGAGTGACAGAATAAATGTGAAGAATAACTATGAAACAAAACACTAACGTTTTCTGGCAGATCACTGTTGATTGACAGCACAGAAGCACCTTCCAAATATCAGCAACAAACTCCCTTTTTCTGTGTACATAGATAGAAAAAATGTTAAACCACTCCGCATTTAAACTGAGTTGAATGTATTTATTTTAAGAACTCTTCCAACTAGGCAACAGCAATACAGAACAAAGCATACTGCAGAAATCTTTCCTGAAATTGAAGTTCAATATGACAAGATACTATGTCCACTCAGTCACAATCATTTACTCTGAGGATCTTCCACAAACCCTCCTACGAAAGTATTCTGCAGAATACAGAATACTTGTTTGCTCTCAGCTCTGCATCTGACTGCATTAATGTTTTAAATGCTCTCTGAAAGTCTAAATGACTTTTTAAGATAGAGAATGATGCGTTTCTATTATTATTGTTATCCACATTCTTATGTATCAAATACTCTCTTATTTAAGGGTTATTTTTTCCATTTGATTTAGTGAATCATAAAGTCTTTGAGACCATTTTCTCTGCCTATCTAGAGGGTAGCTACTCAGGGGACTGCAGACAAAATTAGTTTTCAGAAATTCTGAATATTAATTAAGTTGTACATGTTAATTCCTTTAAACCACGATAGAGAGCTGGTTTACTCCTGAGCTTGTAAATAAAAAACAGCTTTAATGTAACAAGTAAGGTAGTAGAAAAGAGATTACTTGGCTGTCATCAAAATGAAACTCCTGGCCCTTATCTAAAACTATATTTGTTCTTCAATATGCACACATATACTTAAATCACCTCAGTTTCTGAAAAGCAGGGTGAAGGCAACCATTAAAATTTCAGTTATTCCAGTAGTTTTATGGAGCTCAATAAAGGATCTTTTTCGCTTTTTTTCCCCACACAACAGTTGTTCAATATTCAATAAATAATTCTTCAGTTGTTCTTGCTTTTTTTTTCCCTCCCAATAATCACTGCATCATAAAGACATAATTACATTCTATTCCATCAATTTTAGGGTTTCCCAACCCCCGTCTGTTTTCCATTCTCAGATTAATAAAATATTAATATTAATATTAGGCTTGCAAAGGATCTCCCATTTGGCTGAGACAAAACATGAGCTTCAGAGCGTCATTCTCCTTTTTTTAAGACACAGGGAAGCAGAACTGCCATACCAAAGTCATAAAAGTAATTCAACCAAGCTCTGACAGATACATTATCATTGCTTCCAACTGATGCTTATTGCTACTTCTTAACAGAACAAAGAAACATTCAACATTATGAAACTTAAGGCAGAAACATCTGCCATAGTTTGACATCACCTGTCTGCCCCCTGGGCATTGAACTGAATTTGAATGTTGAGCCTGACAGATGCTGGAGGCTGGGACAGGAGTGATGAGATACGAGTGATATTTTACAGGCTACAGCCAAGTTAGTCTTTTCAAAAGAGCTACCATCCCATGCACAAAATTTACAGCTTTACTCCCTTCATCATTCTTACGAAAGATCAGTGCAAAAGACAAGAAATTTTTAGTACTACATAAACAAGCCAATCCCAAAGACCCCCCGAAGCTAACATTTGCTCCTGAAATACAGCTGTTTGCACCACTCAGTAGACCTCCTTCTGCTGACTTCCTGCATACAAGGTAATCTAATATGCTCAGACATTAAGGTTGCACTCCAGAGGAGCACGGGCTTGATAGAGGATTCCAGAAGAGCAAGGTATGAGAATACCACAGCTCCATTCGTTGAAGAATAATGAGCCAAACAGACACATACAAAACCTAGCAGCTGGATGAGGAAAAAGGATTCCCTCATTATGTGCTAACAGACAAGTACAGTCAGTACCAATAACCAGACAGGCAAGACTAGAGAGAATACCTACTAGAAGGAAAACAAGGACTACTCTGCCATGTGAATAAATTCTGTTTCAGCAACTAAAGAACAGTTTTCATACCAAGAGGTGGAGCTTAAATTAACACTAAGGCCTACTAAGCATACAGGGCACCAGGCAAAAAGTGCTGGTAACAAAGCCAGAATCAGAGTTAACAGGTCCAGAAAGAGCACAAAGACCTTTACAATAAGCAGTGATGGTGGAAATGACCCTGAACTCACCTCTCCTCACTACAAGTTCCTGCTTAATGTTTATCAACAGTGTTAGTATCAGATGAACAAGACAAACTGTGGAACAAGTCTTCCCTCTCAAAGTGTAAGGAGCACCCCTTAAAAGGAACTTGTACAGCAAACAGCTCAAAAGCAAAAGACTTAGTACCTTCTAGCTGCATTTATGAGAAGGCCATCTCAAGGAGCACAGTCCCAGAAAACAGTTACCAAATGTTAGTCTTAATCTCATGTGCTGTTGCCAAGAGCACAAAGCAATGCTGCTTAGTGACAGATTAATGTGTTGATGCATCAGTCTTTTATGATTATAGCTTTCTTACAAGAGAGTCTCTGTCTTCCACCTTAGCGTTTATTAATGCAGCAGAAGGTGCTGTTGCAATCTTTTACCACCTCACCATTGCTTTTTTTGTCTCATCCTTCCAAAACTGACACACAAATTTTAAATGCACTACTATGTAGGTTCAAATGGAAGTAAAAAGAATTCATGCTGGCACATGATTAAGAACTGTTAAGGAGTGCCTCTGCATAGTAGCAATGAAAGTATTTAAGTAATGAAACATATCAACACAGACCCTGAATCTGACTTAAGGTAACAGTCTCTTGCTGCCAGCAGAATCAAACCATGCCAGTGCATTCTGACAATTGGATGGATGTTCAACAGCTAATAACTTGAAGAGCTGAAAAGCAGTCTGAAAAGAATGGCTGTTCACTCACCTGGGCTTCTATTAATCAGTCATTCAAGTATGAGAGCAATCTCCCATTTCAGGTAAGAACTGATTACACAAAGAAGTCAATGCCTTGAGGAAAACTACCAAAAAACCCCAAAGAGCCACATGGGGCTGGGGGAGGGTGTTCAGTTGGAAACAGTTCAGACTTACCAAGAAGACCTTCCTGTGCTAACATATGAGCATACACAGCTTATAAACTAAGGGTTATTAACCTAAGATTTTGTAATTCAAGGGTTACAAACTGAACACACTGATATAGGAGCTGGATCATTTCATGACAAAGCTGAAAGGTTGTTTTTATCTACACTGGTTTAGTAGAAAGAGAGCTATAAATTGCACCTTTTTTTTTTTTTTTTTTCTGAGCTACAGGTTCTGTGGACATCTGTCATCACTGTGTCTACTTTTCATAAAGCAGGTGTGTTCAAAGAGAGTTTCTAAAGAGGGACAAGGAGGGAGACTGTAAATAACAGAAAGGCAATCTGCCCAATCTTCAGCTTCTGACTGGCGTGGAACATTGTGTGAGAGGTAATACACAGCAATAAACATGTACGTGATCATAACACACCAACAGAAGAAAAACAACAGGGATAGGATGAGAAGCCATGAGTTAAGCAGAATCCTAGGTGAAAAACTGAAACTGACCATACCTTCTAATATCAAGCTTTCCTTTCCTGAACAAACGTTTGAATCTCCAGTTAGCATCTTGGTTTTTCTCAAGAATATATTTCTCTCTTATTCAGTTGACTGCAACACACTTACAGGCAAACTCGTGGCCATTTACCTCTTAATAGATAAAGATGTTGAAAGGTGCCATATCTCAGGGTCACTAGCATACTCTTTCTCCTTGAAGTAAAGAGAAATAAAAACTGCCCTCTTTCATATCTTTCCTTCCAAGTGGCCAATAGAAACCTGTGCTAATAGAAACATAATTCATACAGACTTCCAAGATACAGAAATAGCATAGAACGATTATCATTACAAGGGATTATGGGCAACACAACTCTCCATTCTTCTTCTTCTAAGCCTATTTTTAAAGGTTCTTGTGGCCACAATGATGGTGGTGTTACAGAACCTGATGCTGCACGCATGGCTGCAATCACATACTCAATGGACCTTGGAGTCTGGGTTCTGTCAAGACAGTAACCATAGAATCACAGAATGGCTTGGGCAAAGTCATTCAGGGTATTGTATTCAAAATGAAAGAAGGGGTCTGATAAGTGCCCTGATTCCATTTATCTGATACTGGAGAACAGTCTCCTATACAACTGAGGGAAACATATATTACTAAAATCTGTAAATGTAGTAGCATGTTTGGTTTTCTCAAAATCTCAGAAGGATGGCAAAGAGAAAGCATTTAAGAGATCTGCTCATCTCAGTATTGATTCATCCTATCAGGTTTTCCAGCTGTGGGAGGCAGGAAGCAGGAGTGTGCGGAAGGATCGTGGCCAGATCCATAAAAACACTGCCATTGAAAAAAGGAAATCCAAGTTGCAAGTAGTCAGAGGATTGAAAGGTTTAGCTATGTCCACCCCAGAGAAATTCATAGGATGAACTCTTGGAATAAGCACCGATCATCCAAAACACAAAGAGCTAAACTTTCCAAACAATGAGGGAGTTTATTCAAGAGTTTCCTTGCAACAGAGTCCTCCTGGAAGTCATCCAGTAGCAAGCAAGGAATTCCCAATGTGTACAAAGCTCTGTATGGTGGTTCAAAGGTTTATAGACTGGCATAGAAACTTGACAAACACTTCAATCAAATTACACCTGGATTGGATTGGATATCCTAAATTCGTATGCCAAAGATGTATTCAGCTAAGTCCTCCTCATGTCCTGTTTTGAGGCAGATATTTGCATCACCTGAAGTTGAGGAAGAAGTCATCTCTTGCACAGCATGGGTGAAAAACAAGAAGCCATGCCTCATTTACATAGAATGGGTGGGGGTCTGCAGATACATCTGCTGGGCAAGTTCTAAATGGATTCCAGAGCAGAAAATCATAGAATGGCCAGGGTCAGAAGGCACCCCAAGGATCATCAAGCTCCAACCCCCCTGCCACAGGCAGGGCCACCAACCTCCACATTTAATACTAGACCAGGCTGCCTTTGAACACGTCCAGGGACAGGGCATCCACAACCAATCTGGGCAGCCTGTTCCAGCACCTCACCTCTCTCATAGGAAAGAACTTCCCCCTGATATCCAACCTAAATCTTCCCTCTTTCAACTTAAAACCAGTTCCCCTTGTCCCGCTATTATCTACCCCTTCAAAGTGTTGGCTTACCTCCTCTTTATAGGCTTCCTTTAGAAATTGGAGAAATTTTAGTACTACATCAGGAAATCACTGACACACCTGGATTCAAGTGAGAAGCTTACTGGCAAAGTCGGATGATCCGGTGCTGCTTTCATTAGTGGCAATTGACATAAACGTAACACAGATTCTCCGTTAGATAGAAAAAAAAAAAGGCTAAGAAAGGAGCCAAGTATAAAAGTGAGAGTCCGAAACCAAAATGGATCTATAAAATTTTCCCTAGGGCTGAGCCATTGTAGAGTTGTCAGAAGAGTATGCTGAGGGAAGCATAATTATAAATGCTTGCCAAGGTTTTGTGGCAGTCCAGAATGCTTTAAGTACGTTACAGCATGATTCAAGCACTCCCCAGTCTTCTCAACGGACACATGGGAATCTGAGGCCACACCACAAAGAAACAGGGATGATAAATTCATTTTTAAGCTGATATTACCTTTAATAGAATAGCATACACTAAAACAAGCAGGTCTTGTACTTACTCCACGGTGCTGCCTAGATACTAGAGTAAGCATTCAAAACAGAAAAATACCACCTCCCAGCATAGCTCTGGGTCTGCTATCTGCTCTAACATGAAGGAGGTCAACATCCACGTGGTACATCAAGGAATAAAAAGCCTCCAAAAAAAAAAATCCTGTTTTTTTTTGTACTGTTCTGATTGTAGCTCGTCAGACATGGTCTAATATTGAATTAATATATTTTGAGACCTGTAAAGAAAAATCAAACATGAGCTAGTAAATAGGTACCTGCAAAACAGTTTAATCCAGAGTGGGAGATAGCAAAATGAAGAGACAGGAAAGAAATCATCTGCATTAAACAACAAATACAAGAAATACAACTCATAAACAATAGTGTAGTGAAAAAATGCAAGTGCCTTTCCTCCATTTGCTATGGTTGTTCTGGAGTTTTAATTCACTATCATACAGTAAACCCATATTTTCTGCTGTCTTGGTTCAGGCACCCAATCCAGCTTCAGAGGGAGATACATAACGCAGTCGATAAAATACAAGCAAACCTACGTTATATTAGGTTATGTGATAAAATGCTTGCCTTTGTGCACAAAGGAGCACAGAGGAACAATGACAGTTGGGAGAACCTGAATAAAACTCTTAAAAAAAAAAAAAAAAAAAAAAAACAGGATTATTCCCAAGTCCATCAGAAGACATACATTTGCTCAGGGTCCAGGGGCGACATCTGTAATGCTGAGTCAAAGGCAAGATTCCCAGAGCACTTTACAGACTGATAGGGCTACCACTCAGAGGATAAGATTTATTATGAGATGCCCTATCCAGAGTACTGTGTCTAGGTTTGGGGCCCCCAGCACAGGAAAAACGTGGAGCTGTTGGAGAAGGTCCAGAGGAGGGCCATGAAGATGATCAGAGGGCTGGAGCACCTCCTCTACAAAGACAGGCTGAGGGAGCTGGGCTTGTTCAGCATGGAGAAGAGAAGGCTGTGAGGAGACCTCATTGCAGCTTTCCAGTATTTAAAGAGGAAAAGAATAAACTTTTTACTTGGGTAGGTAGTGATAGAAGAAGGGGGAATGGTTTTAAGCTCGAAGACGGAAGGTTTATATTAGATCCCAGAGGAAGTTCTTCACAGAGAGAGCAGTGAAGTGCTGGAACAGGCTGCCCAGAGAAGCTGTGGATGCCCCAACACTGGAGGTGTTCAAGACCAGGTTGGGTGTTGGATGGAGCCCTTGGCAGCCTGGTCTAGTACCAGATCTGGAGGTTGGTGGCCCTACCTGTGGCAGGGGGGTTGGAGATTCATGATCCTTTGGGCCTTTTCCAACCCAAGTCATCCTAACATCCCATAAAGGAATGAGGAATGTCTAAGCCTTAGTACGATATGCTTAGTGCAAGAGCCAAAGGTTGGGAAAGAGAGAGATCAAGGTAATTTGTAGAAGAACTAGCATGGGAAAATAAAAAGATAAAAGTCCTATGCCAAATAATCCCACAGTGCCCCATCTTCTAATTAAATTCCTTTTGTAGCTATTATTCTGTGTGAGAAGCACACTACTCTCTGTACATGTATGCAGCCCTGAATGCCAGCAACTAAAGTCACTGACACAAGCTCATATGCCTGTGATACCAATCACAGCAAGTTAGATCTACACTGTCAGCAACTGCAGCAGGGATGACAGTTCATGAGCTCTCACATATCCATGATGCTAGAATTAGGAGAAGCAAGGATACATGTGTCAATATATAAAGTCTAATGAATATCAAGCAAACTAGCTGGAAATAGGGAAAGCAGCTTGGGAGCCAGGTATCAAAGCAATTATTAGCCTGGGCCAAATATCTGTGTGTCTCTATGAGACAGGTGGAGCAGGCTACAAGAGAGACTAGGACATCTAGGCCTGTAGATTCTGCTGTGAAAGTCAACTGAGAGACCTGTCTGCCTGTGTATTTGTCTGCATGACACAATTAGAGATAAGGGGATCCAAGCATCAGTTACTGAAGGGGTCATTTTTTTCCCCACTTGTTGGCTTTCATCCCAATCCGCTAGAGAGGTAAACAGGAAGAGGCCACTGATGTTTTTGTTGGTGTGTACCCTGACTGAGACTGCTGATCTTTGTGGCCAAACGTGTTTGTGCATTTGAGAACACTTAACTAGGAATACATGCTCAGCCTTGCTGCTGGTTGAATATAGAGGCATGGAGCTATGGCAAACCTGCCTGACTGTACTGAATGGCTGTAGTATTTAGTGTAGTCACTAAATAGGACAAAAGAATTCACACTGACAGTGACAGAAAAGTACTTTCCAATAACCTGTACTTTTAGCCTAAGATTGCAGAAACAGACTAACATACAACAAACAGATGACAGAATGCATAGGAAGAACAGAATGGCACTGGGAAATATGCCTACACAAAACAGTCGTGATCTCTTTCTTCTGCTTGTTCATAATGCAAAAGCTGAAGTGCCCTCCAGAAAGCACAGTGAAACATTGTCAATACAACCAATTACAGGTTGAACAAAGACATAATTAATGAGTTCTGTAGCGTACAATTCAACAAGTAATTTTTAAAAATACCACAGAAAAGAAACTAAAACCAACATCTGCAGTTATGCTAGCCAGGATGAAATGAGTAAACTAAGAAACACAGCCAAGAGAGCAGTATCTCAGAAGGTATTCATTCCTGGAGCTAAGTAAAATACCTCACAACGCTGACTTCACACTATCTAGCAGTACATACTGAAGCAGCTGACATTAATTAAACAGACAAATCAAATCATTAGTCTCTTCTGCTGAACAGCATCTTAATATACCTCTCTGGATTTCATTCCTACAGTATGCAACACGGTGCCATTCGATAGCTACAGGGTGAATGCTAATTACCTACAAAGGTGATAGCAGTACTGGAAGAAGAAAACAAACCCGAGTGTTTTGAAAGAATCACAATTCTGTGATTCTGTGAAAGTCTACTGCACCTCTCATTTCTATCAGCATCTAAAGACCACCATGATGTTACTGGAAGAGCTATTATAATCCAAGCATCAGATTCATATACCATTATCTTTTATGAATTATATGCATTTTGTATTACTTGATTATGTGCACAGCATTGGAAGAAGAAAAATATGAAAAAAACATTCAGGAAAGAGAGGAAGGCAAATTTGTTTTAATGCTTGTAGTTCTGTTTCCTACTATCCAATTAGTTTTGTTTGGGTTTTTTTTGTTTTTTAATTATTATTTTAACTGGCAATAAATGGGGTGCTTTTTTTCTCAAGTCAAGTCTAATCTGATTTGCCTGTGATGATATCTGGCAAACAATCCATGAGCATTCTGTCCTGGTTTCAGCTGGGAAAAAAAAAAAAGAAAAAAAAAAAATCAAACAAAGTTGATTTTAGAGTCCAGCTGGGCACTCATCATTGGGTGGTGAGCAATTGCTTGTATATCCCTTAATTTTTATACATCTAATTATCATTACTATAGATTCTTCCCCACACTTCCTTTTCTACTTTATTAAACAGATTTTATATTTTTTTGCCCAGAGAGGCTGTGGATTCCCCGTCCCTAGAGGTGTTCAAGTTGGATGGGGTCCTGGGCAGCCTGGTCTAGTATTAAACAGGGAGGTTGGTGGCCCTGCATGTGGCAGGGGGTCAGAGGTTCATGATCCTTGAGGTCCCTTCCGACCCTGGCCATTCTGTGATGATACCATCTCACAAGTTTACTCTGTTGTTCTTTCGGCTTCCCCCCCGCCTCAATTCTCTCCCCATCCCACTGGGAGACAGGGAGAAGGGAAGAAATGACCATGTGGTGCTTAGCTACCTGCCTGGTTAAACCACAACACTTTCTCATTTCTGTTCTTCCTATCTTCTCCCACTATCCTCATGGAGAAAGCAACTAAGTAAGAGTTTGGCAGATAGCCTAGGCTAACCTGCAACAACTCTCATAGAAAAAAAATCCCCAAATAAAGTTTGCAAGCAAAAAAATAAAATTGGCCCTCTGTGTTTTGTTATTGTCATTAAAATCATTGTCTGAGAACTTTACAGGCATTAACTGAAGCACTTGAAAGGATACAGTCACGTACTTGCCACAGGATGCAGTCAAAAACACTGCGATTCTTCTCTCCCTAAAGGGATGTGACTACAGAATCACTCCTAGTATTTCTTTGAAAAACTACAAAACATCTGAGAAGGCAAAGAACGTATTAATCCCTTTCATTGTGAAGAAAGGAGCTTTGTACATGATAGAATTGGAGAAGTGCCAAGGTACAAGTACTCAAATATCAGTGCATGCTGAATGAAGGTGAGTCCGTGAACTTTATCTCAACAGAGAGGAAGAAAAAAAGGCTTCTGATGTTACTGAGTGTGCAGCAGTGATTAATCTATCACTAAGCTGAAAACTGACAGGTTCTGAGAAATACAGGAAGAAGATTCAACACTTGAAATTATTTGTACAGAAGAACCAGAGGAGCTTTCTGGAAATCAAACACACTGTTAACATTTGATGTATAAATTAAAAGGTGAATTAATTTCAGCATGATGACACTACTGCACTGCAGATTTATTTGAGATAAGAGCACAGTACTTTGAGTAGGAAAGAAAGGAATAAATCTTTCCAAACTATCTAAACAGTCAGGACATAACACGTGGAAAATTTTAACCTGGGATACTAGAGCTGCTGAAAAAATTTCTCATGAGCCACACAAACCACTTGACAGAGTTTCTTGAAGAAAGTTATTAGTTAAGCATTTATGAACAACAAGCTTCAATAATTACATACCCCTGGTGCCCTTCAGAAAAATCAGCATGATACACATGGATCAACAGGTAAGAGCTACCTTAACACACACTAATTATGGACTGCGTTCACACACTTTCTGTACATTTTAACAAGTTTATTGCTATGCACTAATTTTGCCCCAAAACATTGAGTTGGGATTACATGACCTATTAAAATGCAAAACCTGTCCTAACATTCACATCAGAGAATTCTGAGAGACAATTCTTCATATGCAGAAGAATTAATTATGACTTCTGCCTTTGTAAAGCCTGCAAAGATCATTCAGTCTCACCTTTTCAAACCATCCCTCAGTAAGAAGTGGAGCAGATGTTCACAGAAGGCACCTTCTTACTTCAAAACTTGGCTCTGATACTTGCAGAAAAGGCTAAATAAGCTTTTGCTACCCTTCCAGCTAAGACAAGAACAGAAGCATTGACCATGTCCCAACAATATCAGTCTGGACAATGGTTGTTTTCAATTTGCTTTGTGGGCAAAGATTGCTCCATTTTCAGGTAATATATCATACTACCCAATTGTTGGAGGCTTTTTTTTTTTTGCACTGCTAACTTTTACAGCATCACCAACTTGAACTAAAGATATAACTCAGCCACAGAATGTATCAGAGATGCTATTAAATGCATCAAATGCAGACATAATATCAAATTGTTATGAAACTAATTAAGCGTCTAATTCTTTAGGTCTATTTAAGTGATTAATTCTTTAGGTCACACTCAGACCATTTCCTGTCAAACACCTGCAGAGGATCAAGTTATTCTTCACAGTTTTACCATAATATTTTGCTTTTATTTCTTTCAGAGACACTTCGTGATTTATTTTGTTTTTAATTCAATGATTCAACTTCAGTTTGAGGTGGACCAGCCCTTGTACATTAAACTAGAAAAAAATTGATACCATTATTCCTCATGCTTCATTTCTGAATTCACTGCTAAGCATTTTTTGCTGACATTGTTGTTTCTGCACAACTTCTTTGCCCGGGCTCTCACTCTATTCTCCCTGAAGTCATTCAGTTGGAATCTCTATCACTTTGGTGAATCATTATGCTGTCCATAAGGAAGAAATATGAACAGCTAGACAGTAAGAAAAAAGTACACTGCATTTGAATATTGCTGTGATTGGGTTTAAACACAAGCAAGGATTCATACGAATCAGCATAATCGGGTTTTGGTGTTGTTGGCAGGTTTTTGGGTTTTCTTTAACCTCTTTTTGGTCAACTTCATTGACTGAGACATTTTGCCTTCCCAGTTTTCTAGTAAAAGATATTACAACAAAAGAACAGCAAGAGCTTCCCACAAGTACTAGATGAAAGTGTATTTTGCTCTGACACAAACTACACTGACACAACCAAATAATTTAAAGCTTTAAATAGAAGTTGCTGCCCATTCTAGATGAGCTTCTCATGATAAGCAATATTACATTTTGCCAGAAGATTAACTCCTCACAACTAGACAAAAGCTTTTTTTCCCCCAAAGTATTTCAAATTCTTTCAAATACAAGACCGTCCTTAGGGCAGACATAAGTTATGATATCACAATTACAGAAGAATATCCATTTAATTTCAGGTAGGAGTTAACATTAGTTAAGTCTGTCTTGCAGGCAAGATGACACGACATCACACACACATAAATGCATTAAAAACAGCTGTATGAAAAAAGATCTATTTAAATATATACCCATCCATACAAGTACATGCACACAATTTCATTTCATTTTTTTAACTAGTGCACCCAGTGGGGATGTAAAGGTAGTATGATTTTTTATTTTTTTTTAATGCAGGTTCAAAGCCTGCTTTTATGCTACTCATAGTGGCAGTTAGTGCTTACTGTATAAAGTGATAAAACCGAATACAGAACTAGAAGTCATCCCTCTGTTGTAGAAACTCTCCAGTATTCATGGAAATACTGATTTTTTCCCTTCTGCTCAACTCAACTACCCTGGAAACAAGATCTGAAGTAATGATTTAAAGAAAATCTATGCAGTGGCCAAGTTAAACAAAGAAGCTGGTTATTATCAGAATATCACCCAAGTTACATCTGACCTTCTGGAGCTGGTTTACTCGCATTTGTTTTTTCTGGATCCTTCACTTTGGATTTACTTGTTTCTTTTCTTCTCTCTATGTCTTTAACTAGAAAAATAAAGGGAAAAATAAATCAATCAAACCAGAAACAGAGCAATGGAAGCACGTTGTTTTCCTCTTTCAAATAGAGACATTTCACACAATATCTTGCAATATACTTAGGTAATAAGTGACTGTTGCTCTTACTCTCTTTGGGTTTATTACTTCATGATTCTGCCCCCCTCACTCCCTTCCAGAGACATTAAAGTTCTCAAAAGTGATTCTTCTCATTCAAGAGAGTCCAAATACAGTGACATCAGCATCTAAGCCTATAATAAGAGTCAGCACTGGAAATATAACTGCAGAAGTTGGCAAAGCTAGTTGGGCAAACTCCAGTACTGCAAAGTTCTACTGCAGGTCATCCAGCACAAGATCACATAAGCCAGCTATTACATTATCTTCTTTGCAAAAATCAGCTTAAATCCCATGCCCAAATCTGTGTTCAGGGCACCAAGTATTCCCACAACAGCAGAGTTTTTTCAAAGCTTACACTTCAATAGCTTCCTGTCTTTCAAGAGCATAGGATACTTCACCCTCTAGGTCTTAGATTTCTCATAAAAGCCTAGCAGAATCTAGCTTGATTAGCTAATCTTTATATTTTATTAATAGCCAGCATCTCCCTACTCCAATGTAGTTTGAAAGATTTTGCAAAAAATCACTGCAAAAGTAATATATTATGGAAAAGAATAATATATCTATACGTATACATATAGCTATATCAAGGAATAAATTACATAATTTCCTTTGCATGTTAACTGGTGTCAAAATCCCTGCAATCTACAATGGCCAGGAACATCTCGGGAAAAAAGAAAAAAAAGGTGTGTCATAGAAAGCAAAATTTTACCCCAGTTAAAAACCTTAGTTTATGTAGACCTGGATTATGACCAACATTCATTCAAGTAGGCACCAAATCTTAGCCTGGATCAGAGTCGCTCTGTGTTACGTCCTCCCCAAAACATTGTGAGACTGTGAAAGACTACCTGTTATCTCTTGAAACACACAATATAAAAAGGACAACACAGGCATTCTGTTTTACAGAAGCAAAATCAAAGCCAAATGGATTACACTGATCTAAACCAACTGCATGTGGAGTATCTGAAACAGCATTCTCTCAAGCCTCAATCCAAAATATAATCACAAGACCATCTTAAGTTCTTATGAAGACAATAAGCCATTGTAAAATCTCTCAATAAGAAAATCCTCCCCAGAACTCACAACATCCTCACTCCAGGTACAGAACTAAGGATACTGGCCAAAAATTAACTTTTTTTTTTTTTTATTAACTCCACTCTAATTGAAATAAAAGAGGTAAAATAGCCAGAGAAACACTAAACAAAAAAGACGCTGCTGCTAAGCAAGTAAGAGTGTTCCTTTAAATAATGACTAGGAGCAAACATCACTAAGGAGGTGCTGATGACCCTTCTAATCCTAATGCTGCAGAGGAGTGAGTCTGTAGAGAAATGGAACAAGTCTTAAAATTCTCCCAGGAGATAAGTCAGTCACATTGTGACAGATTTTTGGTTTGGGGAAAGCCCTTTCATCAAAGTAACAACAATCTGAATGCATAAGAAAGTTATACAAAAAGACATCAGTTTTTTTTTACTTGTTCACACAGGCAATGAACTAACCAACTACATTTTTATAGGTGCATCTTAAAAAGAAGAAATCTCCCAGTGATCTTGTATAATAATTCACAAGCAACAACAGGAAAAAAAAAAAAAAAGCATATCTAACTGTGTAAAAGGAATACTCTTAACAATAATATTTTATTGTAGCATCAAGAGAAACTCTTCGAACATCAAACAATTCCAGTGCATAAGATACACACTTCCAGTGCACTAAAATCCAGGATATTCTCAAAGTTTTGAATTTGTTTGACCTCTTCTCATTTTTAGAGTCAGCAACCACTTGTCAGAGAAGGGGAAAAACATGGAATACAAGATAAGAGGAAGGAAGTTTTTGTATATCCATCATTCCTGGTTTTATTTATGTAAGGCATCATTCATATGGCCAAACGAAATTCCCATCTTGCTAAGTTTTACATGTTTTCATTGGCAGCAGAGGAGGAGTATACTAAACAGAACTTAATTCCCACATTGTTAAATCAAGCTGCCAGCTCTGCATTTCCTGAGGAACAGAGCTAGTTTAAAATAGAACCACACCTATATTATAGAAGCTGGTATAGCTTTCTGTGGGTTTAATGCTGAAGTAATCTGTGGTTTTGTGGGTTTCCTAAGTGGGATGGGATTATTTAAAATAATAAATACACAGTAGCTGTGATAAAAAGCTAAAAAACTTTACACACAGCACATCAAGCAGTCAGCACATATTGTCTCATGTTCATTCTAAGAGTAAAGTGATTGAGCATTCAGAACAAGCAGCATCCCCCACAAACTGTTATTAAGACACTTAGCATCAAGGGAATTAATTCAGCATGATTTCAACTATACCTCCAAACTGACACATTTTTCTCTTCATTGACCAAACTGACAGTGCTACTTAAGATGCAAATGAAGAACAAATCAGGGTTTTGTTTGAATTTCTTATAATGCTACATTTTCACTTTATTAGAAATATTAACAACACGAATAAGTCAGATAAGAGCCTTCAGCTTACTTTGTAAACATATTTGACAGTTTAAGACCAGTAAGAATCACAGTGTAAGTTTCACACTATCATAGAACAAATAACTATTTGTCAGTTGGTACAGCTACACAAATGTTTAATAAAAACATTTGGAAGCAGGGAGGAAAACTTTCTGTTATATCAGATTACCATACTTCCCTTCTCGTTTCTACTCACTGAAGATTTTCTTCCAAAAGACACTGGCTAATTTCATAAAGGAATGGCAAAGATAGGCATTCCAAAGCAAAAGAAACAAAGCCCAAAGCAAGAAACTCCTGTGCAATTGCCTTAATTCAGGCCTCCAACTGTAGCTGTATCAGATAAAGTCTGTGGTTCCAAACAGCCTTCTACCAACAGAAGAAACTGTATTTCCCTTACTGCTTTCAATATCAATTTGTTACAGCTTCATAAATTATGCTGAATGGTTGATCAACTCTGCATGTCAGGTATAAAAGATACATACTTCTGAACTGGCCTTGGGCTGGCTTACTCTCCTTGTCATCACTGAAGGCAATGATCTGAAGGGCATAGTTTTGGTCTGGAATTAGACCCTGAATAATTGCTTTGGTTGCAGTGTTTTGAAGAATTAGTTGATTGGTTTTTCCACCTGTAACAGAAAAGATCAAAAATAAGCAAAGCTGTAATTACTTTTTTGTAGAAAGGTAAAATGCAGTGAGTTAAAACCACCTCAAACTCTCCTAAGATGCAAGTGTACTTTATTGTCCACTTTTGGAACTATCCGGAGTAGACTAGGTCAGACAACATCACCAAAAAGCAAGAAGTCAAACACCCTGATCAGAAAGAAACCAAGTTTTTAGATACAATCAATCCAATCAGCCCTTGCATCTGTATCTAGGTCTCACAGAATAGCCAACATATTGCTTTTAAAAGTTGTGCCAGATGAGTATTGGGCAATGAGACACTTTATTAAAAGTGAAAAATCAAATAATCAGCTCAGAAAGCAGGGAAGTACTTTTTGCAACCAAAATTACAGACTAAAGATTAATGATATGAAATCACAGAATTATGTAAGCTGAAAGGAACCTCTGAGGTTTCTCAGAGGCAAAAAAAGGTTGATGTTGGAAGGGACTTCCAGGCTTCATTTTGTACAACTCAAGAAGGGCATCCTGCAGCCACTTGCCCAAGACCACATCCACACTGCTTTCTAATACCTCCACAGAAGGAAGCTTCACAGCTTCCCTGGGCCACCTGTGACAGTGTTTGGTCACCCCCACAGTAAAGAAGTGCTTCCTCATGTTCCTGATGCAGTAACTCCTGTACTGCAGTTCATGCATATAGTTTCTTGCCCTGGCACTGGGCACCATTAACCCAGTTCCTTTTTCTTTCCATTCTCCCTTCAGGGAGAATATAGAGATAATTTCAATTTGCATTTGTTTCATAAGATTTTCATAAATTCCTTTTATGAAACTTGGTAAGGTTTCTGTCAGCCCAGAAAGACAGTCAGACAGTTCTCAGCTGTCCAGATCCCTTTGAACAGCAACCCTAACTTCTAGCCCGTCAATAATTTCCTCCAAACTGTTACCAAACTTGCTAAGAAGATGATCTCAACCATCATCCAAGAGAAGTATTATGTGATATCATTAAGGAACATGCTGTCTGATGACGAGGCTCATAAAGCATAATAAAACGAAAAATAACTAATACAGAAATGCACACAACAGCATAGCTGTTTCACACACTTCCATTTCGCCCCTTTCTCAGGAGACTTTATATAAGAAGAGGTATATACATATGTATTTTAGCTAAATGTGAATATAGATAGAAGTAGTACCTCCATAAGATAGCCTTATATAGCCACTTCATCTTCTGTTTTTAAAAATGCTTTTGAATGAAAGAATGATTGTATGCTCATGTTTGTTCTAAAATCTTGCTCTGAGAAGTTCACCATGGGAGAAGGCCCACGGAGATCCATCTCAAAGCTCTGACTGAAACAGCATTCCTGCGCTCTCCCTCAAGCACTTCCTATAGTCTTCCTTACACCACACTGGAAGAAAGGTAAAGACAGATGAGCAGTGACAATCCCAAGGACTACACATGAAGTAGAGCTACCATCAGTTCCCATATCCTGTGCCTAGGACTACCCAGTGCTTCAATAAATTTCACTCTTCTGTTGCATGGCCAATACTCTTACCCACAGTTTGCTCACAATTCCTTATTCCTAAAAATTGACATTAGCCTCCGAAAAGCTGCCTAACCTTAGGTCCAGATGCCAACAGTAATTTCACCTTACAAGAGAATATAAAGATTTTCATTTTACCTGAACTTGGAGTGACAAGCAGCTTATATCCACTGAATTGCCCTTTGGGGGCTTTCCAAGAGATCTGTACACTGTCAGGATTGACTACATTATACCTTAGCCTTGTTGGTGGGGACACTGCAAGTGGGGAAAGAAAACAACATTTAAATTCAAATAAAGGAAATCATCAATTTTAAACATTAAAACAAACATGTAGGAGGACAACACAAAATTTTAACACAGGATGCAAGTTATTTCAAATGTCACGTATCAGTTTATTAGTTTGTAAAACGACGTCCCCAGGTGCACTACTTCCCTCAGACATACCTTTTATTTAACTGTTTACAAAAACAAGCTAACAACTTAGCAGAAGACAGGAAAACAAACAGTGTTAGATGTTAAGACTCTACTTTAGCAGGCAAAGCTGGTAATACAAATGCTCTTTGTTAATACAACGGAATTCAAATTGCTCTCCCTGCTTATGCTGACAGTGTGTGTTACATAGACAGCCTCTTTCACTTCACATCATTGTGGGTTTTGCCCCACATCTGAAGTCACTCAGGGCCAAATTTTCAAAGCCTTGTGAAGGTACTGTAACCAAGAGGAAAGACAGGGATGCACAAGGCAGAAGGAGCATCAGCTGCCCAATTTACACACTTAGCCACAGGGACAAACATTTGCCCAGTTGCAAATACTGCTCTGGTCTCATCACCAGAAGACATGCAAAGGATAGTAAAGATTTAGGTAGGGGGTAATTTGGAAACGGTAAACAAAATCTGGCCTTCCTTTATCTTGTGCCATCACATGGGTTTCAATCAGAAGGAACAGGTGAAATGAATAAGAGCATGAAAGACATGACATTTCAGTGAAGTAACACACAGAGGAACAAATAGAAAATCCAACCTAGACTGTTAAGCAATATCAGCAGTATGGTGCACATGTACATTAACTGGCCTCTGGCAGCGAGCATCCTTCTACTTTGGCAAGCACCATTGTTAGACAACACCCTACAGAGTATTTCTCTTCTACTCCAGGGAGTCACATCCCCCTTTCACAGCAGACAACTAATGCACAGCTGCTAGTGGTGCAGCCTGTGATATTCACGGCTGCCAATAAGGGAGAATCTTTATACATTTGAATAGGTTTGGGCTCATACAGAACTAACTGATCTAAAATGAAAGGGTAAGCCATCTGGAGGCTGAGCAATAAGAAGAGTTAGAAAAGCTTAAGTCCTCCACAGACATTACCCCTCCTTTTCCTACTACCTCCACAGCCCACAGAACATTTTCCTTTACTTTTCAGTCTCTTTAAGCATGCCTCTTGTCACTACCATCCTTAGTAGGTTTCTGTTGGCACATCTAAAACAGAAGGAAAATTATCTGCAAGAGTTGGGAGAAGTGCCAGTTTCTTTGCCCTAGAGCCTAATAGAGCTCTCGACTGACCGGGCCCACGGCCATGTTTTTTTGGTCCACTACACATAATATGCCAATAGTTCTTACAATATTTTTGAGATTTAAGGACTACAGCATATGGAGCATCTGAGTCTACAAGGCAGAACGTGCTATCCAGGAGTCTCTGGCCTCTCCATTTAACCTGCTGCAGTCAATGCAAGTCTGGCAACAGCAGCAGCCAAAGACCTGTCCTCAATTGATTACTTTTTCCTACTCATTTCTTTTTCCAAGATCATGCAGAAGAAAGGAGAAGGAAAGAGGAAAGCTGTAGTGTTTTTGACATCTGAGGTGGCCGATTTTTAAATGTCATCTAACAAAAAATATTTTGTGTCCTAGAAGTCTGGAGCTTTAGCACAAGATATTTATTCCTTGTATCCAGCCCACCAATTCGTAAGGGACAGCTTTGTTCTATTCCTCTTTGCATTGAGGGATTTCAAAACAGAACACAGAAAAAGTGAGTACATAACATCAAGAGCAGCTTAGTAACACCTCAGTACTCCCAAAGATTTGAAAGATCAAGCTCAAGAGAGAGGCAAGAGGACAGAAGCAGCAGGTAGCACACCAATTCCATATATGCAAAACTGTTCTGATTTGCAGCATCAGGCACACACCCAAACAGTGCATTCCCTTATTTGCTGGGCACAATCTTGTCAGACTGGCCTTCAAACTGCCTGCCACCTCCCAGGGGTTTAGAAGAAAGACTGCAAGTAGGAGCACGTGCGAGAATCATTGTGAATGCAGTATCAGTTCTTTGAAAATTTGGCCCCAGTACTACAAAAATATTTTGGTGGGCAGGCTTCTGCAAGAACATTCAGCATGCTATAATTGTAGTACAATGACAGAGACTATGGCAAAAAGTTTTGAAAGCCAAGCAGACTGCAGTTATGGATTACAGCTTTTAATTCATTCTCAAGACTCATTCCATCTTCTGAACTATACATAAGTCATACTGAATTGGTGCTGAATGAACAAGAGTGACAAACCATACCTAGAAATTTGGAAAATATGCAATTCCTTTCATATTTATTTTGTCTGAGAAAAGAATCAAATAAACTTCTTACACTTGCATACTGTCTGCATTTGTTTCACTAGAATTACGTGGTAAATTTGTATGGGGTTTACAAGGCAGAGTTGAGAGCAATCATAACCAAAAAACACATACTGACAAAGAAAACCAAACCTCTCATCTTTGGATTTCAGGTTTTTATCTTTATTTTTTCCTCTGCCATCTTCCTCCTTCCCTTGTCATTCCATTCTGCTTTCAACTTAAGCGATGAAAGCACTTTCTAACAAAGAAGCATAGTCCTGGCCTAATTGCTATTAGCCGTCACCAAACCCACTATATTTTGGGAGCCCCTCAAAACCAATCACAGATCTTACAAGGAAAGAAGGACACAATCACCAGAGGCTTTTCTGTTTACTACGGAGTTATAACGTGAAAGACTAGAAAAGTTGTGCCACAATAGTCTTTACATAACTAGTCAATTTTCAGTGGGTATTTTTTATATCAAAGGTGGCACTGCAGAGGAATAGATATTCCCATACAGCAATGAACCATAAGGAAAAAAAGAATTTTTCACCAAACTGAAACAAATTCAGCTGTGTCGTAGCTGTGCAAAGACTAATGTTCTGGCACAGAGAAGTACATACAGCTAAGGAAGTTAAAAATCTAACACTGGAACAGACAACGAAATATTGATGGGAATTACTACACATTCACCAACCTGAAGAGGATATCTTTATTTCTTTGGACCTTTATTGTCTGTGGAACAAAATCTCACTTCTTGCAGAGAGGGAAAAAAAATTAATCCAAGCTGAGTCAGTTAACTGATAAAAATCAGTAGCTAGAGCTTGTTAAGAGGCTTTACGGGAATGCAAAAGTGAATGGCCGTCAGCAACATTAGAGCAGTCACCCAAGAGAAAACTAAAGACAAGTTCAAGGCTTCGGTTTATGGAACCAGATAGATTAGTGCTTCAAATGCATTATTCTTATGGACAACTCAGGAAAGAGAGTTCTGAACTGTTCAGCAATTTAATGGAAATGAAAAATACCATGAACTGCATATCTGCAGCTGTCTCAGGGACATTCAATACTCTAAAACTGGATGTTAACTATACCTTGCAGCTTCCAATGTATTTTCATCTGAAGAACTGAACCGAACAAGTTAATATGCATTGCATTTACATTAGTAACACATGGAAATTATTGCAAAGCAGACAAGTTTCCATCTTTAAATAAAGAAGGAAAATACCTAAAGAAAGTTACTTTATGAATAAATGGAAAATTCTGAAGCTTTCTCCTGCCTATAACTTTTTTTTCACTGTGTACTATATAAAAGATTAAGTACATGAAAAATGGAATTTTTGTGGCTGTTGTTCATCTGACATTATGCTGAAGAAAGAAACGGTAGTGATGAAAGAACAACCGTTGTTGAAGAAAACTGAATATGATAGTATATATGGCATTCAAACAATAAATGAGAAAACCATGTAGCTCGGTATAGATAACTCCTCAGCTGAAGGAATAAGTTGCAGCTTCAGGTATGTTCACTTGCGAGTCCCAAACATTTTGTCCTTTCCAAAGAAGTCACCAAGTTACACATCTTTGACAGAGCTTCTTTGCCAAAGGAAGGAAACAAGCTGGGACTAATACCAGCTCTTCCTATACCTTGGCAGAGTGTGCAGTTTCTTAAATCAGACAAGCATAAAGTATGTGATGCATTAAATTGTAAATAGTTGGCCAGAGCTATTGTAAGGAGTGGCAACCTTAAGAAAAGATATTTGAGAAACATCTTACTAACTTCACTGTAAGAGACATTTTTATTCCGTGAAAATGGATTAGAGATTTCATATCACCTCATTCAACACCACCACAGTCATTCTGGGCCAAAGCAATACTCCACTTAGCTTAGTATGTAACTGCTGACAGCATTCAGTAGTTGATGCTTGCTGAAAGAATATAAGAACAAGGGAAGTATTGTTCTTTACTCAGCAAGTACATCAACTCTGGCTTCTGCTGGTGTGGTGACTGCGGAAAAAAAACCTCTCTGACCATCATCTCATTGGACTGATTAAACCAAAGCTTGGAAAGAAAGCAGGGGGAAGAACATGGCTTCTCAAGTTCAAGGAATTACATACAACTGTATGGAGATGAACTTCAGTCCTGTTTTACAAATCTTCACCATATGTATCAGGACTGAAATTCAGAGACAGGAGAATACTGACCATATGCTTTGTTTTACTGGCTCATCAACTCAAAAACATTCTGGGCCGTATTTCTGACCAGACCTGTTGCACTGAGCATTGGGAAAGCATATTTCTTCATTCAGTTCACATCACCACTTTAATATTACTGCTAACACGTGTCCCTAAGTTCTGGGAGAAGCTTGTAAAACACTCGCAGATGCCCAAATATGTACGTCAGTATGGTTCTCCAGTGCCCGAGTGCCACGCAGACTGGACAGCACAGCTATGTGCTTTAATCAGAAGTCAGAAAGCTTCAGGTTGCCACCAGTTGGAGTGTGTTCATGAATAATGCATTACACAGTAGCACTAGAAGAGCCCCAGGATCAAATTCTGCTCCCACTTATGCCTCAGCAGCCTCAATCAAAGCGATTACATAATTTTGAGAGAAAGTAATTTCTTGAGAAATCATAGAAACTCATTGGTATTGTTCCTCCCTCCTTCCTCATGCAATATGTTAAGTTCCCCTGGATATCAAACCACTATCCATCTGACCTAACAAATACATAAGACTAAAACTCTCAGCAGCATTTTTTTTAGTATTCATAAAGGAGATTTAAGAAAAACCTGCAGCATCAGTACTGTGTGATACTGTGTGTGTTACTTCAGTTATTGTTCCAACAAAGACAAAAAGTAAATTCTGTGAGTTTAACATCAGTGCCAGTCCTTCAAGCTTTCTAAATTCTGTGAGTTTAACATCAGTGCCAGTCCTTCGAGCTTTCTTGATCACATAGAGGGCAGTCACAGCAATTTCAGACAAGTAGTTTCAAAATGAGTTATACAGAACACTTTCTTTCTTTACTCTTATTTACAAGAGACACCCAAGCCTGCAAACAGAATGGTTTATGATATTTCAGATACACAATTCAAGAAGTACACACAAATGCACAGATCTTCTCTTCCCAAGATCAACAGTAAAACTCCTGTTTTGTTTCAGTAATATTAGATCAGCATCCCAACAGAAGAGAGCAACACTTACATTTGGAACAAAGAAGTCTATTTCTGCACATCAGAGTTATCTAGTAAAAAGCTCCATCTTTTTATTTATCGCTTACCTTGGCCCTGGGCGTCACTGACAGAGTAAGCTGCAACAGCTAAAAAAGCCAAGAGGAAGCAGCTCTGTACCTCATTCCAACACAGCATCATTTCCCACTTGATGTATACAGTATCAGCGGGTCTGAGAACACAGAAGAGAAATACTTAATGAACCTGTAAACCTAAGGTATACACTTCAATGGAAAGTGTAGGCAAAAACTGATTGCATTAAACAAAAAAAAAAACACAGTACAGCTAGGAGTTTGTTATGGATATCAGTGAAGCAAAGATTACATCCTGAGAACAGCTACTAACCAAATTGTTTTCCTTAAGACTGAGGAGTACATTTTGAGTGCCAGACAGTCCTAAAAATTGGTCCCATGCAAAGAGAAAATATTCTCTGCAAGGCTTGTTAGTATTGGAAGTAGTGCTCGCTATGTATGCATAACAAGGCAAAATGGGCATCTTTACACAATTAAGTGTTGCAAGCCCCTTAACAAGATACCTATGGTAGAGAATTCTCAATCTCTAGATTAAGCAGCACTTAAAAAGACTACCATAAAATACCAAAAGTGTATATAATATCCCCAGTGACGTAATTTACTGGTCAGTTCAACCAAGCAATTTTATACATCAGCTGTAAAAAGAGCAGAATTTTGTTCTGATGAAGCAAGTTCTCTTTTCATTGTGACTAGAGCCTACCCTGTTTATCCTACTTTTATCATATTCAGCACTCTCTGTTGTACTATCTAGCACTTGCAGGGACTAAAGCAGACACTATCCAGAAGGCATGCAGGGTATCAGCTGAGTAAGTACTAACTATGTGTAGGCAATGCCGTGGTCAAAATTATTTACTCTAACTCAATCCATTACAAACATCAACTTTCGATACTTTCCAGCTGAATTACTCAACATATAAAGATGAAGATTCATGAACACTTAAAAACGTGATATTATGAACATTTATCTACCATTCAAGTAGTTTTAGTCAAGTTTCTTAAAAATTTTTGCTGCCCTCTCCTGTTAGTATTTTACTGGAAAATTAAACTAAGCTTAATAACATAATCCTGCTGCTGTCAAAGACTCAGCATTTGAAAGTTTACTTTGGTAAATTTTGGTTTACAAGTTTTTGTTTTGCAAGTCTCTCCATTTTACTTCCCACGTCACTTTCTCTAATATCCTCAAAATACCATCATTTAATTTACCTTCCCTATTTTCATTGTCTTCTAAGGAAGGCATAATACAAGTTGTCCAACCACTACCTGAGAATACAAGAGGCAGGCAGGCTGATGTACCTCAGCCAACAGATGACAGACACGTATGTCCTTCTCTCTCCAAACATTTACAATTCACATTAGTTATCCATGCACTTGGTAGGTCTAATGTCACAAATGTCAGTCACGGACATTCGGTATAGCACCTAGAAATATACAGGCTGCTTGATTATCTGAAGTTCTAACCCCAAAGGAGTTTAACTAAGTTTTAGCCAAATTACCAACAAGATCCACACTACTTGGACCCATGTTTTGAATCTCACACCAAATAGCAGAGGTTGGAAAAGACCACTAGGATCATCTAGTGCAACCATCCACTCATCACCACCACACCCAATAGTGTCCCTCATTGCCACAACCCCCCCAGGGGGACAGCGACTCCACCACCACCTCAAGAAGCCAAGCAAGGTGCCCATGTTTCCTATACACAAATCCAAGGACTGGAGCGAGATGAGTCAGCAGTCAGCTTATTGACAGGCAATAAGAAAAAGGAAGAGAAAATCTGCATGCCTTGTGCAACTTACACTGAATACTGAGGCTTCTCCTCACCTTAGAAATACATTTAACACGTAAATGTTGACTCTTCAAAGGACAGCTTGCAGCTCATTCTTTGGTGCAGCCACCACTACACATGGATTTCTTCCCATGTAATAACCCAGATATTGAAATATTCACACACAGTTGTGGTTCAGTTCCTCATTTGCTAGATTTGATATTAAACCTCCTCTCAAATAACAGCTGTAAGTACTGACTGACTTGTAATCCTCCCTCCTGCACTTTCTAGGAGAAAAGCCATTGCATAGAGGAGGTAAGATTTACCGACACAAGTACAACTGGTGCTGGAGTAAACACAACCAAGGCACGAGTTGACTTCTGTACTGGAGGAGGAGTGGCCCACAATGGCAGACACGAGTATGCAGCCACCTCGTGGCTGACATCACCTGGGAACGAGAAGAAACAGCCTCCAGCTTTTTATACATTTCTCCTTTTGTTAACTATTCGGTAACAGAATTATCTGACTGAATAGCTCTGGCAGCAGAGACCAAACTCCAGCCCCCATGCCAAGCCAAGATCCCTGCCCCGAGCACTGCTGCTCCCACGCTCCGTGCTGCGGGCTGCCCGGGCCGTACTCGCCTCGCAACGGGGCACCTTCCTCGGCGGTACGTGGTGGCTTTGAGGCCTCTCAGTCCGAGAGAAACCCGATGTACGTCCACGTGCCGTAGGCAAGACCTGCCAGAGGAGTGCCGTGTTTCCGGCTGCTACTTAAATACGGCCAAGGAACAGGGACCGAGCCACCAGGGTTACATCGCGGTAGCTTCTCACAGAGCAGCCCGACCCAGCACCCAGCCGCGGCCTGGGAACGGCAACAGACTCCGTGGGTCGACGTCCCGAAGGCGAACGGAGCGGCGTGACCCGCTCCAGCGCTCCGCCGCGCTAAGGGAGCCGCAGCCCCGCCGCCATGGCGGCCGCCCCCGCTCGAGCAGGGCGGGAAGGCGGCGGGGGGCTCGGCAGGGCGCCACAACCCGGCTCCAGCAGCCCCAAGGGCGGCTACGTCCCGCTCGCCTCCCGCAGCCCTCACGGCACGGCTCGACGCCATCCACCTGCAGCCCCACCCTCGCCGCCTCTCGACTCTCTTCGGGGCGCTCTCCGCTATCGGCTCCTGCGAGCACCCCTTCTGAAAGCGCCTTCCAACTCGCACGACAGCGGGGCAGCGCGTTCCCTCCACCGAGCTGAGGCTCGGGATCCCGTCGGAGCCAGCGGGAATCCCCTCCGCGCGTGCCCGGGCAGCGCGCTCACACCCACGGCAGCCGCTGGGGAAGCGATGCGCCCGAGCGCGCTCCGCAGCAGCCGCGGGAAGGAGGGAGGCTGCTCCGGGCGGGGGGAGAAATCTCTGTCCCCTTTTCGCTCCGTCCCTCGCAGGTGCCCGCACAGCGCTCCCGTTTGCAGCCCGCCCCTGCCCGCCTCACCCCGGCCCCCGAGGCACAGACGCGGAGTTCGCACCGACCTGGGCGGGCAGCAGCGGGTGAGTCGGGGCCGGGGGTGCTGCCGCTCGCTCCCCTCCCTCCGACTGCTCTTCCCCTCACAGCGCCGCGTCCGATAAGTCGAGAGGGACGGGAGAGGAGGCGGGCAGTTATAGAGCAGAACGTGGAAAGAAGGGGGGAAAGAGGCGCGCGGAGCCTAGAGGCCAGCGCCCGCCCCCGCTCCGGTCCCGGCGGTCCTCAGGTGCGCAGGTGCTGGGCCGCTCCTCTCAGCTCTTCTCAGCTCCTTCCCCTCTTTCCTGAGTCGCTCGTTCACTCCGTTGTGAATGATTTAAAATGATTTAAAAGGTGCCTGCTTCACGGTGCTGTGAGGAATGTATTTCCCCAGTGCTGCTCGTTGTGATGTGCCGATCAGTGATTCATCGGGGAAATATTTGTATAAAAGTGTTCCAGTGTTTGTCTGGCTTCGTTATAAACCTTGATTAAAAGCGGCGTAGTACATAAGCACGTTTTTACTCTCTATATAGACACAGTGAAGGGAAAGTGGAATTGCAGAACCTGTATTCATGCAAAACTGGCTTACCTACAGTACGCCCTGCTGAGTTTACAACTGAGGTACTACTCATGGGGTCTTTAAGTCCCAAGAATGTAAGAGGTAAGGGGAAATATTCATTTCAATTTGCCTTGTCTTCCTTGTGAAGTTACAAATGGAATTGTGGAAGAATTGCAGTTAAGAACTGAAAGGAAAGGGATGTGCACGCCTTGTGAACGCAGCAAAGTAGGACTGCTGCTACTGGGCTGGGCTCCCAGTCTTGCAGTCCTCATTGTAAGTCACTGTGTGCAGTTATCTCCCTGCTGAAGCTGCAGAAATGTTTAAGCTTTGGAGGCATTCTCCTGAGTCCGGCTGGTTCCGAGAGCAAAGGTTAAGGAGCATTCCTAGATCTACCCAGCACATCCTGTTCTCTGCAAGCATTCTGTGGCACCACCAGATGTGTGCTGTGATGAACACTTGGTACCAGTTGACAAGAGAGTCACTTACAAGATAATGTTCCTTCTGAAGCAATGAAGCGTTCAGCTCATTCATGATAAATGGGATACATTTTAGAATCATAGAATCACCAAGGTTGGAAAAGACCTACAAGATCACCCAGTCCAACCATCCACCTATCACCAACAGTTCTCACTAAACCACGTCCCTCAACACAACATCCAAACGTTCCTTGAACACCTCCAGGGTTGGTGACTCCGCCACCTCCCTGGACAACCCATTCTATTTTCTACCTTTCCAGCCCTTAATTTATGGATTTAGCTAAATAATAGTAACCAGAAGTCAAGGAGGCAGATGGATAAGCCTATCTGAAATACTCATAAAGACTTGGTAAACATAGAGAGATCAATCAGTCTCATCCATGACTACTTTCTGGCTCATGTACTGCAGGATATGACAAGGAGCAGTCTGCCAAAGGGAAAGTCTGGCTCACTCACTCTCTTCTTTCTTCTTTCTTCTTTCTTTCATCTTTCTTATTTCTTCTTTCTTCTTTCTTTCTCTTTTCTTTCTCTTTTTTCTTTCTTTCTCTTTCCTCTTTTCTTTTTCTTTTTCATCTTTTTTTTTTTTTTTTTTTTTTTTTTTTTTTTTTTTTTTTTTTTTTTCCCCTGCGTGAATGGTGCAGCATGCAAAGTGCATGAGCTCCATCCTGTGGCTGCATCTGGTCAGTGTGCAGGGATCTACACGAAGTCTGGAAGATCCCACTGCCCAGAACTCCCCAGCCTTCCAACGAATGAATGCTTTAACTCTGAGCCACCTCCTTGCATCAGGAATTAAATCAATATTTAAATCATATGATTTCAAGGGTAACTCTTCTGAATTGTTTGTATCAGTTTATTTTCCTTATTCACTATTTTGTATTTTGCACCGTTTGTCCTCCTTTCAGAGCATATCACGCTTGATATCATTGAGCTTTGCTCAGCTTGCCCTAGAAAGCACCATGGAAATCCTTGTGCACCTACAAGGAAGAACTCGTGCTTCTTTGAAAGACGTCATATGAGCTGCACATCTGGAAATATACTTAGAAGTACAGTACCTACGTACAATATTAACATGCAAATAATTTACCAATGTTTCCTTCTTGTTCTCTTTCTGAAAAAAAAACAACAACCACCCAGTTTTGAGAAGATATTTACTACATGTGAACTAGTACCATGGATTGAACTTCCACTATTTTGAACTGGCCATGCTTCTGTGATTTGGAAAGAGCAACAGTGATTTACAGCCAGCATGTTTAAAAGTATTCAAGCCGACATGATATGAACATCCTTTGCTTGGCTAGTATAGATTCCACAACATTTATATCAATAGGATAACATGGGGAATTATATTGGAAACACAGCTGGAAACAATTCTGTGGATCCAACTTAAGTGCAAGCAAAGAATGGAATTATCACAGACTGGTCAGCTCAAAGTGCACTGAGCTGAAGGACTGTACAAGTGAAGCTAGTAAGGAATCACTGACAGCATTATTTGTGGAACCTAAACAAAAACCAATGTGATGGATAACTTTGTTGGTCCTAGGAAAGAATTACTTTAATTATTGATCCTCTGCTTTTTAGGATTTATTTGGAATTTTTGTCTTTTTTTTTTTTTTTTCCCAACGTAGTAATGTTTGCAATTGTGCCATTTTTTTCACAAAAATTTCAGTAAATATCAAGTTTATGTGGTTTTGTTACATTGCAAATAATTAAAACCTAATTAGATCTTGTATTATTTCGTTTCAAAGATGTTTTAACATTTAACATTTTAGGGTTTTATTTCCTAATGTAAACCAAAGAGGTGTTTTATATTTTTAAATGCTCTCTCCTGCAGCAATCACAATGTTCAGTTACATTCAGAAATGTTGACTAGAGATTATCCATTTGTGTGCCTAGATTTATTCCCTTGGCCTAACAACAGCTCCTAGAATTTCATTTTGCTAATGAAAGAACAGAAGAACATAAAGAGGTATCAAAGTAAAACTGAGTTTTGCTTTAAATTTTATAGTCCTTATTGAAGGCATATACAATGTTCTTTGGAAGGTGCTTTGCCAGGATCAGTCTATCAGCACCGGAATAATTAAGTGATTTATGAATTCATATGCTGAACAATGTGAGAAGGACTTAGGGCTGTATTCTTCCCAAATTAAAAATACAACAACAGCAACAAAAGTAATTATGATACATTATCATTAACTCATTAGCCATGCTTGCTTCTTGAAGTTTCTTGTCTTTAGCAGCTAAGACTATTTCATAGCTATTTGGTGATACAAATATGCAATGAAGTCACCTCTGAAAAGAGTAGCTAACTATTCTTTATGAAATATTTTTTCTAGTGTCTTTTTTTTTGTGCAACAGCTGTTTCTCTACTATCAGCCTCAGAAATAAGACTTCTTACAGCTTTCTTTTTAGGCAGAAACTGTCCTGGTACTCCAGCTTTGCTTCATTACTGGTTGGCATGTCTGATGAGTCATTTTCATTTTCTTGATACTTTCTAGATTTCAGTGCTGTCAGCACACTAGTGAGCTGCTAGGTTTATTCATCTGAAGTTTATTACACATAATGAGGTAAGTGAAAGGGATATGTATGAAGTCAGATTGATGACACGGCCACTGAAGTGTAACTTTTCATGATTACAAATGGTCATGTTCCTCCAAACATACAGGAAAGGGGAGAAAAGCTGGGAAAAGATGAGCAGAGGGATGTGGAAAAATACAAATGTTTTTCAGTCACATGTTTTTGTGTATGAAGGTTCCAGAAAGTAATGGGAAGCTTGAAGAGTTCAATGTTTCGTAGTTAGTTTTTCATTCTGCAGTCAAATCAGATACTTATAGTTTCATGAGGCGAGGTTTACACTTGGTTTACACTTCAACACCTCAGCTGAGTATAAACCTGGAGACGTGGCCAGGAGCTAAGTTCTCTCTTCCTATCCTCTGAAAAGTGCAGCTCGGTCCGATCCCTCAAGGGATCAGCCACACACTACAGTTCCAGGGAGCAGGAAGGCGAGCTCAGCCTGCACAGAAACTGGTGTCCCTCCTGCTTCATTCACCCACAGCTTCCTCACAGCAGCAGAGAAAAGGCAATCCGCAGGAGAAGTGACATTACCCTCTCTGATGCGTGTATGTGCTCATATGGTAGAAGTCTATTGTACCTCACGAGACAAGGGAGGGCTCATGTGTGTTCATTCTCCTTCAGATTACAAGGAGCAGTTTGTCTGAATGAACAGTTTCTGCTTTCTGCTTTCCAGACAATTGACTGCCAATGTGAACTGATGCCACAGGGGCAGGACTGTGCTTCCCTTTGCTGAAGTTCACAAAGTCCCTGTTTGTCCTTTTCTCCAGCCTGATAAGATTGGCAGCACTGGTTTATCAGCCATTCCTCCCAGTTTTCTATTTTCACAGAATCGTTAAGGTTGAAAAAGACCTCTGGGATCATCTAGTCCAACTGTTCACTTACCATAATATTGCCCACTATCCATGTCTCTAGATGTCCAGCCCCCTGCCCCTCCACCTCACTACGCATGGAGCATTTGTTATATGCAAACATTAAATTGCACTCTTCACCATCAAACAGTTTATTAATAGGAATTTTTAAAAGTAGTAGCTCCACCATCAACCACTGTGGTACATCACGATCGACTGGCCTGCATGTGGACTTCACGCTGCTGATCACAATCCTCTGTGCCCAGCAGTGCAGTTGCTTTCTTCACTGTCTACCTTTCTAGTTCGTACTTCACCACTGTATCTATGTATCTATGAGGACATTATGGGAGATAGTGTCAAAAAGCATTACTAAAGTCAAGATAAATGACATTGCAGTCAAGGTGCAAGATGTATACTGGTTCCATCTGCTCTCAGACTGAGTGCTGAGACCACACCAACCAGCCTGAGAGCACTGCTTTTGGTGGGCAAAAACTGGGACGCTGCCAGTACTGAGACAGGGGCATGCAAAGGAAAGACAGGGCAGACTTTGTGATGTTTGAATCTATCACCAGCTGGAAATAGGCAGGCAGAGATATGGCTTTAGGCTGGCAAGGCAAGCAGAGATTTCCTTTCACTGGATAATGCCATGGTGAAGATTAAGTTGCAGACCACTGATGGTACAATCTAACACAGTGAGTGAGGGGTTCCCCATGTCGTACTGAATAAGCAGAACACCAACAGTTTCTGTCTGTCTGTGCCGAAAGTAATTTTGTTTGGAATGAAATCCAAACTGAAATGAATATTTAAAGCTGGAAGCAAAAGCAGTGTGGTCTCTGTAATATATACCTTGAGTTATGAACACAGGAGATGTCTGGAGCAAGAATTTCTTTCCAAATAACATGTATCTTAAGCTAAAAGAAGCAAAGCTTCTTGCCTATGTCCTGCTGAGCTTCTTGTCTGAGCTCCTGCCCTAAGCACTCTGGGCCACTACAATTACACATCTGTGGTCTGTTTCAGTGTAAGTATTTTTTCTAGTACAGGTCCACAAGAGAAAATCCTTAACAAGAAGAGCAAGATTTGTTAAATGTTGACCAATTATCTTTTTCCATCTTGTTGATTAATAATACATTATGAATTTTCAAAGGTTTTTAATTTGCGACTTTTAGAAAAGCAAGTCTGTTCATTAGACTCTGAAAAATAATTACTTAGGGCTCCCCCGGAAGAGTATCACATGGCAACATGTGGTTATGTTTTGTGGCTGAATGACCTGCTGAGCAAAACTCTCCTTGAATACAGCAGTTTATGTTGCTCACCAATTTTATTCCCCAAAAATGTGGGGGGAGTTTTGTTCAGTTCTAAACAGTTGCTTCTGTTTACTGCTGTTGGAATTGAAGGTGGATGAAAAAATTCAGAGCTGAGTACTTTGCTCCTCTACACATTTTTAAGAATTATAACCGGAATTTTCAAGAGCAGACTTGGTTATCGTATACTTATTTAAGCATGTGTTAAACATATAAAGCTGGCTTTCCACAAATAAAATACTGAATTGGCCTTAGCAGAAAGTTTATGAAAGAGAAGTGGCACTCTGTTTTGTATTTGCCAGAGAAGAAGCTATTATTGTTAAAGAAATATAGCTCATGTTTCAGAGTAATTTTATTGAAAATAAATTGGAGGGAGCCAAGAGAAACATCAATACTTCCATTTGTTGAAAGCAGTTTAATAAAATTGCCCCATTCAAATACTCACAGAAGAGATTCAGTATGCCTTCCACTTCCTTATTTCAAAGGCATCCAAGCAACTGAGATAACTGTCAGTTCATTATTCCAATAAATGTCAGTACTAAATATCAGCATCCTAGAAATCTCACTTTATCACAGAATTTACTGCTTTAACCTGCTTGGTTGGGTTGTTTTTTTCTCATTTAGGAAGCAATAACAGATGGGGGCAGTCTTGGACAAAAATCTCTCTTGTGTGTTAATGTGCCTCAAACTTTCTGCTTCTGAGTATCTGCATTGAAGTACTGTGTCCCTTAAAGACAACACTTCAGTACTCTCCTTGTTTTGATCTTTCTTGTGAGCATCAGGGAATGAACAGTTAGAAAGACCTGTATTACTCAGTTTCTGAGCAAAAGGGCTCCACTCAGCCCAAGGCAATTTGTGGAATGACTCCTCTTAGTGGAAGAAGCTTCAATTAAAAAAAAGAAAAGCAAATAATCACTGCAAAGCTCTTCAGGCCTACTCATCTTTTGATCAGTGGGGATGGCATCTGGCTGTGTAAGCTGTGCCCTGTTTAACAAGCGGCTTCCAAAGCCAACTAGCCCTCACCTCTCTCTGGATGAGTACAGATCTTTGTGCTGATGAGAAGAGCCAGGGCAGCCTTCCTTCCTGGAAGGAAGGCACCATGGGACAGATGGGCTATGGTGCTGCACAGGGTTACTGCAACATCACTGAGTGGGATCTGCACTGCAAGATATGTGTGACAGTTGGCAACGAGCCCTCTCATGGCTGACATAGCCATTTGCTGGCTCAGGATTTGCCAAGACTGGTGAGATAAAGCCAGGGAGATGCAGTTTTGGTTTTGCTAGCAGAGCTCACTCTGTGTTGCATAAGCACCTAGGAAGTGCTGAGACACTTCCCTTTGAATGTGGTCTAAGTGCCTTCAATACAAAGCCAAAAACAACTGGATGCTACACAGGAGGAAAGCGTGCTTCTGTTACTAGTTTTAGACAAATAGCCAGGACTGATTGTGCTCCAAAGCATTTGATTTTATGACTTAAAGTATTACGGGGTATTGTGACAAAAAATGTGAAAGCTGAAAAAATAAAGAGAGGCAGTAGTTTCAGACCACAAACAGCTGATAGCATCTTGAAAGTTCTGAGGTTAGTTTTGCTTTTCCCTCACCCTGAACACTCAGAGGCTACATTTGCTGCACTTGTGCACGTTTGCAGCATCTGAGTCGAGTGCTAGATAAAGTGAGCATCTTCTCAGTCCACATACTTCACAAAACCCCCATGCAAATAGGATGTTCAACCACACACCATGCATGCTGCAGCTCCATTTTCCAGCTTTTGCTTACTTAACTGTGGTGATTGGCTTTTCATCTCAGGTTCTTTGACAAAATCCTCAGTATGTAATCTTTTTTCTTTTTGCTGTTTCCATTAGATTACCCATTGTCCAGGGGCCTGTAGCAATTTTTAATTCACTGATGCCATCTTTTGTAAATTCTAGCTTAAACATTCTTGTAATACTGGCACTGCCCACAGTAACATTCTTTAAATTATGGTTAATGGAAAAAAATACTTGTCCTGCCACTGTTTAAATTAACAGTGCTTAAGATAAGTCCATTTGCAACAAATAAAGCCTTGAAAAGCAAAATATTTCTTATAGTTTTGGAGGCCCTGGCAAAATAGTAGCTGTTATTTGCTTTATTTAAAAGTATTTTTTCCTTGCAGATTAGCATAGGCCTTCTCACACAGCTTCAGCTTCAGCAGGAGCACAGGATTCATCTTACCCCGCTCCCATTGTAACCCCTCTGCACCCCCAGGACACGCTGCAGGACTGGTGCATGCAGTTGGGTTACTGCTTTTCCAGTGAAACATGGTGCACAATATAATACAGTGCTACTGTGCTGAAACAAGTCACCACTTCATCTTTGCCACTCAGTGCAGAATGGAAGGTAACGAGAAAAGAAAGAATAGGCTAAATTGTTCTCCTCTGGTCTTTGAAGAAGAATTTGGGAGAAAATGCCTCTAAATTTCCTAGCTGCTGCACCTGGAGCCTAAGCCCTGCTTCAGGCTGCTGAGCATTTCACAGTGTTGATAGTAATAACACTTCAGCACACAAAAAGGAGCTACTGCTGTTTGGATTGTCTGCCATCTTTTAAATATTGTGAAGGTTTGGTGTGGAGAATCAGTCTTTAAAACCTAGGTGCTCTGAATGCTTTGAGCACGCAGCATACACGCAATAAGAATTGAAGTCCTTGTAACAACAAGTGTGTTGGCACTATTGCTTTTGCATACATTGATTTATTAGAGCTAATATTAGTGTGTATAAGAAATCTAGAACACAGACAACTAGCGATCTAGACAATTAGACAGCAGTCAAAGGTGCATCATGATCTTAATCTTCTGTCTTGTTCAATTATTCTTCCCAGCATAAGCCAGATGAATATCTCTCCTCCCAGTATCTCATCCCACACAAGTAGCATTTAAAAATGATCTATCTCCACCTCTAAAGGAGAGTCAGCTTGTGCTGAGAAAGAAAGAGTAAATAGCTTTGTTTCTTCAGTGTGCTACAAATTTCATATATTTTAACTTTTTAAAGAAGTTCCACCCTTGGCCCTTTGCCAGGTTCAGAAAGTATTACAAGCAGAAGGCAGGGCAGATAAGTTCAGATTGCTCTGTACATTCTGTTCTTTTTCAAAAACGTTCCTCATAAAACTTTCAAAATATTTCATGTTATATACATTTTTCTGAATAAAGGAGCAAGCAAATGAACACCATGATCAGGCACTGCTTTGTTTCTGGGTTCGCAGTACTAGCTCAAAGCTTCATGTGTCACATTTAAAACAATGCTTTAAAATAAGAGCCCGAACAAGGCTGGGGCTTTAATGGAACAGTCAAATTCTGTACTGGCAATAGGCACAGTGAGCACCCACTTGTTTTTTGGTCATCATTTTTTTCCAAGAGTGATGTAGAGAATCACTGTAGTCAAAGCTGTGCTCCTCACACTGAATATCGCTTCTTACTAAGGCCACTTTGGTGGGCAAGTCTGGTTCAGATTTATAAAATAATTTCCTAAATATTCATCTTTCTGCTAATAAACAGATTGTAATTTTGTTTCTTCTCCTATATTCAAGTGTCATTTTTGTACAGTTAATGCAATTCTCAACTAAGTAAACAAATTGGAATCTCTCCATAAACATGTGTACTGTCATTTGCCTAACTGCATTCTCAATGAGTTTTCAACACTATTTGTTAAACTACCATTAATTTTCTTTGCTTGGCTATTTAGTGTCTAAGATTTACATGGCTCCCTATATGTGACTGATGTCAGTTTTAAAATTAAAATTACTGATGGACGTAAAATTGCACATCTGAAATCTTCATAATTTGTAATTTTTACATGAGAGAAACCCATATTTACATTTGTTCTAATTGATAGAATTATGTAATAATAGAATTGTTAAGTCTGGAAAAGATCACTAAGATCACCAAGTCCAACCGTCAACCCAACCTACCATGCTGACTAAACCACGTCCCTCAGTGCCATATCTATTGTCTTGAACACCCCCAGGGGCAGTGACACCACTGGGCAGCCTGTTCCAACACCTCACCACTCTTTCTGAGGAGAAATTTTTCCTAAAATCCAACCTCTCCTGATACCAAACCATGGCCAGTCCCTCTCATCTTATTTTTAGTTGACTAGTGAGAATAGGCTAATCCCCAGCTCACAACAACCTTTTTTCAGACAGTTGTAGAGAGCGATAAGGTCTCCCCTGAGCCTCCTCTTCTATGACTGAACAATCCCAGTTCCCTCAGCCATTCCCCATAAGACTTGTGCTGCAGATCTTCCACAGCTTTGCTGCTCTTCTCTAGACACGCTCCAGGGCCTCAATGCCTTTCCTGTAGCGTGGGGCCCAACACTGAACACAGCACTCGAGGTGCAGCATCACCAGTGATGAGAATAGAGGGATGATCACTGCCCTGCTCCTGCTGGCTGTGCTATTTCTGATACAAGCCAGGATGCCATTGGCCACCTGGGCACACTGCTGGCTCTCTGTTCATGTGCTGACTCAGCCAGTTGTCAGCTAGCACCATTCAATTGTTGTGATGAGGAGGGGTTTGGCCACTTCTCCCAGGCAACAAAGAGAAACCCAAGGAAATGGCCACAAGTTGTACCAGAGGAGGTTTAGATTAGACATAAAGAAAAACTTTTTCTCTCAGAGAGTGGTCTTGCCCTGGAATGGCTGCCCAGGGAGGTGGTGGAGTCGCCGTCCCTGGCAGTGTTCAAGAGGTGTCTGGATGAGGAGCTACGAGATATGGTTTAGTGCTTGTGGTAGCAATGGTAATGGGTGGACAGTTGATCTAGATCATCTTGCAGGTTGTTTCCAACCTTGTGATTCTATGATTCTATGATTCAAAAGGTACTGACCTGGCATACCTCCTTATTTATTTAGGTTATTTTCGTAAAAAAAATACAGTGTGAACCCCAGCAACATCCAGGATTCAGCTGCAGTGTATTCCTTTTAAAAGCCTGATGATTCAGCAATGTGCAGGAATGTGGGGTATTAATCCAGCCCTGCAGTTAGCATGCTGCTGCTTTGCATGTGACCACAGAAGAGTCCCTATGGACTCTGGCTTTGGGCCTTCATCTGACTGAGCATCTCAATCACTGCATGGCATTACCTACACTGCACAACAGAGCTGAATCCAGATCTCAGTGAGCTCCTCTGGCAGCTGCAGGGCTCAGCATTGATTCTTCCCAAAGGGAGCCACTCACTTGAGAAGACTGGAAGGGAGAGGAACTCTGAGAGGGCTACCAAGCTGAGGATGCCTATCTGTGACAGGTGTCTGATGAAGCAGGATAAGAATCTGCCTATACTGAACATGTGGGCTTGCAAATAACAACTTTATGGCTATAGAGGATTTAAAGTACAGAGAAAGTAATATTTTGCAACAGTTATAGAGCCTGCGGGTTGCAGTCAGTATGGTGCCTTTCTGCATGAAAGGAAGCAGAAGAGGTCCTGATACCCACCTGGAGTCAATGGAGCAAAGTTTACTCCAGTGGGCCACAGACTGATTAAGGGCAAGGCAGAGTAAGTTCCAGCTCCGCTCCTCTGCAGAATTCTGGGATGACTTTTTTGTATCCAGGCAGCCACGTAGGGTTTTGACCTCCCGTGGAGCTAGGAATTTATCTGGTGACACTCAGAGAACAGCAGATGTGGGAGTGAGGGGACTGTGGTTGTGCTGCCATTTGAAAAACCCACTGAACTTGAGGATCTCTAAGTAAGCTGTGAGGACATACACACAGTACTGGGTAACTACAGATGGTGTCTTCAGTGGTGGTCCTCTGAACACCTCTGCAGCTTAGCAGGTACTTTTAATGGGCTGGGTTTTTTTTTTGTTTTTTTTTTTTAATGTCCTCTCCCAAGTTGTCTATAAATTTAAGTTTAAATTCCTTATGCAATTTTGGTCACTACCTCTGTGCCCCTTTTGTTACAGGGGGTCACCAGAAGCTCCCCCTGTGCCAAAGACTAAGCAGTCAAACCCTCAGGTACTTGACTGACTGTGACACAGGGACAGCAATCACTGAAGCATATGGGACATATGTAAGTACCTTAGGGCACCTGAGAGCTACAGTACCAGCCATAATCGCAGGCAGTGGAACAAAATGCAGGTTTATTGGTCATATTCAACTGCTTCTCCCCCAGTCTCATCTTGTTGCAGTAGGTGTCAGTTTCTTCTTTTTGTCTCTCTAACAGCAGCAGGATGCTGCCTTGCTGGGACTCTGAGTGGAATGAGATTTTTTTCAAGACAATTAAGAACGGTAGCAGCCACAAAGCAGGAAGAGTCTGCTGAAGCATGCAGAGTAATTATGTGTGATGATTTGTACGTTTATACGCAGACTACAGCTCAGCTGAGAAATGGCTCCAGTCTTCTTGACATGCTACGGGCAACTCAAAAAGCAAGTTATACGTGGGCGAGAGGCTACTCCACAGCTTGACAAAAGGTGTAAGAGAAGAGGAAAAGAAGACACTGGACATTTAGTAATAGCACATCATCACCATCATCATCCCTGCATGATGCAATTGTGCAACGACTTCCCAGAGAATTGGCTGGATGGCCAGGAAGTTCTTTTCCATCATCAGCACTGAATGAATATCCAGCTGGGTAACTCCAGCAAAACTGCCAGCAGTAAGACAGTTGGATTAACTGACACTAAGAGGTTGTTACTAGGAGTGTGATTCTTTTGTTCACACTCAGTTGTCTCATGCCACTTGAAGTTTTTAAGTCATCCACATGGACTTAGTCTCTAGAAAAGATTTTAAGAAGCTTGACTTTTCTTGTAGGTCCTCTCTGCCTCATAGAATCCTTTCAAATACACAAAAAGCATCTTCATTGTTACTTGCTGTTTACATGTATGCAACTAAACTGAGACTCTAGTTCCTGAGTTCAGATTCCAATGAGGTAAATACAAGTAGATGTCACCACACTGCTGCAGTGATTTTTCAGATAGATTATCTGAAGATCAGGGACTGAACAGTGCATTAAACCCCATGCCAAAGCTTATCTGTGCAATTATAAGTTTGTTTCTAGGATTTAATCATTATAACTACTGGAAAGGAAGTATCATCAACTAACCTTTAAAATGTGGACGATTTGCCCTTCATAGAACCATAAAATAGCTTGGGTTGGAAAACCATAGAGTTTCATCCCGCTGCCATGGGCAGGGCAGACACCCACCTGCTCAGGCTGCCCGGGATCCCATCCAGCCTTGAGAGTGTCCAGGGATGGAGCCTCTTCAGCTTCTGTGGGCAGCCTGTGCAAGAGCTTCACCACCCTCTGGGTAAAGAATTTCCTAGTAATATCTGATCTAAATCTCCTGTCTTTTAGTTTAAAACCATTCCCTCTTTTCCTATCACTATCAGACTCTGTAGAAAACCAGACTCCCTCCTGTTTATAAGCTCCCTTTAAGTTCTGGAAGGCCACAATGAGGTCTCCCTAAAGCCTTCTCCAAACTTAACAAACCTAACTCTGTCAGCCTTTCTTCACAGGAGAGGTGCTCCAGCCCTTTGATCATCCTTGTGGCCCTCCCCTGGATCCACTCCGATAGCTCTTCATCCTTTTCATGCTGGGCTATTGTATAGATGCATGCACAGAGGGTAATGAAACATATTTTTGAAAAGTGTGATGTGGATTTTATCATGAAAATCAAACATTTAAGAGGATAGCCCAGTACACTTTTTTCAAGTGTAATGCAGATTTTATTATGGAGTATAAGCATTACTTTTGTGAAGGCTTCCTTAAAGTCTATTTTGCAACGGACGATTTGGCTGCCGGAGTGTGATGGAAAATAAATTATTGACTTTTTAAAACTTTCAACACTGTCTTTTTGATTCAAGAAAAGTAAACAAAGCACACACACATCTAGAAGTGCACATTAAGCTATCCTCAGAAAGCAGCTGAGCTGACAATGAATGCACTCATAGAATCATAGAACAGCTTGGGTTGGAAGGGACCTTAAAGATCCTTGAGCTTCAACCCCCCTCCATGGGCAGGGTTGCCTACCACAAAATCAGGCCAATACCTAAAAAAAACAAAACAAGCAACAGGTAAATGTAACATCAAGATCTTAAAGGCTGTCATGTTTCTTCCTTTCCAAGTTATCCCACAAATGCAATGGGTTCCATGTGCAATATTTAGAAGAGTTTTAAAAAAATGCTATCTTGCTTCCAGGAATACTTTGTTGGTAAAGCATGGATATAAGGGCATTTTAAGAACACGGTTAAATGGATTCCTGATCTTGCAAACTGCGAAGCACTTCTCCCAAGTGAACTCACTTCATATTTCTTAGGCTTTGCTCAACATCTCTCTTAATTAAACTTTGCTAGTAAAACTGAAGATCTCTATTTAGCTCCATAACAATACTCTATTGATGACACAGTTGTTGCGTCAGCCCCACTTATCTGCGTATTTATTTTCAGTCAAAAGAAATGCATTTTGTATTTATAATTTATACAAAATACAAAAGTATTTGTATATGTATAATATATATGAATTTTTTTAAAGTGAGATATAGAAATCAAAACTTTAGGGAAAATAAGTCATATTAAACGATGTAAACGAAAATTTTTTTTGGAAGGAGATGTTTTGTCTTGGGTGGCTTTTTAAATTCCAACCATGTATTTCACAAACAGGCATCTTCACTACGTTCTTATCTACTGTATGTATTTTATGCCTGAATTTTTCTAAATTAAAAAAATAATAATAGTAACAACTCTGCTTATTTAAAACACAGGGTTAAGAATGTAAACTGTAAATTTAGCCATAAAACTACAATATTTTTCTGCTCTGTGATGCTGTTAAGGAACACGGCAGGGCAGCATCCAGCACTCTGATGGATGCTCTTCTGAACTCTGTGTTCCTTTCACTTTCAATTTAAAACCACTAGCAATAATTTTAAAACTTGTTAAGTTGGCATTATGCAAAAACAACAGCTGGTGTGTATAATGTCTTTTCCAGCTGCAGTCTTGCAATGGGCACCACACTGCAGCCTTTGCTCGATTAAAATTTTCCCAGGGAAATGCAAAGGAGGTTTCCCAAAGAAAAGCAGGTAAGATCTATTCAGCCCAGAGTTATGCTTGGCTACAAACAGGAAAGCATGAATTCTGTTAGTTGCAAATGTCACTGGAAAAGTAAGGAGGAAAATGAAACATTTCCCAGCACTTTGTTGCAAATGAGCTTTTCAGAGGGGAGGAGCAAAGGGGCTGTATTAGCTCATACATGGGATGAGCAGACAAAGAAAGCAGGGCTGTCTGCACCTTCAGGAGCCCGTTTTTAAGCTGGGACAGAAAGCATTACCATTTTGGCCATATGGCAGAAGAAGTGGAAGAAAAGGAGAGAAAACTAATTATGTCCATCCATCGCTGGCAGAAGCAAGGCAGCCTTGTGGTGTTCTTTGCATCAGTGACATGCATGAATCTGCAGACATGAATATTCAGAATATTCACATATTGAGAAGAAAAGTGACAGTGATTGCCTGGCAAGACAACACAAAAACCAGGAAGTAACTGTGTGCTGTTTGTCCGGTGAGAGCTACAGCACTGCAGGATGGCAGAGATGGGTGTGCTGGCAGCATTTCTCCACAGGAGACAATCTGTGTCCATTTGTGCACCTAGCATACAGTGCCTGCTTGTAATGCATGCTCTTGGAGCCAAGTATTTAATTGGGTAAGTGCATGCTTGGGCAACTGGAGTTCCAGCAGTGCTGCAAATGCAATGCACAGTCCCCATGGACAACATGTGCACCGATATCTGACTGCAGAGCAACATTTTTCTCACGGCGTTCAGCTTGACAGCTACAGCTGCTCCCTTCTGAACGCTTTCTGAATTCTGGTGAGGAATTGCAAGTGTAAAAACAGAGTACAGATACACCGGAAAGTGTCACTGTGGCATAAATTCATTGTATTATCAACTCTCTGACACTGTTAGATTCTTTCTTGCAGTAATGGTTCAGTTTAAAAATAAATGTGTAAATATGTATTTCCATACAAGTTCATAGAGAAGTGTAATGGTCTCTGTAATGGCAACGATATCTTTATCTGCTGTTTGCATACACTAAAGGAATTATTACATTGGCAGTTAGTTTTTCATGAGGAAGATATCTAGTATGACATATAACAGATGAAGGAAGACAAGCAATCAATAAATCAAGAAGTGTGATTGATGGAAATCTTTTGTGACCGTTTAATTGTAGAAGGTTGGAAGTTCTCTCACTTTGAAGGGTAGTGTGGTCTGGCTGTACTTGTACATGAGATGTACACATGCTTTTTCACTTACACAAGTTTTAATTATACGCTGGGAAGAAAATATACTGGCAGCAATTGTTTTCTCACTCTATCTTAGATTAGCCAAACATTTTGGCAAACCATATTACCTCATCTTTTCCTATCTCCAAATTCAGAATACTTAGCAAAATTATTTTTAAAAATCAGTGTTCAATTCCCAGTTTTATCTGCAATTATTAGAGCCTTTCTCCATAATCTGATTATCTCATCTTTATCCACAGGGAAAAGGAAACCTCCATGCACACGTAGCAGTCGGTACAGATGAAGCAGTCACTCACTCATTCCTTTCTTTCCCGCTCCCCCGTATACTCTCCTTGGCAATGTCTGTGTCAGCAAAGCAGATCAGCATAGGGACCACTCTTTGGAACTACAGCCAAGGGGCTCAAAGCAGTCTGCCCACTCCTCCAAACTCTGCTCTGGACCTGTGTTTTTCTCCAGCTGTCCTCTGGCAATGTTCTCATGGGTGCCAACCATTAAAGCATTCATTGCGGGGCAGTTGTTTGACACATCCCTGGCACTGTGGTAATTAGTGAAGACTAACCACAAGAACACATGAAGAGAAATATTCCTACAGGATGGCTTTTTCCTCTCAAACCTCCTTCTGAAGGTAATCTCATAAGAGAGGGCAGCAGGACAAGTCCACTGGTGTTGCAGATGACACCACTATGTCACCTCAGTGCTGACAATTCTATTTTCAGTTTCTGTGCAGACTTTAAAGCAAGCCATCACACTCACCTGAACACACCTGAAGTTGATTAATGCATTATTTCATGAGTTCAGTGCCTACAGTGGGACAGGTTGTGTCCAACAATACACACATGGCATTCGATGTAGATGAAGGTAATCAAAATTATCCATCTTGTAGCAAAAAAGGAGAAATGTGGCATAGAGTTAATGCTCCAATTAGCTTAAACACTTATTGAACTTAATTAACTGTTATACTGCTTGAAGATGTTCCATAAATGAATTACAAATGTGCATGTGCAGAGGAGTGGCACTAATCTATGTTATTAAAGCACAGAGATTTATTAAAAGATCTCACAAAATCCACTTAGTCACAAGTATGAAAGCAAGTCTTTCTAAAATCTTCTAAATAAAGCTATTACTGCTAAAATAAGATTTTTTTTTTGTTGATTTTGTTGCCGTTCTTCTTTTCTTTCTGGCTTCTTGATTATATTCACGGTCATGTCTTGAAATTCCTTACTTCTGTGAATTCTTGCATTTCCACATGTCCTTTGCAGGAAGCATGATTTTCTATTATATGCAAAACTCTGCCCTCTGAAATGCATCAGGATTTGGTGCTGGCTTCTGGGGAATGTCTTGCAGGGTGTGTATCACTGGGTGTAGACAAACTGCAATTTAATTGGAAATGATATATTTCACCATTCAATAACTAACTTTGCATCCTTTTTTCTTTTTTCTTTTTTTTTACAGAACACAACATCTCATTGCACAGATAATTTGAATACCTTTGTCATACTGAAGAAAGAAAGAACTAATTAAATCCTAGATTGCAAATCAAGCTGAGAACACAATATGGAAATTCCCATTAAACAGCAGGCGAGTAATGGTGCTCAGATTGTGATAGAGACTAATGTGTCTTGCAAATGAAAATGCCATATCCAATCTGCAATACGATACGCACAGATTTCTCCCTGCCCCCATTCCCACTCTTTACTGAAGTCGAAAGTGCACTCCGTAATGCATTATTAAGCTAAATTCTGACCCAGTTTCTTAATTATCTGTAAGCTACAGGGAACTTGCAGCAGAATATTAACTAAGGCAAGAGATATGACAGGAGAATTCACGATGGTATTAGAGAGAATTGGTAACATTTTGCTAAGAAAATCCTTCATGTTTTAATATTTAACCTAGCCTAACTTGTAGAATTTACGTTTTAGAAAGGCACAAAGCATATTCCAAGACACCAAAACAACCCAGGAAAAAGAGAAAATAAAAGTATTTGGGGAAGCACTGCTGGATTTGCAAAACCAAAAACCTGTAGCATGCTGGTATTTTTCTGGGACAAAGTGTCTTCCTCAACCATTTCTTGGTAGACAGCTGTTACACTCTCACGTAACGTGATGTGCTGAACTATTTATTTTAGATGAACCGTATAATATAATCTGATATGTACAACAGTTTTGGGTGTGCACTAAGAATAAACAACTGCTAAATGACAACTTGGAAGAACCTTCCAAGCACATTTGAGCCTGGTTAGCATCAACTCAGTGGTTTCATTTATATAACTCCCTGCAAGGGGACATATTAGCGGAATATGAGAAGTTTCCCTGGTTAAAAATCAACCATGGCTACACTACATCTGAAACAAAGAACACATGGACTTCTACCTACAACACTGAAGACGTATGTGGTTTTGAAGACTTACTGTACCTATGAAGAATTACATAGAAGTGTTTGAGTGAGTGAAAAACATACTGCAGGAGCAATGTATTCAGTGAGAACAATTTTTAATATAAAATATATGTCAAAATTATTTGGGGGAAAAATACTTTCCCCACCCCAAAGATGGAGGATTTTTGGTATACTCAAGTTCAAGCTTTAATTGCAAAATTTAGACAGCAGAGAAAGATTGCAATGTATACCCAGAATTGTGTGGACAAGGATGTACATATTCAGCTCAAAGATCAAAGAATGTCCATGGAGTCCAATCACCACACGGTTAAGAAGTCACCTCACTCAGCAGAACACAGAATTTTTATATATTATTTTTTTAAAGATTTGTTCCATAAATTCATCAATAAAGAAATCCTACAGTTTAAAAATGAGTAAGAATCAGTTAAATACTATTTTTTATTAGCAATAGTGTCAAATGCAACTTGTGGCAAGTTTGTAGCTTGCAAAACATTGATGATTTGAAAGTGCTAATGAGCTTAATGTACATTCATGTACATTGCTTCAATTTGAAGTGTAATTTCTCTACTGGAGCACCTGGATGTGTCATTGCTAATGCTAACAAAGCGAATTTCCCACCTCACCCCACTAAATATTATTTTTCTTCTAGGAATAAAAGTGTCTGGAAATTCTCTAAAGTGACAAACAATGAGACTGAGACACCTTTCCTTTCTGTACAAAGAAAACAAACAAACAAAAAACCAACATTTTGTAGTTGAGTACCTACATCTGTGCTTCAGCATCTACACAAATTGCCTGATTTTCAAAGGCCAGATTGCTTTACTTTGTAAAAGTAGCACATGCTCTCACACTTGCATGGCGTTGTGTTTTTCTTTTAGAATAATCACTCTGCTCTATCAGGCCCGAACATCCACCCCACAGTATCCTCTACAGAACACGAATACATTTGTTTCACAGAGATGCATTCACAGCTCCTTTGTGTTCGGTGGCAATAAAGCCAGCAGTCACCCAGCTCTCCACGACCAGAGGATGTTTACCCACGTCAGTATGTCCCACACAGCATCTGTGACATCCTGGCTCACAATGTATGTGGTTCTTTCATCTCCTGAAGTGTTTGATCCAGTGGTGGACTGTGAGGAAATCTGCACGGCCTCTTAGGTGGGAAACCATTCTGACGGATGCAGACTTGGCTGGAGAGACAACCCAAGGGCCTTTCCTTTGTCTTCGACAAGCAAAGAGAAGTCCTTAGTGAAAATATGCTGGTATCTATTGCTCACTTAGCATAATAACCAGTGCTATTACTGTTAAACGAAAGAGAACCCCCTTCCCCAAAAGCAAAATAATCTACTTGGACACAGAAAGTGGTGCCTCTGTGTGTCACGCTGCCTTGTGATTGGCTGTTTTCCCACAAAAACGTCCAGTAAGAGATCCCTTCTTTTCAGGATTCTATTTCTTCCATCACTTCCATGACAATTGTTCGCGGGCCTGTCAGGATGAGGTTGCTCACTGTCCTGTAGTCCACATGGAGAACATTGAGACCATTGACAGAGACAACAAATTGGCAAACCTGCAGAGAGAGACAAGCAGCAAAAGTTGCACGTTGTACTTTTTGTGTCTGGTTACTTACCCACTTACACATCAGCCTTACTCTCTGCTGGGCATGCAAAATCTCCACAACTCGTTGTGCTTATTCAGTACTCTTAAGAAAAATGCATCCCCTAGGGTTAATTTGATGAATTAGTTTTCCTTTTTTTTAAAAAAATATATATATTACTGCAGCTTTGAATCGTGTGGCTTTTGAAGTCCTACATCATTTTTTTCCTGTAATACCGCAGTTTAAGTTGTGCTCTGCAAACAACATAATCACTCTGCTCTATCAGGCCCAACCATCCACCCCACTGTATCCTCTAAAGACAGAACAGCTCTGGCCATTGCAAACAGGCTGCTATCTCTAGATCTCCAGTTTGAAACGATTTGGACAGCTCATGATAATCACCACGAAATGCACATCATGATTCCAGGCCCAGGGCAAAGCCTGGGTCACCAGACTGTGCCAGATCCTCCAGCAGTGCATGCTGAACCCAAAGGAACCAAATTCCAGGACATAATACCATGGAAAATTAAGTCAGTACTAAGATGGATTAAAATGCTACTGTCAATTTCAGGAGATATTCCTCCCCAGACACCAATATTGTAAAAAAGGCATCAAGGAAAAGAAAGATATCCAAACTTCTTCCTCAAAACCATTAAGCTTTTTCTGGCTCTAATCATAATATTACAGTGTTTATTTAAAAGGTCAAAAGTGTGCAAAGTCTAGATCTGTGTTTTTAATGATAAAAATAAAGAATCTAAAGGAAATAATAATACCATTCTGACGTTCCACAATGAAAACAATACATTCCTTAAAAGATTATCTTACTCAGAAGTGATGTCAAGCTTGTATAAAAGAAGTAATGAACAGCAGGTCACTAGAGGAATTCTTATATTTTATATTTTAACTTTTTATATTTAGGCAGAAATGCAACACAGAAATGAGTGAAGGAAAGGTGGAAAACATCTCTGCCACCTTAGATGCTAGCCCGAAGCCAGACTTTCTCACATCATCTCATTTAACTTTTGTGCAACATCAGCTACCTCCTCAAGTAAAAAGGATTTAATGTGGTGAAACTCAACTTGTATTTCTGCAAAATGTACGGAATACAGTTATCAGTGTTGCACTTAAGGAAAATTATAGAGGAAGCAAGGCCGATCCAAAAATATGTTTCATCCGAAGTGCTACTGATGCTTTTGCTCTCCGCTCCTTTAAGCCTCTGTACAGGGACAGCAGCAGCAGCCCCCAGAGGGATGGCAAACCTCCGTTTTGCACCTCAGTCTGTCAAATACAGAACTGCTCAGCAGATCTGAAGATGTGAGGTCCACCTTCCTGGTAGCCTCAACACGCACCACAGTAGGGCAGCCAGTTCTACCACCTGAATGCTTCCATGGCAATATGGCTGTATCTTTCCTATGCACTCCCATGCCATCTCAGCTGCAAACAGCACTGGGAAAACACTTCAGATTTTGCATGCAGACGAAGTTTTCTGAATTTTGAGGTTTTTGACTGAAGAGGCAACCCATCACTCACTTCAGGGTGCCTCAATTAGCATTTGAGATGCATCTATTTAGTTTAAAATGCAAATTCTTGCAATATGTGTAGGTGTCTCAGCTCCCAGCTGTATTTCCTAATGCTTTGGTATGGCCTTCCAAGATTGTATCAAGTTTTATTGAATTATAGCTCTGGCTCCAAAACAATATTTTGTTTGATTTAAAACAGACCTGCAGAAATAACATTGTCTCTTCTGGCTTAATGCAGGTTTTGGAAGTTGAGCGGCTGATGTTTGTTTTGCTGCTGCCTATTCTCAGACTTCTCGAGTTACTGGAATCCTAATGCATGGGACTCGTGTTTGGCCAGGGACAGGCACGTAGGCGTGTGATGGATAAAGCTGCATTCTGGATCCTCTGAGGGGCACTCAGGGGCCCTAAGGAAGGTTCCTGGCAGTGGAGCAGACCTTTCAGACCAGCCCGAGTCTCACACCAGGGCTGCAACTGCATAAACATGGATGGGCACTGCTGCAGAGAATGGCAATCCGAATGCCAAAGAGTTGCAAAAGACAAGAGTTGACATGCCTTCTTTCCCAGCGTGCTTGTTTTAATGGATGCTCTTAACAGTAGCATGGCAGTGGGCTGTAGGGGCTGAGAACAGTGTTCTTCATACCATCCTTTGCATTGGATCCAAGTGACACTGTACTTGTAGTTTCACTATTTTTAACAGATAGGTTTAGATGCAAAAAAGTCCACGCAAGCCAGATGAGAAATGTAGAAAGGAGACAAAAAGTGTAGAAGACAGCATATCTGTCCTAAAATTACATGAGATAAAGAGCCAGACACCCTCGGGACAGAAAGCTCTCTCCATGGCCATCATTTCACCTGTTCTCTCAAGGGCTGACTCTGCACATTCCAGTTCACTCATGGATGTGGATCCATTTGCTAGGTCCTACAGCCAGGACAAGGACAGAAGTTTTCATAATCCTGAACCCTTTAAGGATGAGGGAAGGTAGCAGTGTCCTCAACTCAGCCCACTGTGTTCTCCCATCTCAGCTGTCCATCTAGTGCAGCAGCCAGGATGGGAAATGGAATCCAGCACAGCTTCATGCACATCAGCTACCACAAGCCCTGCCCCAAGCAAGCCAGCACAGTGTGCTGCTCTCTTGGTGGGGATACAAAAGCAGTGATACCCTGTCCAGCTGACTATGACAACCCAATACTATCCCAGAAATTTTCATAAGGCAGCCAGCCAGTTTAAGAAATCTCAATAATTTAATGCCGCATTTTTAAAAACACATTTCAAAAAGCTTTAAGTGCTCAGCTCATAACTACAGCTGCTAAGGGCTTTGTAAATACAAACATGTACAATTTCTCTGTTGGTTTCCACACATCAGTAACAATAATAGATGATAAACTGAAGTTAAAAGAGTCTCAAAGAGCCTTTTATTGCTCATTTCCTCATAGCTCTCCAAGGAGCCTGACAGGAGATAAGCATCCATTTTTATCCCTCAGACTTCAAGAAATGACAAAGCCTGGAGTAAATTCCAACCATTTTGTTGGTCAGGATGTAATAATACAAAAAACAGATAAGCAATAGTAGTTAAATTAGGTAAAATTGAAATGAAAAGACTTAATTTTTGTAAATTAAATTTTACATTAATAAGCATTTATTGTTACCTATTTCTGTTTCCCACCCTGACATACAACAGCCCCCATCAGTATGGACAGGGGGAAAGGTACCTATGCCTCTGTCTTTTTGTGTGTTTTCACTGGCTCATACAGAAGATTGAACCAAATCTAGATGTTCCCAGGAAAAGAAAAACTTCAGCTTTGGACTTAAATTTGACCAGAAAGGATCTAGAAACTTTCTGCTTACAGAAGCCAGCAAAGATATGACATGTCATTCAGCAACAAACTAGAGACAGTGAAAAGAGCAATTATAATTACTGTTACCATAATTTTTAAGCATAGTAGTATGGAGTGAGAATCCTGCTGCACTGTGAGCTGCACAATCCACAGAGAGCTTCCCTCCATGGTAAGCTTTGGCTGTCAGCCCATGCTTGGTTGTGCCAAGCTGAGGTAAGAAGAACCATGAGATGCTGCAGGGGGATGTCAGAGACCTGAGAGTGCAGCTTGGAGAATGGGAGCTGACACATTGGACCCATGGGCATGGACAAGCTGAGACAAAATAGTCAATAAAAACATCATTCAATAAATACATTGTATAGCTGTCAGCAATTCTTACCATCAGCCCATGATGACCTTAATATTTATAAATGCTACTGAATGTTATCTTAAGATAGCAGTCACCTAGATCCCCAGATATTCAGGGGCTGTTTGCGGTATAGAATTTGGTCATCTGTCCTTGTGGAGCTAGGCTTTGATTTCTGGACTTAAAGAAAAATCCTTACCACAGTCCTTTATTATTTTAGATACAACTAGAGGGCAGTAGGAAAGATCATAGAATCATAAAGGATGAAAAAGACCTCTAAGTTCATCTAGTCCAAATGTCCACATCCTACCAATACTGCTCACTACACCATGCTCCTAAGATCATGAAGAACTTGAAATTTGGTTGAAGACTGTAAAGCTCTTTTGGATAGATCTAAAAAATGGATTTAATTGTACAGATCCAGTGAGTGCATCTGCAAATCACTAATGGCAAAGCAAGTAGCAGCCACACAGACTCCACTGTCAGAGTGTTAGCATACTCAAATCAGTCAGATGAGACTGTGGTTACAGTCACATTAACTGTACATTCTATCAGATTTAACATTCCGCTCGTAATCTGTAAGCATGCTGATTTCTGTGTCAGATAGTGTAGGACATGCTTGCTTGTCATTTCTTCTTATGATCTCAGGTGACATCAGTGTCACACAGATAGCTTTGAGATGAACCATTCCCAAAACACATGGAAAAATGTGTTGGATTTGGGGTTGTTTTTAAAACTTTACTAGCATCAAATACAAATGATGAATTCGGGCAAATGTAGGAGTTAGTTTCAAGACTGGAAAATTCTTAAGCAATTTTCCTAAGAACTAAAATAAAAGCTTCTAAATATAACTTATCTCAGAGCTGTCTGAAGAGAAGTGTATTTTGACAATTTTACAGAATAAAATTGATAGCAGAATTTACAATGTAACTATTTCAGAATGAAAAAAATCAGTCCAACGGAGGTGGGTGTGCTTTTCTTCTTGCTAAAGAAAGTTAAAATCAAATCCTTTAAAGAAATAGCCAGCTTAAATTTCTGTTAGAGAGCTATCCTCAATAACTATAAATAAATGCTTTATTTTTTCTTGTCCTACCAATCCTACAGAGACTGGGATCAGCTGGCCAGTTTGTGTAGTTCAAGCTTATGATTGTTTCATGATGGTATTCTGCAACTTGCTGTGATCTTCCAGAAGAATAATTCTCCATGTGTTACTGCGAAAGCCATGCGTTAACTATGTGCAATGTAGGCGAGCCCAGCTCAGTGCTTGTCTCTGTTAAACATCAGTCCATGTCATCAATGGACGTGATGTTCGTTTCCGGCATTTAAATAAACTGTGGCTGAAGGAGCAACGTTTTGCAATGGTCAGGAGCATAGGAGTGTCTTAGGCAGGATGCCCATCAAATCAAGCTCTTTATGCTTCTTAGTTACTTTTAATAACTCGAAGCCCAGTTCTAAGATAGAAGCCCTCCTGGCTGATTCCTGTTGTACACCAAAGACTATTGCCTGCAAATGTTGCTAAGCTGCTGAACCAGAGAAAGAAAAAGCTAAGTAAAAAAGAAAATACATTCTTTACTTCACTTGTTTAAAAAGTCAACAGATCTTCTTTGGCTTTTGTTGTTTTGCTGACAGATTTCAGCAGAAGCACTTCACTGCTATGAGCATACAACAGCTGGAATTTAGCATTTCAGCTTTCAGCAAGGCAGAAGGGGACAACCAGGTTTCCAACACTTTGAAGGCAGAGCTATGCCTGAAATGTGATTTTCCCTCCCTTGCATTGCCCCAGCTCCACAGGGATGCTGGGAGCTCCCATCTCTTCCTGCTGTTCATGCTCCTGAGCAAGCAGATGGAAAACAAGATGTGTGTTTTAAATCAGATTTAGATATGAAATACAAAGAGTTGCAAAACGAGGGAAAGTGAAGGCTATCTAAAGCTATTATTTTGTCATGGGGAACAAGATATGACACTGTTTTCACTAACTGTATTCACCATTGAAAACCAGTTATTTACAAGCAGAAAACATGCAGGCTTGCTATGAGTCAGTGGATTTCTTGAATAACCCCCCGAGGTAATTACTGTATTATCACCTCCCAATACACAGCCAGGGTTTGGTACACAAAACATGTGGTAAAATCACCAGAGAAAGTGATTTCCTTTATTTAAGGATTAGAGAACCAATCAAACCAGCGGTGGATGCACGCTAAGGCAGGAGGGTTAACTCCAGGAAAGTCTGAGGCCACAGAGCAATGGTGGCACATGTGGGGATGGGCTTCTCTTACAGCCCTACAGACACAGCCTGCATATGAGCTGGTACAGGTGCTCATCCTGCATCATTAAGCACAGGAATAGCTGTGTGCAGCAAATAGCCCAGCCTGTGGAGATGCTGAGTTTGCTGCCATGGGAGAGCTAAAGCACACAACTCACCTCCTCAATAACCAAACGCAGATGGCACTGACGTATTGCACACATTAACCTTTCCATTGTGACACAGGAATTAGGAAAAGAGATGGAAATCATAGGTCCTACATTTGCATTTAGATTTTTGTCTTTTTTTTTTTTTTTTTTCCTCTTAGGAATTCATACATTCTTGCTAGAATTACTGAATCAAAACTGGATGCTAACATTTCAGATATGACATATGCATGGCACCGGAAGGTTAAAAAAGAGTGCAATGTCCTCTTCAACATGGCTGAGGTTATGGCATGAAACAGAACAAATTGCAGCTGTGTGCTCTGCTCTGCAAATATCTCTAGCAAATGTGTAATTGGCTGTAGAGTGGGTTGTGTGGGAGTAGGCAAGTGGCCAGGTCTTGCATAAACATGGGATTTTCTCTCCAGAGAGACACATTTCTTCTCCAGTCCTTACACCAGTGTTAAGTTGGCCTTCTGTCCCAGCACTGCGAAAGAAACTGGTTACCAGGAGAGCATGGGATGGCACATGAAAACCAACCACATTACAGCACTGCAAACATAATCATGTAACTCTGGCTCTGCACCTCCATCTGTGGCTGCTGTTTGGTATTGATGGTTTGCTTGAGCAAAGCTTCACTACAGGCTGCCTACAGATGAATTTCTCTAGTGGGATGTTTACAGAAAGCATAACGCTTTTTTGGAAACAGAAAAAAGGACCTGATTTTTTATAGTATTCCCAACTCGTATAAAAAATCAGAAATTAAACAACATTGATATAAAAACTAATTTAAGTGCAGATCATCGGAGTCTAATCAGTGGCCCTAATTGGACAGTAGTGGCAAATGGCCAACCCAGCCTGAGTCCAAGTATGTCCTCCCCATGGGTGAAACAGAGCTGGACTGAGCTGCAGCAGCAAAGCAAACCAGTGACTGCACCCTTAACTTCATGAGCATTTTTACCAGACCAGCCATGAAAATGTTAAATAACTCAAACAGGTGAAGGCAGGCCTGGGTGAAAGACTGAATCATTGGCAAAAGCATAGGATGTCTTAGTTTAGAAATAGTTTCTTTTTATGCTTTACTTGACTCTTTATATCTACATGACCCTGATATCTACACTTATACTAGAGGTATAGCATAGATGAGCTACAGATCTAGAAGAAAAAAATATCTGATGAGTTAAAAACTTTATCAGTTTACTTCCAAAGTCAAATGTAGTTGGACCAAATGTTAGACTGAGTGTAGCTAGTTTAGGGCCCATTTTCATTTAAAATAGACCCAGTCTCAGCCACTCGAAGGAATGGAAGGGCAGGCAGATCTGTTGAGTATTTGTAGCACCCTCCTTTAGTGGGACTGCAATGAACACGAGTGATTGGCGCCAATTGAGGCAAACAGCTGCTCTCTGTTTTCATGGACAACAGTGCAATTGTTTCTCCATGTGTTCGACTAGCTAAACAGAGCCCCGGCTTTAACGCAACATGTTTCCCTAATCATTTGCTTACAGCAATAAAGGAAGCCAGCTTGTGTCATGAAGAGGGACAAAAAAGCACAGAGAGAAGGGCGAGGAAGACGGCTGCACACCCCAAAGCAGCCAGGCACAAACACTGCAATGGCACAGTCGGTGCAGCATCATCTGAGGACCTCTTCAAGGCTCCAATGGGAATGGGTTTTGCCACCAAACCCAATAAACTGCTCTTTACTATGAAAAAAAAAAGGAGTTCAAAAAGCCAATGTTTTGCTGTACTGGGCTCTTATTTTATGTCTTTTTATAGACTTTACAAAACCCCTTCTTTCATAATTTAGCCATTCTGCAGAAACCCAGAAGTGGGGTAAGTTTTTGAGATAAGTCCACTCCTCAGAGAGCCCTGGCTTACCTAGGAGTGACCTGCAAGATCCTAAGAAGGCTCCAGTAAGGGTAAGATCACAGCTGTTCTGGCTGGCACTAAATCTCACCATTAAATGGGCTATAGACCCTGCTGGAATTTGAAAGCTGTATCAAAACACAAGCACAGCACTGTTTCACCATGCAGCCTAAACCAAGGCTGCTTTCTCTCTATCTGAATGGCTACAGCTGTAAGACTTCAGAAACAATCAAGAAAGCACTTTCATAAATGCATGGTGTTCAGATATCTGGCTTATCCTGCCTTAAGACTCCACTTACTCCAAAAAAGGATTCTTAAACCTACTTTTTATCAGTGTGCCTACATTTAGAAAATACACTGACCTCCAATTATGAAACTACGCACAATTTTTTTTTCTGAATTGTATTTGCTGTTGATGAAAAGAAGCCAATGTGCAGATGCAAGTACAGTAGGTCACTTGTTGTCCAGCAGAGGTTTAGCTCACCAGCCTATAACACTCACTGTTAATGTTAACTCCACCAGTGTTGAGGTAAAAGAGAGAACTCTGAGATATTATGAAACTTTCCATATTTTGCATAAGGTTTTGGTTGTTGTAAGGGAAAAGAATCTTATTTTATTACCTAGTGAAACTCCCTTTCTGTGTTAAAAGAGTCTTTGGAAGAAAAAAAACAAAACTCAGTTATTGGAAATGTAATACCATTTCATGATGCCTGTAGGCCAAAATTCATATCTGGGGTAATCACAGAATCACAGAATCACCCGGGTTGGAAGGGACCTCAAGGATCATGTAGTTCCAACCCCCCTGCCTAGCAGGGCAAGCCAGTACTAAACCTGTAAGTTAGGAGGGGAAAAGGAAGTTCACTGTTAAAGGTGAAATTTGTGCTGAAAGAAAGCTAAACCAACTCCTTTTACATAGTAATTCCCATTGTCTTAATTCTTGTAGTAGATTAACAGTGTCTCCAAAGTGACTAACATGGGTTCTGTTCTTCAAAAGCAAGACTGAAAATCAAGGGAACTGAGAATCACACCAAAAAATTCTCTCTTCATTTGTGCAGGGAAGTTTGCAGTTTACATCAGGTCAGAGCAACGCTGGAGTACTTTTTCCACCACAGAAAAGGAATAAACCACGCCAAGCAGCTGGTGCAGTAAAGAGGCAGAAGACAGACTGCTTAGCAGATCATCAAGTCCTGCACTGGGATTCCCACTGACAAGGGAAAAGCAGGATTGTTAAGAAAACATTTCATGATTTCAGTCAACCTAAAGACATCATGCTAATGCTAGGGATGACCAAGTCCACAAGGACTTTGTTGTTGGAGTATTCTGCAATGAAAGCAAAGATTTGCCATATCTTGTCTCCTTTTGGCAACCAGATGAAGTTCTGGCAGTGACACAATGCAGCTCCCCAAATCACATTTTCCTTCATTAAGAGAAGCCCCTAATTAGCCAAGAGGACTGAATTCACTCCCGGACAAAAGGATATATGTTAGATGCAGCCTGCTGCCCACTACTCTATTTTAAATAAGATTTTGATGCTACTGAAATGTTCTGCCCAGCATTTAACTACAATTACTGATATTCACTTCATGCAAGTAAATTCCAAAACCCGTGATGGCTCAGTTAGATCTCCTGAGGCTCGTGTTGTTTCCATGAACACACAATGCAATCTTAAGATGTGCTTCTCAGGAGGAGAACTGCCATCATACTTCCACAAGGCAATACTCCCAGTATAGTTAGATTACCAGGGCTTTAGGGTAGACCCAACCTATTGGAAAGAGGTCAGTAAAAAAATTGGGAACTACTCATTTAGGCTAACAAAATACAATCCCTGGAGAAGGAAACTTTGGGACAATTACAGATGCATCAGCTCAGCTCACCAGCTTTTAGCTGTAGCACATGATGCACACAGACTAAACTGAGGAAGGCACAGGATAAGAAATTCCAGGCACCAAATCATGCATTGATCAGCAAAGTAGGGTGACTGCTACACATGATTTTGTCAAGGACAACATGCCACTAATCCATTTTTCATGTTGATGGCAGAGATGAATATTTTCAAATTCACAGATATTTGATCTCTTCCAACTTCTGTTGAATCATCGTGTTACTGACACAGCTGTCTTACTGAATTTTCTTTTATTTTTTTTAGAGTGGATTTTTGCTAAAGACTGAGTGGTGAAAGAAAAGCATCCAAAATGTTGACCATTATGTTCTTACCAGGTGCTTGAATAAAGTTTCTACATTTCCTCAGAAGACAACAGACCTTTCTGTTATAGTTTTTAACTACATACGATCAAAAATTAAGACAATCACTTAGGGAGACATGTTTGAAACTTACTTACATGTCTATTTTCAAGCACTACAGTAGTGGCATTCATCACACACACATTTAGCTCTGATTCTTCTCTATTTATGGACAAGTTATGAAAGCAGTTTGTCAGCAACTTTTTTTGAGTGTTCACATTACTAAATACACACATTCTGAATGCACTCTAATGTAATTATCAAATTCAGCAGCTAGCTGATAAAACCACTGAAGGAAAATACCAACCTGCCTCAGTGTTTTCATGCTGTAATTGAAAACAGATGGCAGCTTGTGTAATTTATGCTTTTCTACAACCAGTAACATGTTGGGATAAGATAAGAATTCTTAGACTGAATTGCATCTGCTTCAACAATACCATATGTTAGTGCACAATATAAATATTTATCCGAATCTACTTCATCTTCTCGTTTAAAGCTCAGTCACATGAGATAGCAGAAGTACCCTTTGGATACCTTAAATTAGCTGTGAAGCTGTGAAGCATCTTCCTGGTGCTTAAAGGGTTAGAGCCACGGCAACAAACACCAAGGTATTCTTCCTCTGCTAGGTTTCATGGAGAGGTTTAAATTGGAGGCAAGTTCATTGTACCTTCCTTACAGAAGTCTCTAACTTCAAGCTCCCAGCAGGCTGCTTTCAGGAGTTACGAAGAATTTTCTCACTTGTGATATCCATTCTCTCTCACTTTTCCCACTATTCTGAAAAACACTGGAGATTGGCCACAGCCAGAGATGGGCTTTTTTTTTTCCAGGGGGAATAAACATTGACAATTTTCAGAATTTTTGGACTGGCTATCTTGTCAAATAGCTGAGCCATCGCCTTTTCAGTTTGAGATCAGGCTGGCAAGAGCCATGGAGCGGGTTTTGCATTTCTCTGACAGCCCAGAGTTCATTCAACATGCTGAGAATTTCAAAGTTCAAATTTCTTGTTGCTGCAGGAATAGAAGACATTGGCAGTTCCTCTGATGCTTTTCACTCATCTCTAAGCTGGCACTTCATAACGCGTAACTTTTAGTTCTTTTTGTTGCAGGCCTGTAATATGAGGGCTGCTCTGAAAGAAATGCCTATTTCATTGTATTGGTCCACGACATCAGAGGCAGATGTTGACAGTATGGCAATAGAGGCTGAACCTTCACCCCAGTGTTCCATTACATTTTGTTGTGCCACATGGCAGCACAAGGGCAAGTTGAAAAAATGGCGTCTGACATGGAAGAGCATATGATGCAAAGGGATTTCACTGAATCCCTCCATGTGGAAAAAAAAGAGCACCCACTGACATTTATCAATGTTTGCTGGACATCCGTGGAGACCAAACAGTGGACGTGAGCACAGTGGTGCAGTGGTGCAGGTGGGGGTGCATTTCAGCACTGGTGGCAGCAACAGTGAGTTACCTCCGCTGGTGCAGACTTCTGCGAGTGCAGCATGCAGACTGCATCATTGGTGAAAATGCACAACTAACGGTGATGACTATATTGAAAAATAGAGTTTTGTAACTGAGAATGTACTCCACCAAACAGTGTTCTTTTTGCATCTGTTGTCATTTCCATGGAAATAAATGGAAGGCATTACTTTCGGAGCAACCTGTGAATTTTTTGACCACAGCAGTATCTGGATTCTAAAAGCTAATCAGACAGTGCCTATCTGAGTAATGGACTTGATGGCCCCAACAGACCCTGACAGCAATTACATTCCACGAAACAGTGGTTACTCAATAGCAGTTGAGATTTGGCTCTTAGCCTGCCCGTGAATTCATTTGAGAACTCGGCCTTGAAATAATCATTTGAGAATGCAAAAGATGATGGCCCAGACTGAAATTTATGAGAATGACCTCCTCACTCTGCCAGCTCTTAAAGATCAGCAGCAGACTGAAACGATCCTGGCCGTGTTCTGAAACCCCCCAAGCAGAAGCTCTGTTGGTGACCAACTAATACATACACCCCAAAAACTCCTTCTATTAACTGAAAGGAAGAACTAGATTAGGGTAAAAAGGATTGAGTGGCCATTGGAAATGTACAAAGACCTTACATGTAACACCTATAAACATTATTTGTTTATAATCGATCTAAGCAGTTAGATATTCTTCAGCATTCTGCAAAGGTTAGAATGGGTCAGTGATTTCTCCAGCCAAAAGGACAAACAGACCATCAGCAAAGTTAACAGCAAACCTGTCTTCTTCCTAGGCCTCCCACCACACTTGGGCTGCTGCACAGCTCACACTCTGCAGCAGTGATGGCACACCAAATAACAACGTGTAACGTACAACTTCAGCCATCGGTTTGAAGTCAAGCCTTTTCAAAAATAGCTTTTCAAAAATACTTGAACCTTAAAACCATAGATTAGCTTAAAGAATAAAAGTGAGAAAAGGGGACAAGAGTTCTCCTCACAACAACTGGCAATATTTAGCAGAGACCTGAATTTTGCAGCCAGCCAATCAGGAACATTAAAGCAACCTCGGAACCCCTGCTGTTCCTGTCTTCCCTTCTCAGTCTGCTGACGACAGCAGACAGTAAGAGAGCTACAAATAACTTGGACGTGTGCATTGCAACACTGATTCTTTTCATAGCCCCACATCGCCTCCAGCTTCTGCTCACTAATGCGCTTACAGCCGTTATGCTCCTCCAACGCTGCCACAGGCAACTGCACTTCAACAGATCAGGTCTAAAAATACTTTTATAAAGATAATTGACAACATATTTATTAAATTATTTGCACTGCTTCAAACTTGTAACCACAAGCTGTAAATGGCAGTCCCACTTTATGGGCCCAGAAGAAGCCCGTAAAGGCTTAACATCAAGAAGCTAATATCTGCTCACACCTCTTCAGTAGGCTGTGCTTGTACTTTTCTGAGTTAAACTGCCCTAACAGTGACCCTGAAGAGGCTGTTGCTGTAACGTGGTGCTGACTGCTTCCACACCAGCACCTGTATGCATAATGGCTCCCTTCCAACTCAAGATATTCTGTGATTCTATTTTCGGGTGGTCCTGTATGGAGCCAGGAATTGGACTTGATGACCCTTATGGGTCCCTTCCAACTTGGAATATTCTGTGATTTGATGATTCAGTGGTTATGGAGACCTAGGCATCCCAGCCACCCTGCCCAATGGGGAACACAAGATCACTGCATGTGGCCAAGTGTTCCAACCCAATCTCATTGAAATTTCTGCTGATACTTTCCATTCACAGAGCTCTGGAACAGGCCGGGATCCCAGCCAAGCCCAGACTGAAAGCAGGACACCACAGAGTCCTTCAGGTAGATTAATCCTGGAACAGTTACTGCTTTATATAACCTACAGTGAATTTTAAAGTGCACAAAGTGAGATGCTACAATGAGATGGCAGGCAGCAGTCCTCTCGGAACAATTTGTCCAGCATAATGCAAAGACAGGCATATAATGCTATCCAAGAGAGATAAGTAAAAAATCACAAGCTTTACAAACAAAGATGCTTCCAGAAATGATTATACTGGATTCATCTCCTTAGGAGGAAAAACCCTGCTGCTACTGCCAAAAACTTTTCTACAAACTGCAACGCCAAGACTTGGCTCTTCTTCAAATTCTTGCCCTTTCATCACAGCCAACTTTCCGTGTTAGAGCTTCTTTGGTGCCATGCAGGACTGGCAGACAAAAGCCTCCTACTCTGGGCCACCAGGAGTTACTATGCCCAACAGCCTGTCTTCACAGTGCCCCAGCTGCAGCTCCCACCCAAAGGAAGTTTTATGTTCAAGGAATTGTCATGGTCATATGACTCCTTTAAATCTGCCATATTGAAGAGTGCTATAAACAGATGGATTAAGAGACATATATTTAAAAAAAGCAGATACTGAAATATAATTTACATATCTACTGCAACACTTAAACACTTTAAAAAAAAAAACCCACCTTATTTTCAAAGGAAACTGGCATATCCTTGTCTGGGGCTAAAGGCATTTTAAAAAATGCAACATCAACTTTGGTGCCTTCTAATGCATAGCCAGAATGTTCCACTCACAATTCTGTTCTCACAAAGTGTTTTATACAAAGATAGCACCTTTGCAAATAATCAAATCTACCCTTCATGCAAAATCGGGGTGATATACTCCAGTTTTACTGTCTAAAATACCATTTACTCCCACCAGGACAGGCAGTCTTCTACTTGTGAGTGGATCAGGTAAACAGCTAAAATCCCATCAGGGACTGCACAAAGAGTGGGCTGGAGCAGGTTCAAAGAAGAGCAACAATGCTTGTGAAGGACTTGGAGAATACGCCCTATGAGGAGAGACTGAAGGAACTGGGGCTGTTCAGCCTGGGGAAAAGGAGGCTGAGGGGAGACCTTATTGCTCTCTTCCAATATCTGAAAGGTGCTTACAGTGAGAGCGGGGTTGGTCTCTTCTCACTGGTGACAGGTGACAGGACGAGGGGAAATGGCCTCAAGTTGTGCCAGGGTAAGTTTAGGTTGTCAAGCACTGGAATAGGCTCTCCAGGAAGGTGGTTGAGTCACCATCCCTGGATGTGTTTAAAAACCATTTGGATGTGGTGCTCAGGGACATGATTTAGTGGAGGGCTGTTAGTTAGGTCAGCATGGTTAGGTTGTGGTTGGACTCGATGATCTTTAAGGTCTTTTCCAAACTGAGTGATTCTGTGATTCTATGGCTTGTCAAATAAAACCAATACCAGAGGTGCAATATATAAACAAAATCTGGCTTAACTCAAATGTCCAACTACTGCATAGTTACAGGGCTGTCAGCACAAAATCAAAAGCAAAAACAAACCCAAAGCCCACTGCACAGAATCATGGAATTATCAAGGTTAGAGAAGATCTCCAAGATGATCCAGTCCAATCATTCACCTATCACTAATATTTTCCTGCTAAACCACATCCCTTAGTACAACATCTAAATGTTTCTTGAACGCTTCCGAAGTGCAGTAAATATATTCAGTGCTCAATGTAGCTCTAAACTGCAAAGTTCAGAAGCAAAATCTCTATACCTAAAGCACCACAGTGTTATTTTTATGAGTCAAGTTTCACAACAGACCTAATCTAGTGCTGGCTTCTAAATTCTGAGCCTAGAAGATGATGCAAATTACTAATATTCCCAATTTAAGAAACAAGAACACACATGAATACATTTACCATTTTTAAATTTAAGCCCTGTATATTTTAGACAAGATTACTTTTCAAAAACAGTATCCTTCATATGAAAATTGTAAATGCATGTTTAATTTATGTATTTTATAAAACATATTGAAAAATCCAGTTCCCTTACAAATCAAGCTGTTTGCCAGCAGAATGTGTCAGGTGCTGCCTGTACCAACAGGCTCTGCAGCCTCCAAAGGTTTTCGCTGCCCTTATTCAAGAGAAGTGAAAGCTTCAAAGACAGAACATTCTTGCAAGTTTCACAAAAAATCAGCACCCAAAGGGGAGAAACCCCTATTGTACATTGCTTGCAGAGATGCTATGGTGCGTCCTGCATTGTGCAGTGGGCAGATCAGGAAGCATATGCCAAATGGGTGGGAATACATGAGTGAGTGAGATGGATTAGAAGGCAGGATAAAATTAAGGGGAGACTGAGCTACTCATGGAGTACATGTGAAACCTTAGTTTTTAGTTTTATGATACAAGAAAACATCAAAAACATCATGTAAGCTGCTCACTGCAGCCTGGACACTGGAGTAGGTGTTGCAATTATTTTCATAGAATCAGAGAATCCATAGATTTGAAAGGGATACTTACAAGTCAGCTAGTCCAACTCTCCTGCAATGAACAGGGACATCCACAGCTAGATCAGGTTGCTCAGAGCCTGGTCCAGCCTGACCTTGAATGCCTCCAGGGACAGGGCTTCCATTTCATCTCTGGGCAACCTGTTCCAGTGCTTCACCACCCTCACTGTAAAAGACATTTCCCTTATATCCAACCTAAATCTCATCTCTTTTAGACTGAAACCAATTCCCTTTGTCTTCTCACCACAGACCCCAATAAAAGGTCTGTCCCCTTCTTTCTTGTATTTCTGGCTCCATCTTTGTATACAGGAAAATAAGTAAAAGGCAAGGAGACTAGAATCTGTCCAGAGGTGGAAAGAGGTAAAAATAAAAAAGCAAAGAAGAAACGAAAAAAAGAAAAGAAGATCAAGAAAGCTACTTGGAAAGAAGAGTTGAGTTTCACAGGGAGATGTGACTTGAAGATTTTCCACTTCTGGAGTTTTTCAGTGCCAGGTTGGATGGGACATTTGGAAAATCCTGTTCTACTGGAAGTTATCCCTGCCCACTGCAGTAGGGTTGGAACTAGCTGATCTTAGAGACCCATCCAAACCAAACCATTCTGTGATTCTATGAAGAACCTCAAGGACAGAAAAAATGAAGTATGAAGAGGGCAAAAGGCAACTGAATTAAATGATTATCAACACTTAAATCTGAAAGGCACTCAGCCCAGGAAACAAGAATACCTCCTACTGTCCAAATACAAGCAGCCCAAGACCTTCACCAAGAAGCCCAAACACCACAGTAAAGCATCCCTCTTTGAGCACGCACCTTCATGCCGGCTGCAGCTGCCGGCCCGCTGGGGTCCACAGCCTGGATGTGACACGGCTTGCTGCCCCGCACCACAAAGCCCCAGCCAACTGCATCGCCAACGATCTTGAAAGAGAAAAGAAGGAGGTGAGCACTGCTAGCACTCTGACACATCTAAATTCAGGACAACTCCTTTTTATTGGACACTGTATGATAATATTTTATCAAAAACTGTGTACAGTCTCTTATACAAGATATGGGAAAGGCACTATGCCTTTTGCTTTCAACAAACTTTTCCTTTGTTGAACCAGGAGGCCGCAAAATGCAGTGCTTTCCAATGACTGACCAGGTACAAAACTGTCTTTTTGCAAAGACTTTCTCTAATACTGAATCAAAATTCCTTTCCTATCACAGTCTGAAAAAAAAACCTTCAGTTTGGGTAGTTAATCTTGGGTAGTTAACCTACAGGGGATGTAGTACCAGGATCACAAAGTTTAGACGAGTTTGTGTAACGCAAATATTAGTGTCTTTATGTAATTTCACAACCCATTTAAGTCAGCAGTACTACAATGACATAAAGACAGGATAAACAAGTACAGAATCAGTCCTGAAATGTGTGGCAGTACTGATAACACATTTCAGGACTTAAAAGTACAAACCTTAGCAAGTGCAAATAACCTCTAATTATCCCTTCAGAAAATGTCTGTTTGGATTACCTTAGGCATACAATGCACAGAAAAAAGACCAGAGACATACTGTGAAAGTTTTCCTGACGTATGGAGCTCCAGGCATCAAAAGCTCATCAGCAGTCACCGGTCTCTTTAATACTGTAGGGATACATAAATAAATATTCAATAGAAACATTCATCTGGAGCTGTTGGAGCATAATGCCCTTCTGTCCCACATCCAATACACACTTCAGTTCTTGAAGTCTTACTTGAAATAAGCAGAAGAGCCAAGGAAAAATCTGCAGAATAACTTTGAGCACTAATGATGAGATCTTTGGAAAACAGGGGGTTCAGGCAACAAACTTTGTTGTCTGCAATCAGCATCCACTGAACACGACCACAAGCATTACAAGTGGCTGCTCCTGTGCCCATTGTTGAAACAAGTGGCCAACCTCCACGGCATGAAGAAGCTTTTCTGATAGGCTCTCTTGCACATTTCATCTGAGTCAGTTTGGAATCCCAGAATTCAGTAACAAGAAAATTCAGACAGGTCATAATGCATGCAAGAAAGCTTGGCAATCTGCCTTTCTCTTCCCAAAACAAGAAGTCCTTGTCACTTCCAAATCTCTACTTTTTCCACCAACCTTTTTTCTGGTTTGTTTTGTTTAGGAATGAGAGGGGATTTTCCCTGGCAGAAGACAGGGAATGTTGGCTTTGTTGTGCAGCACTGCTGCTGGTTGGTTCAGGAATTAACCCAACAAAGAGATTTCTGCAATTGTAAGCACAGACATCCAGTGCCCTCCTATCCAGACAGAGCCCATTCAGTCTATAGCTGGCTGTGATTTACCAGTACCTTCTGAAAGTGATTCTGCACTACTTCACTGTGCAATAGTGTAATTTTCCCCTAAATAAACTAACTGTAAAGTTATGTCAAACCAAGTCAATACAATTCTGCATATCATTCTTATCTGTCTGTACATGCTTTACAAGATGGAAGGCAATGGAAATACATAAATAGTTCACTGCATTTGCCTATCTCACCTTCCAAATTAGGATTGATTTCCTATAGTAATTAATTATTTTGATGATGCCTGCCTTTTAAGCCACAGGTCAAAGTTAAAATTTCTCCCAGATTGTATTCTGAGATATTCGTGAGTTTCCTAATGATGCTCATGGAAGTAGGAAGAGTTACTGTGTACAAACCAATATGTCATTTTTTTCTTCCCTGTGGATTTTGGCAAGTGGTCAGTTACAATTTACAATTTTGGCCAGTTACAATTTACAAAGCATGTCCGTTCATCTTAAAAAGCCTGGACGACCGTCCTCACTCAACAGATCAGCATCAGATAAACCATCCACTCAGGACATGCTGCGTGCTTTCCTTCATTATACCCTCAGAAGTCTTGTTTGGTAATTGTTTTCCTATATGACTGGTCAAGTCATGACCTGTTTTTATAAAAGGATCTCCCTGCAATGAACTTATCTGACAAGACGCCTCGCCTTCTATTTATTATATAAACATGCAGTTCAGCAACAAGCTCTGATCCTGGGTAGCAGGAAACTGTTGGTGAAAAAGTCATTTTATACTCCAGCAGAGGATTAAGAATTCCTCCGTAACATTTACATCTGCAAGCCTTACGCTAACCTATGTGAGGTGATGTGTGGATCTGTACTTGTGCTACAAGAGGAATTACCCTAAGGCAGATTGTGTTTAAAAAAAGAAAACAATAATGTACGAAAGGGCAACATCAGCTTCTTTTTCTTCCAGTGTTGTAGAATCAGTTGCATTAAAATAAACTTGTTCTCACTACGCATGGGTTGACACTTCACATATAATTAAGCCATAAATGAATGGAATAGCTGACATGCTTCAGATATCACAAACGTTTGTGGAGAGCGCATGAATGCTGCTTTATCTGTCCCAGAAATGTTTCCAGGATGTAATTAATGGTGTACTGGGGCCAAAGGGTTCAGACTACCAACACTGTCACAGCCTTTCTGGTAACATCCCTGAGAGGTATTTTGCCAAGACATAATGCTGTGGCACTTTGAATAGAGGGACAAACATGTGGGAAGGTGGCACTGAATGCCCAGCAGCAGTTTACTGTTAGCATTTAAATGGCAGCACTCCTTTGAAGGCAACACAGATAGGCATTCACTGAAGCCTTTCCCTGTGCACAACGCTCCCCACACTGCTTGAGCAGCGATGCAGCAACCAGCCCTTCACTGCATGCTTCTGCCCATGCAACACCCCTGCCTTCCAACTTCCTGTAGGACAGACCAACCTCCAAATGCCTCACACAATGACAGAAATGTCCCCAGATCCAAACACACAGTAAGCCCCAAAATGACCTCCTGCCCATCAGTTGTGTGCTTGCCTCCACTCAGAGCAGAACGGGGACATTCATACTGAATCCAAAATAACAGGGAGCACAAAGGGCAGCATGGGCTTTGAACCTCAGAGCTCCTTCTGAGGGAAACAGGGGGGTTGAAACAATATCTATTGCAGTCTGTTTTCCCCTTCACAGATTTACAATGAGAAACAATTTTAACCAAGCTGTGGAAGAATGGGTGCATTTAACCTTCCTTTGTGGGGTAGGAAATCCTTTCAAAAAGAAAGCAAGCCTTACCACTATTTCTACCTTCCCAAACAGACCTGTGTAAGACCTAAACAAAGGAAAGCATTACAGTGGCATCAGACAGGCACTAACAACGATTCCTCCAGCTCTAGATGCTGTTGTCTTCTGAGCTGTGTTATTTCATAACAACTCCTGTGGCCACTGGACAGTTAAACACTCCCATGACTTACGCCAAAGGAATGTCTCAAGGAGGAGGTTTGGGTTGGCCCAGGGCTTGGCAGTGCAGAGGCGAAGCTGGCTGTCTGGCTGCATGTCCTTCTAGGAGATAAACTGTAGCTCCAGCCACAATTAAGGGCTTGGTGCTGAGATTACAGGAGGCAGACGTCTGGCTTGCATTCAGCAAGGCTGGGTGATGCCAATAGTCCCCCCTCACATTCATGATGTAGTGAATTTTTAATTTACCCTTGAAAAGATAAAGTTAGACTAGATGCTGAGCATTCCTCACATCCCCTTCTCCCAAACAGATGCCTGTACCCATCTCCTGTGCATCAAAAGCTGATGTTGGTGCTCACCGGATTTGGGGTTGCAGAGCACCGGGGGGCTGCTGCTGAGCGTGGGGCTGCTGCTGAAGTACCCACTGCTGCCACAGCTGCTCATGCTGCTCCTCCGCACCGCCGACACGATCTTTATCTCCTTGGTGGGGCTCACTGCAAAAACGGAGGGGGAAAGGGAACCAGTGTCAATTACTGAACACAGTTCTTTGGATTCTTTAAGCCACCAGCAGTAAGCCGTGCTTTCACCTTCTTAAGGGGTAAACATGTTACACATAAAAGGGTCACTGCATGAATATTGTAATACCTCAGCTAATACAATGGCCAAACTGCTCCCACTGCAGGATCTTCTAGGAGGCATTTCAATATAGGGAAAAAGTTATTCCATTTCCCACTTATTCTTTCAGTTCCTGCTTGATATTTCTGTGCAGCAAACACAAACACTGCTGGCCTCCTTCCCCTTATCTTTCTCAAAATCAGCATTGAATATACAGGACAAATTACTTTGGGCTTGCGGTGATTTTAACGCATTCTGTTTGCTCACAGACACTGATTTTTGATCAACAACTGAGGTGCTATTGATACCAGAGCAAAAGCTACGCCAAGAGCTAAAGATTGGGTAAATTGAGACAATCCCTGCAAACAGGGATACATAACTGTTTTTAGGTTAACAGTGAAACCCCTCACACAGAAAGGGTGCTGGAGGACATTTAACACCCCATGCAGTCACTCTACAGAGAGCAGTGCAGCTGATGAGTCACCTGACAGAAAACTGGTGTGTTTTCTGTTGTCATGGTTCTGCTTGCGCAGGCAAAAGGGGCTGTCGTGGCTTTCTGGCACCAGGCGAGACTTCTCGGTGAGCAGCTCCATCAGCCGCCGCCGCCGGCGGAAATTCATCCTGCACTGGTAGAGCAAATTGCTGTCCATAAAATGGTGCTTGTTGGACACTGGGAAAAGAAAAGGATAGAGGTGTTTGGTGGGACTGAAATCTGAGCACAGCCGTCTGCAGTGAGCCTTGGACACTCGTATCCAAACATCCTGTCCCTCTCCTGTCCCTCCTGTAGGCTCAGAAGAGGAGCACGTCAACCCTGTATGCCATAAAGTGCTGCTGGTCCCTAGAGCAGACTTAGCTCCCTCACTTAGATCTGTGCCAGTGCCTCAGTCTTGGAAAGACACTGCCTGTGTCTTTCAGAGCCACGGGCAGTAGAAAAACGAGACCTGTGCATTTCCTCTGTCTCAGCCACCATGGACACGGTGTCCCAGACGCTTCCTGCATTTCGCTTCCTCTCCTTTGCCCGGATACGTGAGGTTTGGGAACAGGCACTTGGCCAAAAATCATTTCTAACATAATGAACAGAAGTCTTAATGACAACCTGTTTTGACACCAACAGCAAATCCCAGGCTGCTGGCGAGCACAGCGTGCCTGCAGCCTGCAGCAGCAGCACAACGTCTGCGCAGCTGCTGGTGCTGAAGCTGCCTCTTAATAGCGGTGTGAAATGCAGCAGCTGGATGGAGCTGGTCCAGGTCCCAACATGCACTGCCTGCTTCAGTGCTGAATTGTGGAAAAGCTCCCCTGAGCACTCCCTGCATTACTGCTGCAGGATCCCACACCGCTGCTGTAGAGGTTTTGCCTGCATTTTCTCCACCTTCATTCAGTTCCTCATTCCACAGAAATGACTTCCCACAGTCGACCTTTTCCATGAAGGATCTAGATCATGGGTGTCAACCTTCTAGCTTGCCTGGGCCACACTGAGTGAAAAGAAATTGTTATGGGCCACGTATACAATATATAATATAGTCAATGTATATCATTTAAAAAACATATATTTTTAGATATTTTTATTAAAACATAAAAAAAAGAAGGCAACAAAAACATAATGCTAGAGGCATTTTGACTCCGTTTCTGTGAAACCAATGCATTAGTATCTGGATTGATAGTAGTAGTCACAATTCTTAGTGAGTTCTGAAGGTGTTCATCAGAGATTTTTGACCTAATTTTACTCTTCCTATTCTTCATCGTTGAAAACAGTTTCTCACAAATGTATATACAGCCAAAAGTGTGTTGTGAATAACGAGCGATTGTGAAGTGAGGGATATCTTCCTCTGGTAAGAGAGGGCTTATAAAAGTCTGGTGAAGAGACATCATCATTTTTTTCTCTAAGTTGAATGTCTGATTGCAATTCATAGAATCATGGAATCATAGAATCGCAAGGTTGGAAACGACTTGCAAGATCATCTAGTCTAACCACCGATTCTGTGTGTACCATTTGAAAATTCACAGGTAATGTATTTTTGTTGACTGAAAATGCATTGAATGCATCCCTGGAGGCATTCAAGGCCAGGCTGGATGTGGCTCTGAGCAGCCTAGTGATTGGTGACCCTGCACACAGCATGGGGGTTGAAACTCGATCACTGTGGTCCTTTTCAACCCAGGCCATTCTATGATTCTGTGATGATTCTATGAAATGGAGTTGCAAATATACAAAAACAATAATGTTTTTGTATATTTTGAAATATTGAAACCTATCCTGAAATTCCTTTACCAGATTGGAAAGCACAGCTGCCTATTTTTTGCAGCACCAAGTGTTAAGCCAGTGTATAAAAATGCATAAAATTATTTGCCATACAGTGAGCTTGTCATGATTTGAGTTTCATTTTGAACACCGTTATGGTTTGAAAGTTGGCACAGATAAATTTATTTTCACTTTGAAAACACATGTTTAAGTCGTTTAAACAGGCAGTCAAATCCACCAAAAATGCTAAATCTGTGAGCTAGCTTTCATCTTCAAGTTCTGGTGTAAATTTTCCTTTTGATTCCATAAATGACTTGATTTCATGTAGCAAATCATAAAATCTTTTTGGCATTTTACCCCAACTTAGCCAACTTACTTCAGAAAAGTCAATTAAGTCCCTAAAATCAGCATCCATACTCGTAAGGAACTCCTAGAACTAGCAGACACACTAATCAAATACATAATAATGTTAAAAGCTGATGATCTTGTGGGGCTGCATTACTAGCTCTCCAGGCCCACATGTAGCCCATAGGCTGTGAGTTGGACACACCTCATCTAGATTCTGGATTTACCCAGTTTATAAACTGCATCTGATCACTGCGCTGATCACAGAATCACAGAATCATAGAATCACATACCTGGGTTTCAAGTATTTATTTACATGGAATGCATAAACAACAACATAGGTACACGCTCGGAGGTCAGCCATGCCTGACACTTGCAGAAGAAGACTCAGCCATTTGGCCTCAGCCTCTGCCAGACACTATGTTGTCAATTTGCTCTCAGATCTGCCTAGCACCTGGGCTCCAAAGGCAGCAAAACCCAGGATGCTGCACCAGAGGTCCAGCCCACAGCTCTCAGCTGTTTCCTGAGCTCATCCTTTCTTTTATACTCCTCAGCACGTTCCTTCTTCCATTCATCCCTTCTCAATAACTTAAGATTTTGTTCCTGGAGCTCCATGTACGTTAGAGCCTTGGAAAAAGGGCTGTATTTAGACATGCACCGCCAGTATATCATCTGACACTTGTGAGCTGCAGGAACAGCCTCAAAGAGCAAACAGCCCAGACGTCTACGGCAGCTTCTGGTCTCAGAGACCATGTTCATGCCAGGGAAGCAAAGTAAGCTATTGTGACTCAGACAGGAAAGAGCCCAAACCTTGCTGTGGCGCTCAGGGCTCAGCCTTCCATATGGACACAGAAGCTGCCATATGGGGTCAGACTGTAAGTCCATCTTGCAGAGAAGCCTAGAGGAGCTTGTCTCTTGCTTCCTGTGCCAATGCCAGAGACAGGACACTGCACAGATGGACACTGTGCCTTTGGGACACAAAGAATTATCAGGACACGGGAGCTTTCCAAATGGCATGTGCTCGTGTCCAAGCTGCCATAGTGACCTTCTGCCCAAGTCCCACAGTGTGCCATAGGCTGCCTGGCAGTTTGCACATAGCGCTTTGCAATGTTGCTTTTGCTCCTCTTGTGAAGCTCTACCTTTGTTTCAGGAGTAGAGACAAAAGGATGTGCCAGGCAGCCAAACTGTAATGTTTTAAGCACTATGTACACAACAGAATGGAGTACCTACCCCGGCTCATTCCTTCTGAGAGCATCAGAACAGCCAGTGCCACATGGCTTTACTGGGCTTCATTTCAAGGCTGAAACTGCTGTTTCCTCAAATCAGCCATTTGTATCCTCTGGGGGCCACACAGCTTCACTGAGTCAATTTACCCCTAGAAGCAATTGATTTCTGCATTCTGACACCTTAATTAATTATTGCAGGCAGACACTGCTGCTGTGCTCCTTGCTTTGGACACACATAGCACACAATACTATAAAACAGCGCTTATGGACAATCACTATTTTTGAAGAATGGAAATAGGGGAGGAGAGATTTGGAGACTTGCCTACATCCACAAAAGGATTTGCTGGCAGAAGCAGAGTTAATAAGAAGGTCCTCCCAGCCAACACTCTCACTTTCAGACCACTGACACAACAAGTAAAACTATTCTAGTAATATAAGGCCGCAGCATTAGAATAACTCAAAGCAAATGTTCAAAAACCACGTTTTTTTAATTTTCTCATATTGACATCTCAAAGAGTTGCCCGAAACTTTAAAAAACAAGTGTCACACAGTCAGCCTGAGACTGGGTTCATAATAGTTAATGAAAGGGGGCCCTACAAATACTCACCTGGAAGCACAATTAGTGCTACCAGCTGTCTGCCATCTGACAACTACCAGCATGGTTTCTGGATCATTTTAAACATTACGACACCACTGCTCCTAAGTAAAACAGTTCAATTCTGTTTGTGCCATTCACTGAAGTGCTCGACAGTCTTCAGAAATTACGATAACTGGAGACCAACACACACTTGTGTTGCAGACATAATAAAGCACTCAAATTCGAGAATATTTATTGACCATGAAATTACATAACAAGTCTATTTTATGCTGTGACACTGGAGCATATCTTGGAATAACAATACCTGTTTTGACTCAAATACTGTAACATCACATACTTAGAATAGTGAAGCTTAGGTCTTACACTGGCATAATTCATTCCTCCTGTAACTACTTTGCTCCACAGAAGGGTGAATTTTCATGTGATAAATGGAGGTCAGTGGAAAAGATGAGAACAATTACTCTGTGTTGTAGTATATTTGTATGTAATTTGCATGACAAATGTTTTGTAGCCCCAGTGCTTATGACAAGTAATATCAGTGTGGAGCGCTCAGTGATTTTCATAGTTTAATTTTTCATTTCTACTGATAGTTCACATTTCATATGAGAATGTTGGAACAACAGCTTGCAGCCTCATTTTGAGCAAATGATGCATTTGTATAGCACTATGTAGCTATGCATGTTCCTTAACTAAAAGGTAATACTTAAATCTTAAAAAATAAACTGGCATACTTAACTCAAACCTTGTACCTTCAACATCAAATAAAATATCTTACCAAAATTTATTGGTGTGACCCATGGGACTTCTGTATGTGTGTGAATTGCCAGCTTTCTGACTTATTCACGAGGAGGGGGAGGCAGGCAGCAGTGCTGTCTCTGAAGTGCTCCTGGATGGACATGCATGCCCTCGCCTCAGGGGAAAGCAGCTGGCACAAGCCCCACGTATGTGAATGCTGGATGCTGAGCACAGAAGGCTGGTTTTGTTGGGCTTGGTACACTCTGGCCAAGAGGCAGCAGAGCAGGCAGGAGTGCTCACTCCCCTGCCACAGCAGCCAGCATTTTGCTGAGATCAGCACAGAAAAGTGGGAGTGGAAACATTTTCAAAGCCGACTGCAGGAAGCTTGGAGGGCTGCACAGACTTGCTCAGAAGGGACTTCTTTAAAGGTAATTTTAAGGTTGTTACCTCGAGGGTTGACTCAGAGGCAGCAGCAGATAATGTTACTGAGGCTGACAAGGCTCGTGCTTTAGGCTCCTGTGCCTCTGGTGGAAGCTGCTGCTGCCAGGTAAAGACTGATCTCACTGCTCCTCAGCTCGCTGCCCTTGACAGCGCAGCACAGAGAAACCTGCACCCACTCTGGTTTGTCTTAAAATATCAGTATCTGGTTTTGCACGTGATGAAGGTGATGTAAAGAGAAAGGTGTGGGGCGATTTCATGTTTTGTTTCATTCCATTTTAATTCATCATTGCTCATGTGTCAACACATTCATGTTACGATGTGCCCTTTATGCAACAGAAATAAATTGTACCAAGGAGTATAAAAAATATATGGTGACTGGCAACCTCCAAAATCATAAAAATGGTCCAAGAGAGCAGGGTATGAACATTAATTCATGGTCACAGCTGGCAAGCTTTGGAGATTCAGTCACAACTCACCAGTCTAATCTCCTGCAGACGCAGGGCACAACGTTTCTCCCAGAAGCAGAATTATAAAACTGTCTTCTAATCTCACAAAAATACAGTTTAATCTTCCTTTGAAGCAGCCTGCAGTGGCTACTCATGAGCAGTTCCCATAACTTTCCATGCCAGGCAATACAGACTTAACTCAAGATTGAACACATTTAGCTTCTAATCCCTGGAATTTGTAACATCTTTGCTGGAAAGTTACATAAGGTCCTTTCAGAAAACTTCGTAAAGAAGTCTGTGAAGTGATGAAGCAACTCTCAAACATATCATTGATTTGCTTCATCACTTCACAGTGATGAATCGCTTATGATTGCCCCTTAAATTAGGGCTAATTTTTTACTTTTCCTCCAGTTCTCCTTAAAGCTTCTTTATCCTAACTAAAACCCAGATCTTCCAAAATGCCAAAATGCTCATCCTTACAGCATCACTCCCCTTCTTCTGTTTACAGTTGTCCTTTCATACACCTCAGCCACTAGCAATGGTGACTACAATCACACTGTGCTAAAAGCATAGACTCAGAACGATGCATCTAGGTGCCCTGTGCATCCTTCTTCCCCAGCACTGCATTGTCTCACACCAACAAGCAGTGCTGATATTCTCATTTCCTATAAACTACCCTCTACTGAGTTACGTGAAAATGAACCTCTTCTTGGATAATGTCCAATACTGACCATTTAAATAACAGAGTTCAATCATTTGTATGCTGCCTCATTTATCCATAGTTTTCAAATTTCATCAGCAAAGTTTTTAGATGGCCATTCCATATTTGCATTACCGTTAAGAAGAGAAAAATCAGCCTATTTGTTTTGGCATTTCTCAGACTGTGAACACCTGATGTTGCAACTTTGGCAGACCTTGTGCCTGGCTGCTCTATAGCTTCTGTCCAACTATTTGAATTATAAACTGCAATGTCCACGCAAATCTTTATTCAGCTTCTGATTCCAACACAAAATCCAGAGATCTACATAGGGCCCAAATGGCCTTTTCTTCTGCAAGGAGGCTGATACACAGCAGAGATAAAAACATTAGATTTAAGTCAATTGCATGGAACTGAGGAGACTTAAGAAAGTACAAAACCCTATTTTAATAAATGGTGTGATTCATGCCATAAAAATCAAACCATCTTGATAACTGGCTCTTTCCCCAGATCCCTCCCACAACCTCAGTTCTCCATGATTTCAAGGGCTGATAATCCATGCACATCTCCAGCATGGTGATTAACATTTTGTAGCAGCCGAATGCTGCAGTTCCAGCAGACCCCGTGTTGCAGTGCACCCAGCTGCTCTTCTTGTCCCCAGAAACATGAAGTTGTCAGTGACTGTCAGTCCCAGGCCCATGGCTCAACTGGGACAGGGCTCCTTCATGTCGAGGAGGAGCTGAAGAGCTGCTCTCCCCAGTGCAGTGGAGGACACAGTTAAGCATGTGCTAGTTTGAGTGTGTGCCTGTGCTGGGGCTAAAAGGTTAGAAAAGTTTTGGCAATGTACGTGAAGTTCTGAGCACTGATATTTCAAATCTTTTCCTATTTCAGGCCACAAGAAGCACTGAACCCTTCCCAGCAGCACAGAGCACACTTCCAAGTCCTTTGATATAGATATCCTGAAATAGATTTTAGCTTTCCAGTGAGACAGTTTGCTCTATTAAAGTGGAGATAAACCTAGCCTGAAGCTGCAAGAGACCGCTCTGGTCCTCCCCCGCTACTGGCTGCAGTGCTCTGTCCTTTCCCATTGCATGTCTCAGAAGACCACATCAGTTTTGATCTCTAAGGATGCACAACTTTCCACCCCAAAACACCCCTTCATACTGAAAGCAAACGTGGAATGGTATGAAACAACACCAAGCCCTCTGGCAGGCCATGGGGAGGAGTGGGGGCTGCTGATTGCCAAGAGGGAGGTCCTGGCTATGCCCTGCCCCTCCCCTTGGCAAGGGCTCACCTCCAGCCCTGCTGCCTTTGCTTTCTCACTTCCCTCTCCTAAGCAGATGGAGCATTTAGAAGGGAAGGAAACAAATCAGCTCAGTTTCTATTAGGAGAGCTTTTTATTAGGAGGAAGTTTTTCACACAGGGGGTGGTGAGGCACTGGAACAGGTTGCCCAAGGAGGTTGTTGGATGCCCCATCCCTGGAGGCACTCAAGGCCAGGCTGGATGTGGCTCTGGGCAGCCTGGTCTGGTGGTTGTTGACCCTGCACGCAGCAGGGGGGTTGAAATTAGATAATCACTATGGTCCTTTTCAACTCAGGCCATTCTATGATTCTATTTATGATTCTGTCTCTTAGCAGAAAAGCAGTGGAGGTGTACATCCACTTTGGCTCGGGGCGCCTTCAGGCTTGGAGGAGGCAATCTGCCCAGCCCTGAGCTCGCTGCCTTAGCCTCAACTTGGCTCAGCACTACCAGCATGGCCTCACAGCTGCTCTTGCCCCAGTGCTGCTCATTGGCCCGCACCAACACACCTGTGGCAGGGGAGAATAAAGGACACTTCATTCTACACTGGACAATGTTTTTTCCACCTCTCTTCCTGTTTTCCTAAAGCTAATCTGGTTTCTGCAGATCCGTTTTAATAAAGGCACCTATTCATATTGGTTTCCTTTTACACATGGATGAATTCCACCTGCTTGGAGCTCCCTCCAGTCAAGGCAGAGGCAGCATGATGTCCAGCCAGGCAGCCTTGTGACATTGATTCTCTGCACCACAAAAATACTGCACTTGCATTTCCATCTTTTATCAAAGTACACACACTCTGCAGACTGTAGTTAAGCCCACCTGTGGATGCACTCACCCTGCATTCCCAGCTTCTGGCCCTGCAGCTGTACTATGTGGGATTGTTTTCTCATCTGGATTATGAAGAGTTCACTAGGAGCAGAGAATGGAGCTCAGTTTGAACTGCACCCACTGTAATTATAAAACTGTAAAGCTGATCCTATTGCTGAAATATGGAATCCAGAGAGCTGTTCCAGCTCAGCCCAGCTACGGTTGAAGGCAGTGAACATGTCAAGCAACTGACAAGTGTCCAGAAAAACAAAGTGATCAAACCATCTGAGCTGCTTCTATGAAATATGGTATAATCATGCAATGAATAAAATATCCAGGCAACTTTTAAGCTGCCTTCAAAACATCAGGATTACAATACATAGGTCTCAAAAATCCCTCAGGGGCTGAAATAGAAGTCTCCAGCTTCTATTAAAGCTGTGTGCTCTGCTCAGTGCATTAGCATCTTATTTTAGCTGCCTTAAAATAGATACACAAAAAAATGTTTCTATATACATCTGCTCTTTCCAGCAGGTTTGCAGTCTATTTCCAAATCTATGCTCCTTACACTAGAATGGAAAGCTGCTGTTGAATCACACTGATTTCATCAGCCTTTTCAGTTTGTGTATGAGGATTTATCATCTTTAATTTAGCAAGTTTACAGAACATAGCCAACTGCTTTTCTCTGCTTCCAAATAAAGTATGGAAAGTGCAGGCTGTGGCAAGGGAAGCTGAAAAGGCCCATCTGGGTATCTTTTTTGTGTTGCAGCTGTTAAAAACTGAAACCCATTCTCTGACAGAAAGATTGAATTTGGTAGTTAATATGAACAGGCATCTTCATACGTTATTTCTGTAGCATATAGATATGTGGGTGTCTTTTTCAAAGAAACAAACACATTCCTGCTTTAGATAAAGACTGTATAGGCTGAATGCTTTCAGAACTGTACAGAATGAATACAACACCTGCTAGGCTCCAGCTATTAGATTAACTTGAAAAAATACACAAAAATCCATGTGTTAACTTTGGGGGAAGAAATCTATGGCCAGTTAAGTCAAGGACGTATGAGATGGTTCAATGGTACTTAAAAATTGCTCACAAAAATTGGTAATTTCAAGAAAAGGGGTTCCAAAGTGAAATCACAAATTAAGAAAGAGGTCTATGTTTCACATACATTGAAAATTTTCAGTAATGAAATAAGAAACGTTGACTAATCATAAGCAATAGAGCATATAGAATAGGTGTGACTTGTTACAATTTACTGAATTGTAGGTGAACATTTCAGCAAGAGCAAAAGAAATAATAAGTTTTTAGATATCTAATTCACTTTCACAATGTAAGCAACTTTTAACTGCATCATACATCTGGGTGCTAAATGCTGTGATCAACTTGTTAAGGGTAATTTTCTGAATAAAGATATGCAATCCTCACAAAGAATAGAGAAAGTCCAACACATGCTTTAAGACTTCTCCACAGAGACAGAGAGATAGCATATGTCAATATTTACTGTTCTCACTAAGCCACTATAAAATGTTTGTTTTCATCTCTGAAAGTAATTTGCACAGTGGAGTATTGCTGATAAAGGATTAATGCTTCAGAGAAGGCAAGCACCTGCTTCTGTGCTAAGCACTATATATGCAGGGATGGTGAGTCCAATTAAACTTTTTTAACCTAAAAGGAATTGTTACTGGGGGGGAGAAAACATCATGCCAGGGACATCTTAATACATACTTACTATCATTATAGAACCCTAGCACTAATCAGATGTTTCAAGCAAGGTATCTGCTAGCCAGTCCCTCCAAAAGAGATCTTCCCACCCCTCAGTCATTCAGGAAAGCAAAGACCATGTCTTTTCCAACACCCATCAAATGTGTTCCTCTGCTGGTCCAGGGCTGGGAAGCTGCATTTAGACCCACTGTTGACTTACAGCAGGTAGGGAGTGGCAATGCAAACCACTTCTGCTAAACCATGCTGCAGTCACTGCCTAGGGAAGGTGCTGGGCAGACGTCACATCCAGTGCATCAGAGAGGAAATCACACAAAGCACATGCACTCAAAAGCAAGAAGCAGCTTAGAAAATAGCAACAGCAAAAGAGACATAATGTGAGTTGGCATGGGAGGATGAGCACTGCTGTTCCACCATCCACCTCTCGCATGCACACGCTGCACAGAGCATCCTGCAGGACAAGCACCCTGTGTCTAAACACCACAAAATACTGAAAAGGGTTTCAAAATGTTTGGTGGCTGCCACAGGGGGAATGTAATTATCCATCTTGTGAAGATGCTAACAATGGATAAATCCCTCTTATTGTTATTAATCAGATTTTTAAAATGGAAAGTACTTATACTTTGATATTCCAGACCTTAAAGTTTTCTTTATCTGCAAAATAGGCAGATGTTTCTTTACCCTCCCAAGGGTCTGCACCCAGTCAGTCCTGGAAGGAGGACCACAGAGCTTAGTCTGTGTGAGCACTTCTCTGCAGTTGAGGCTATAGGTGCAGAGTAAGTACCACAGAAGATGCCATGACCAACTGGCACAGACCCAAAAACAACGTCAGAAAGAACCCCAAGCATATCCTCTTTCCTCTTTGGACATCTCAGTATCTCTGTTTTCTGCGACTTTGCGTGGATGCTTGTGCCATGCTCTGCCTCCTCCAGCCCACTCTTGGTTTTTTCTGATCTATCCCAGTGCTGGCAGAGTTTGCCTTTTACTGCATGTGAATTTTGACCACAGCAGTTAATCCATTCCACTGTTTCCCTCTCAAGAAGAATGAGGAAAGTTCCACCTTCCTAGAGGGAATTCTTACCTGTTAACACTGAAAAGCTCCAGGTACCTCCATGTACCTACCATATACCTCAGCATACTAGAAGTGGGCTTTCATATAGTTGCCAAACGTGCTCTGTGCCCCTTTTGTCCTTGCTGTCACAAGCACAAAGCCATGTTCATAATTCCTCCCACAATCTTCATTCCTGTATTCTGGCAAAGACCATCAGTGTTCACAAATGCAGAATAATAACTGCTGGCAAGTACACTGTCAACACAAGCCATCAAGAAATGTACAGTGCACAATGCCCTGCTACCTATAATGTTTTTATTCCCTGATACCTGGGGGTATCAGTTCGTAGGAAAGGACATCTGGCTCCTATCAGTGAAAACAGCAGTTTGTGGGTTACCATTTGTATGCACCAGTAGAATTCTCAAAGGAAACAATTCAGCACTTGAGCACATTTCATCATTTTCATTTATGAAAGGGGAAATATGTGTAGTGATACATGCCCAAAGAGATCAGGAGGATTATTTTTAAACCAAAATGTCTGATGTTTTTACAGCATTTACACAAGCCCTCTTAAATCCATGTTTTCCTTTTTAAAATTAGCATCAGTGTTTGTTTCCTGCCTGAAACCCGGTTGGTGTCTGAGCAATTAAAGTGAAGGCAAATGCAACAGGAAACTACTTTGACTACAGTACCTCAGCTGCAAAATACAACTTTTCTGAGTAATTGCAATGAACGTCAGGATCAGTAAAAATAAATTGCACAATGCAGTTGTGGCTGGAAAATTACTATGGAGACCGGCAACTTGATACAGCTGTTTCTATTACTTTGTATTGCATTAGGTAAGGTAATAAATACTTAATAAGAATAGTAAAGCAAGCTTCATTTTATTCCACATTGTGCATATCAAACAATCCTGTTAGCAAAAGATTACCCTTAGGGCAGAAAAATGCTTCATTCTCCACTCCTGTTCCGTCAAGAGCTGTTGTGCTGACTCTGCCAACAAGCATGCCAATTAGTGTCAAGTAACATTTTGGGACTGCTGACGCAATACACAAAAGGAACACAGCGTGGTGAAGTGGACTTGCTGCATTCAGAGACAGAAAATACCATTTTTATTTTGGTAACTGGACTTAGAATTCAGAAAGGTGGAGAAAAGAGAATACCATTCCCCACCATGTTAAGATTTACATCCCCAGTTGAGAACTGTGAGGTCTCATTTGGAGCTCTGTTTTTAGAGAAAGGAGACACCGCATAAACCTTCAAAAGGCACAGATCACATCCTCTTGCTCAGTTGAATCCCCCACCAGCTCAGCAGTTATCTGTCACCAATATTCCTAATGCTACCTAGACAAACAGTTCCTGTGAAATGCAGAGGAGAATGAAATCTGTTTGGAAGCGTGCACAAAGCACCTCTACTAAAGAGAAATCTCAGGGAAATTACTCAGGTTTATTACACTTCCAGCTTCCTCAGCTGGTCCCACTGAGCTGCCTCTGCCCATAAACAGCTGAGGAAGACAACAGTACTGCAGGGCAAGTAGGTGACTTCCTTCAACAGTCAGTCAGACAGTTCCCAGAGCCCCCTTGTCATCATCACATCATGACTTGCAGATCTAACAGGATGCTTTGCACATGATGCTGACGTTATAAGAGAATGGGCAGGCGATAAAACTTCAAATCTGGGCAGGGCAGTCCCACATGATGAGCAAGGCCAGCACTGTCAGAAGTCTCCCCAGAAACCCTGCATGACAGAGACAAAACTACTTCCCTGCCAATGGCTCAATGAGAGCAATGTTTGATCTGCAATGAGTGTCACATCCTGACTTTCTTAGCTCTGCAAAGATTTCAGTAGAAAAGTGAATCCAGCTTCACACTATGTATCAAGTCCTGACTTTATTTCCTCTGCAAAAATGCCAACAGCAGCATCAGCCTCACTCTTGTCTTTTTTATTCTTTATCTTTTTCAAGGTGGTTTACCTTGCATATAAAACACTGAAAACACTCCAGTAAAAATAGGAATTAAATCATTGCTGCTATAACAAGGAGAGGTGGAATACCTTCCCTCTTCGACAAGCCCCAAGCAGTTGGCACCCTATAAATCATAGGAAGCAGAAGGGTAATTATAGAACTGGAGGCTGATTACTGTAAACATTGAGCAGTAGCTCCCAGTAATCGGAAACCAAGGATAACGTGAGCATGATCACAACCATGAAGGAACCGTGCAGGTCACTATATGCCATCTTTTCTCTATTCCTTAAGACTGGGTTATCTCACAAAGCAACAGACTACAGAGTCAATCTAGCACCTTGTAACTTAACAGCCTGCTAATACTGTGAATTGTTTGTTTCCTGTCAGAATTAGTGTTGATTTGACAACATTGAAAACATCAGGATCTGATTACTTTTCTGCTGTGCACTAAACAGCACTGCTAACAGCTTCCACCAGTCTGTTTTGCTGTCTTTGAGCACCCCTTTCATCACTTCTGTGGGTGATGCTGGTGCATTTATGGGAGAAAATGTCCAGTTAAAGAGATGCAGCTTGCACTGAGAATAGATGATGACAGTAAGATAAATGGATTTTAATGCCAAGGGTGTTCATTTTTTCACAATCAGGGACACACAGTGAGAAAACTCTCCATCACTGATAGAGGGACCTCTTTGATAAAAGTTGCAGTCATATTGTGCTGGACCACAATGAAGTATCAGATTTGTGCCTCAGAGGAGCTATGTATGCCTCCAGGACCAACATTGTAACACTTGAGCTGAAAGCGATACCTTCTGTTTTAACCAAGCATACCAGAAAGATTACACAACATGACCAAGAGAGAAGCTTGCTTTCTGACCCCAGTGCTCTGCTTCTGTCCTTAAGCAGGAAGAAACACAAAACCTGTCATTTTCACTCTACTCAGAGAATGTAGCTTATTGGTGCTCTAATCCCTATGTGATCCTCACAAAGCAATTTATCTCAATTACACTTACTGCTGATAACAAATTCTACACATTAACTACTAAAGCACAAAAGTGTTAATTTTCATCCACATCCTTGTTATTGTTATATATCCCCAAACTCTAGTTTTCCTCTGTACTTGACGTAGAATTTTCAGAACTAAGACAAAGAGCTTTGGAAAAATTCACCCTTTCATTAAACAACTTGAAATTATCTAGAACTTGGTACACGACCAGCAAGACAAAGGCACCTTCACATGACTTTGCCTGAAGAAAGAACTCCAAAAAGCATAGCTTTAGCTACCTAGCAGTAAATATCTCACCATGCTGTATAATCCCATGCTCCAAAAGCCTGCGGCCAAGCTGCTCAGCTTCAGTCCGTGTCGTGGCCTCTCCTTCCTGGATCAACCAGTCAATGAACTCTGATGCCACGAAGGTTCGCTCATACTTGACCCCTTCCTCTTCCCTGGCTTGCAGAAGAGTATTTTCAGAACTCATCAACCTGGTTTGGAGGGGAAAACAATGCTTAAAAACAAAACAAAACAAAACAAAAAACCCCAAAACAGCCTCCTCCAGATCCCTTGTGTCAAATTTCACAAGAATTTCACAAGCAAAGAGACATGAATCTCTCTCTGACTCATTAAACCTTTCCTCAAGCCATCAATCTAAACTTAGGATGTGAATTGCAGCATCTCAGACAAGAAATTAAGGTTTTATACCGCAGTACAAAGTTGAAGCTTTCTCCTTTTTTTTCTCTACATGAAAATAAAAGGTTTCAGTTTCACATTTCCCATATTTAATTCTTTAGCGACTCTAAAAGTTAACATGTAACCCACTTTCAAATAAAATCAACCTAAAAACATCAGACTGTAATTAATGCATTCAGAAATTCCTAATTAATTTTTACAGGTAGCAGGACTGTACCCCTAAGTTTTTTAGATGGTTTTGAAAATCCTCCCCTTAAGCTTTTCAACAGCTGCAGAAAAATTGAAGAGGAAGGAGAAAAGGCAATTCTGTGGTCTGGGTGGTTGGTAAATGTCTGGCTTCCAGCACTCCAGGATGCAGCTGCAGCCAGCAAAGTTGCACACCTGAAAACATTTTCACATCTGAGCCACCATGCCTCAATCTGCTCTGCAGAGTGAAGAGGAACACCGTATGTGCTAGCAACTGGCAGGTTATGTAGCCTAAATGCTAAGAAAATTTTTCTCCATTCAAGTGATGTAAACAAATGGTGCAACATAAAACCAAAACAAAAGTCTCAGTATTTTATTAATGCAAAGGTAAGCTTAACTCTTGGGAAGAAAAGAAATGAGAATCACTCTTTGAATACAGAAATCCACCTTTCTGTTGTTGGGAAACTGAGCAACATAGATTCCTTATTCACTAATTTCATTCCTGTTCCTAATTTTTCTATTTACTATAGACTAGTGGTAAGATTTTCAGAATAACAGTTCAAGAATGGCATGGATGAGGTTTTTCCATGTAAGACTAGCAAGGCTTCTCCCTTCACCAAGTATTTGGAAACTAAACTGACCTACAGCATGAAAACTTGAAAAGCTCTCAATCTTGGCCCTTATCATGATCAGAAGTTTGAATTTCCTGTAGGTCCATAGGTGGGCAATCCCATCCATGGAAAACTTATCTCTTTCTCCCACACTAAGCACATTTAATACAGAAAGAGCTCCAAGGCTCCATCTTTAACTGTCTCTCACTCACTGAGAATTTTCCCCCCAGAAAAAAATGCAAACCCAAAGATCGTGCCTCTTCATACCATCTGCTGCATGGTTACCCAAAGCTGGTTACCCAGGCTCTGTGGGCACCTAACAAAAAATCCTGAGGATTAAGCTAATTGTTCTTTGATGAGTCTATAATTAGTTGACCAGCTCATTGAAGCAGCAGAAGAAGCTCATTGAAAAAGAGATGCTAATCGTTTGATTTTTACAGAGCCACAGAAGAAAACTGGAAGAATATCAAGTGGAAAAACACTCAGCTTGACATTTCACACTCTTCTGCATGTGCCCAGAATAGCACTGCAAAGGATTTGGGCTTGTGAGCAAACAGACACGACAAATTGACAGTTTTACAAACCCAGAAACTGTAATCCATTGCTAACTGAAGTAAATCACTGTAACTTTACTGCTGTCAACAAAATGGTACCCATTACCATCGGCCAAAAGCCTGGTCTTTCATTGCTCAAAACTGGAAACTGCCTCCATCTCTTCCATTTTCTCATGTTTCAAACAACTGTGGGTCCATTCATGTCAAAGCATATTATTTGCTGAAACTTGTGCTGTCCTACATGGAAGGAATGTATTTGGCCAAACACTGAAATTCAACCCTTTTTTTTTGTTGTTGTTTTAACTTAGTTTTATCTAAATTTGAGTCGACCACTGAAGAGGTAAAATGAAAATGATGTCAAAACAGTCTCAGAATTATGTGGATGACTTCCTGAAAGCAAAAGCATAAAATTTCATTTCTTTCACTGTGAAATCTGATTGAGAATACCAGTTGAAGTCAATATCATGAGATGTTGTGCAGTTCCTAAGACTGACTGCACCAGAAACACATCAGTCCTGTGCACCTGGCCTATACCTGTGAGAACTGCAAACATAATCAAAATATGGGGCCTGCACAACTTAATTTAAAAAAAAAAAACAAAAAACAAGGCTATGAAAAGTCTGTGTTGGATTCAATTAAGACTTGCAGGATTTTGCTGATCAGGACATGCTTATATATCCAATCCCTTTGGTCAGTCCTCCAGAATATGAAAACTGATATTGTCAATGGACCTAACAAACTCTTCAGGGAGTTTTAGGAAACTTAAAGCAATAGGAAACCCATTATGTTTCATCTCTAGTTAGAAACTTAAAGCTCAAAGCAAGTTCACACAAAGGATTACCAAAGTTTGCATTTATGTGCAGGGAATCTGAGCTATCTATGGTTTTCAGTGGAAATGAAGGGAAGATAGAGTCAGAGACTAATTTTAAACCTTTTAATTAGGCAAGTACAACCACGGAAGACATTCACAATAGGTAAATGAGGTGATGCCACAGAATAGGAGAGTATAAAGTACAAGGACCTCTATGGTTACACAAAAGGACAGGGAAAGGTTGCTCCTTGTCCGGGGGACAGACCTGGTGTCCTATGTCCCAGGGAGAGGACAGGACATCTTCATTGCTATCTGAATGCTGGGAACCTGCCATCTGCTCCTCTATCCATGTAACAGAATCTGCTGCTCCTCTTAAATATTTTTGCTTAGTTTACTCATTTAGGGTAAAAATCTGCACGAGTGATGTTGAGTAACGTCTGCAATTTTTGGCAAGCACAAACTATGCTGGCTTCTGAATGTAACAGTACTCCAGCCCTGATGTGATGGGCAGAGAAGTGTAGGAAACAGTATTACAACGCCTATCCTAAATGTGCAAAGCCTAATGAAGGCAGCATTAACTGAAAGGCTGAGACACTTCTAAAATATGTTGTATGCAGACAGATTTCCTTTGTCACAGTCACATTTCTCTTGAAATTAGACCTATGGACATTTTGATAAATAAGTTGAATATGCTGGTAAGTGATTTCACAACTGTGCATAAACACTTTCTCCTCTATTATTGCCTCTAAACTACTACTTTAATTATGCTACATTAGTATTTTCTTTCCCAACAATGTAAGAAAAGATGTATTGCCCATACTTCACTGCAAAACTCTTTCCGTACTAGTTTGACTTTCAGGATCAGATTTTGAGTTTAAAATGCAACCATGAAACTGAAAAGGTGTTGCTAATAGGTGTGCATGGAGAAGGATATAATGAAATCAGTGTAATGCCCAGCAGGCTTTGCTGCATAAGCTAAGGTGAAGCCCAAACAGCCCAGGTATGCAGCCCTATCTTCCACAAATAGAACAAAATTTTCCAGTGATCCATGGTGAATTTTTACTAGTTTTGACTGTCACAGCCTGGTGCTGAAATGCCATGTATTTTTTAATCTACATTATGTCAAGCACTGGGGATGGGTTTTAAAAGTTTCAAAACCGTTTAGATATGTTGCTTAGGAGCAACCACCTCATGAGGATGAGTTATACTTAGATATAGGTGCTGCTTTTGGCACTAGCTCCCTTTCCAAGATGAACACCATTATAAACATTGTTCTGCAGGTGTGATGTAGGACAAGCTGGACACTGTTGGTTTGGGGATGGTTGCTCACACAGAGAAATGGGGATGGAAGTAAAACTCTGGCAGAACAATTTTTCCTGCCTTGGCTGGTTTCATGCAAGGCATGTTACCAGCCTCACCAAGAAAAAACTGTTTTGCTCACAAAAGCCTAGAACTTGACATGAGGTTGCAGTCTAGACACACCAATCAACTTTCCATAACACAGGCAGTGCCTGGGGGCAGTGTGTTGCAGTCTGCAGGAGCAAATGCTGTGCTAAGTAGAGCACAGGAGATTTTGAAGAAGGGCATTTCAACTGATCATTCTGTGTATCCAATAAGTAATTTTTCCCAGCAGTGTATTTTCTTGTGTTTTGCCTGATTTGTTTTCACATTAATATTCACGATTATGGAAAATTTGCATGGCAGATACAACAAAAGGAGCAACATTTACAATTGCTTTTTTTAAATACATATTTCAGATTAACTGCTCTTTGACCAGATTGCCGCTTATAGCCTTCTAACCTGTTAGCACCATCATGATGATAACATTATCATCAGCTTTTAAACCTGGCGTTATCCTGGTGCCACGCTTAGAGCTCCAGTAAAGATACCCAGCCCCCGGTTTGCACAAAGCTGCAGAGCTGGCCAAGTGTTTGGAAGGCACTTCCAACAGCACACCCAATTCTCTGGCAGCTCTGAGCTCTTGGCTCTTGGCAGCCTTCCCCTGTTCTGCACCTGCCCTCTTGTGCAGGGAAACTAGAAGGGGTAGGCATTGGTTTGAAAACCCTGGGACGCACCAGCAATAAGGGGCTGTGCAGTGGGGGTTCACGGCTGTGGTATCAGCCTTCTGCTTACTCATTTATTATACACTGAGCAGTATAGTTCAGCTGCCTGGTTATCTGACAGAAGTAATCCACTGAGATATTCAGTATCCCAGAACAATCATTAATTTCAAATCTTAATTAGATGTTCTTGGCTTATTTTTTCAGGCAACTGTTTTTAGTGTAATCTCTCTGATGCAGAAGCTTTGCAGGCTGGAACGGTGAACTTTAATTTCACTTATTGTATAAAATCATACCTCCCAGTGAAGTCTAAACAGATATTCAGCCACTTGGTCACTACATTTTGATGTACTAAAGTTGTGGGGTTTGTGAGTACAGTTTTACAGAGCCAATCATTTGTGACTACATTTATAAAATATAGTGCAAGGACTTAAATTTACATTGGGTTTTCCTGTGGCATTTTATGAGAACATAAAAAAATATCATTTCATTATAAACAAAATGCTTTAAGTGAACATGGTAGAAAACTGAAAGGGATATGGGAAAGAAAGAAAGAAGGGTTACAAAAAAAAGCCATGGGATTTCACAGCCACAACTTCTGCATGATATTCAAAACTCTACGATTCTATTCCATGAAAATCAGATGAAAACACCCATTTGCCCCCTGCAGCACTGTTACTGACACCTAATGGATACTGAATACAACGTACTTTTCATACAGTCTTTGTCCTCTCATGAACACCTTCACCTCATTATCCAGCGGAAACGTCCCATCGTCTTTTCTGAAGCGGTAGAACAGTTTGGCATCCTTGAATTCTTTATGCTCGTCACAAACTGAAACATAAAATAAACCAAATCTTCATAGGGATGTTAAAGGGTTGAGAATCTATCTAGCAAATTCACTGGTGAACTTGAAAGCAAGCATGATTGGATCCCAGCCCCCTGTGCTTAGGATATAGCCTAACACATTAGGTTGTACAACCTAAATAAATTAGAACCTTAAGTTCTAATAAATGATGAAAGACTGAAGAAGGCTTTCAGAAAGATAACAAAATTTCTAGCTACGAGGGATTCCTGTTCATCACTTTCATGAGTATTAATGTGGACACCAATGGCAACAAAGCATCCATCTGCTAGATAACTGGAAAACATTTTGATGTAAACTGTTTAAAAGATACCACTGTAGAGCAGCCAATAATTTAAAGATTGGCAAACTGCTTAATGTTATTTGTATTAGTTAAACCATGTGGCAGGAAAGCTGAGACTCACTGCAGGATCAGTTAGAACCAAAGCCTTCTGCCCTCTTAAAATCATCTCAATTACACTGTCATGCCAGCTAGCAAATGGAAGGTACAATAGGAACACACTGAGAAATACTAAGTAAGGATTTACAAGAGAGCAAATGTCAGTGGGTTCCTACAAATGCCAGAAGCAAGGAAAGGGAAGGCCGCCCATGCAAGGTGCTGCAAAGAGCTGTCAGCTTACTGGCTTGGGCTCGCCTGCTGCACCACAGACACAGGAGCAGTGGCTGGCACCGCTTCCATTTGGCATTGGTATGGAAAGGATGCTCTGAGCATCCTGCAGAACTGATTAAACCTACCCGACTGAGCCCTCACTCATTTCACCAACCATTTTATTAACTTTGAGAGCAACAGATGAAAATTTTCAACAGGCACCTCCTTTTCATGTGATACACATGCACACACATGTATATAATTTCTATCAAAGCTAGGGTGTGCAATTGGATTCTAAAGCAAAAAACATTTGAAGGCTGTTAAAGTTTTAAACAAGCACTCAGCAATAAGATATCTATTGCTCAATTAAATTAAGTCACTGAGGCATCCATGTGACTCTTCACCGACATTTTCTCAATAGAGGATTAAGTAGTCAGATTTGAATACCCTGTAATTACTTTATTCTTTAACTATCTATCGTCAATCCCAGTTTCCATAACAACCCAGAATTTTAATTTAATAGCTGAGCAGAAGCTATAGAAGTGGCACACGTTTAGTATGTGCATTTCTTCCTTTAATTAAGGTGTTGTTAATGCACGGCTGATAGCAGCAGTATTCCTGCACAGACAGTGACCTCTGCACAAATTCAACAGTCATCTGCTAGCAATTGCTCTATTTTCTATTTAAAAAGAAACAAATGGTACATTTTGTCTTCTTGAAATAGGCAATACTATGCGCCTGGAATAGAGGACTTGGATCTTCTTTGTCTGTGTGCTTTCCAGCCTCTTTGTGCACTAAAAGGCAACTAAATGCTGCCACTGATTTGGTAGCCTCCTTTTCATAAGTGTAAATTGTCATTCAAGGCGCTGAATGGAACAGGTCTCAAACACACAAGTTTAGGAGAAAATTAATCAGGGCGCAGTCGGACATCTAACTCTTGCAGCTGTAGCAGCACAAATGTTTGTGCAGCTGGTGCGAGGAAGAGAGTTGGAGAACAAATCCCTGTGAGAAAGATGATGCTTTTTTTTGCTGGCTTATTTTTCAGATGGGTTTTTCAGCTGGAAAGAGAGAAAGGGGCTGTGCAGGGGGAGCAGGGAGGGGAGGAAAGGGCAGGCAGTGGTGATGAAGGCACTGGTGAGGGCAGGATCCAGCTGAGGATGCTTGGGAGGCAGAGAAGCAGCAGCACAGTCTGCAGGGACTTTCCTCCTGTACCTGACATGGGGAACACAACTCTTCACCCTGATTGCCTCTCGGTGTCCCTGGGGACACAGAGGGCCTTGTGGGGCAGCACCCTTCAAGCCAGGTGTCCCCTTCCTGGCAGGGATCAGAACCTACTTATCTTATACTTGAGTGAAGAACACAAAGTGGATTTCTGCTTGCTTATATCAGCTTAGAGCTGATATTGCACTTACCATGATGGATAATGCTGTGATCCAATAACTTCTGGACAAGTTTAATTGCTGTCTCTCGATCCGAGGCCTCCTTATGGTCAATCAGCCAGTCAATCAGCTCTTTGGCAACAAAGCAGTTGGGATACGTCTTGAGGTGGTGCCTCCGGTCTTTGATGACCTTCTCTTCATGCAGTCGGAGCCTGTGGGTCCAAAATCAACCCATGAATTGGGTGTACAAAGACTTTCTGCAACCAGTGAGATTGGGAAAAGGGCTGAGCCAAGAAGGCGCACCCAGGCCTTGCTCCACAGAAATGCTCTGCAGTTGTTGGGTGCAGCAGAACAGAGCCTTCCACCCCTGCCAGGCAATGCACACAAAACGTTTGTTACCATGTCAAACCTCATACTTGAGAACATTGTATTTCTGTCCTGTGGAAAAGACTAGGAAATGAAAAACAGCAGAGCATACAAAGCCCATTAAATGCTTCCTGTTTGCCAATTAAACTGTCAATAAATTTGAATTAATTTTCCCACATTACCACTAATGTGTTCCATGTCACTCAGCATCACTGCCATAGATTTTTTTTAACACCATTCATTTTCTCAGTTTCTTCATTGGTTGGGTAACTGCATTTTGCCTCCAGCTGCACAAGCGCAGCATTTGAGATTTAAAATTCAGTCACAAAGCTGTTTCAACACAATGTTATCTAGAAAAAAAAACTGCCTCCTACTCATAACTAAGGGAAACTGATATCTCACTCTGCAAACTGTTGGTAAATGCTATCTATCTGCAAAATCTCATCATCATGTTCAAAGTAAATAGATTGGCTGTTTTTGAGATGCTTGGGTCAGAATGCAAAACCCTGGTTAGATTAGTAACGGCTTTAGAGTTCTACATCTTTATTTTTAAAATGGAGGAGATTTAGACTGGATATAAGGAAGAAACTTTTAACAGTAAGGGTGGTGAAGTACTGGCAAAGGTTGCCCAGAGATTTGGTGGATGCCCAGTGCCTGGAAACGTGCAAACTCATGCTGGGCAGGGCTCTGAGCACCCTGACTGAGCTGTAGTGTCCCTGCTCACTGCAGGGGAGTTGAACTAGATGACCTTTAAGGGTCTCTTCTAACTCAAATGTTTCTATAATTCTATGATTCTACGGTTTTTATTTCAGCTTTTTTTTTTTTTTTTCCCCAAATAAACATAATGAGTAACATCTTTATCAATAAATTAATGGATATACATTTTTTAAAGTCTAAATAGGTTTTCTGTTTTCTTGTTTATTTCTTTTCATTTTCTGTTAATAAATTTAATAATTCCGTTTTTGCAGTGCCTTGTATGTACCTCGGTTATGAAGAAAATATGGAAACCACAGTTCCTGGACTACTACCATGAAGAGAAATGTTGTCAATCATTTCAAAGTGCCCAGAATCTTTTCATGCAAATACTCTTGCTGACTTCAAAGAAGTGCCAAGTAATGCTGTAATAATGGTAGGGGGTACAACTATCTCTGGTTTTCAAATTGGAAAGTTGACAGCAGAGTGTCAACTTGAGTCCAGGGAAGCACAGAAGAGACCAGTTGTCCTCTCCTTATGATTCCAGCATGAAACAAACATTTCTCTTTAAAATCCAATAAAAGGAAATTACTTGGCTGAAATTGGCAAAGACAATGTTACTATGGCAGTAGACGAGACTTCTACCTAAAAACAGTAGGATAGCCATGTTTTTGTTGTGCAGCGTTCGGCTTTGAGTACTGGAACGTCCAATCAATAATAGAAATTCAAAACTATACTTTGCAAGCATAAAAAAAATGAATACTTTTGTATTAAAAACACTAATAAATCAGATTAGGATTCTGGAAAGAAGTAATGGTAAATGCCACATGCATTGTGAAATTCTCTGAGCTAAAATATCTTTTGCTTAAGGAATATTTTCCAGATGTGCTTTAGCAGCTGTTGCCATACTTAGAAAGAAAAACCCACACAGCTCTAATTATAGAATGTGCAATTATCATTATTTCTGACTGAGCTTTCCATTTTAAATATGTTTCAGGTTTTTTTAATGTTCATCAATTCGTATGCTACACAATAGAAGAACAATGATATGTAAATAGAAATATAATACGTATGTAGATGGCTTGACCTATCTTTCAGTCACTGCTGTAAGTCTGAATGAACGGGGCTCATCTGACACGAAGGGGAAAACTGTTCTATTAAATTCTTTGCACAAACTCTATGCTAGAGTGTGCCAAGAGGGCTATGGTATTCCATAAACAAGCCAGCAAACGAGAGCATCACAACTGAGTATTTATGTCTTAAATTCTGACCAAAGACTTCAATTGACTTCAAACCTTCAATTGGTGGACTCATATCTATTTTAACTTCTCTAACATGCCATAAGATACATGGTTTCACTACAGCCTTCTTCCTTACTCTGGGCATTACAGTGCCTCTCTCAATACCTTTTTGCTTATATTCCCATAGCTCACAGAAATTTCATTGTCTTAATTATCTCCACTCACTTGCTAATGTGGTTCCAAATTTGCTAAGAGGTCACAAAATCATTAAGCCAAACAGAACATGATCACATAAGCCTCAAGATAGCATTAAAAAATATATTTACACACAATTTCCAAATGGAAATGGGAAATTATTCTGCAATTTATAGCCACTGTATCCCTATTGGAGTATTTCCTTTTTTTTTTTTTTTTTTTTTAAATAAAGATCAGAAAGAAAAACTTATACTCTCCCTGGTCCCTTCTCTCTCCTAGGGCTTCCTCACATCTATGAATCACCTAAAAATCAAACTTTATGGAGGCGAAGTAGTTCAGTAAATTGAAATTGTGCCTAGTGTACAGTACAAGTATAACAACCTCAGATTAAGTTATTGAGCTAATATTGCAGTACATAAATCAAAGGTTTAGGAAGAAATTCTATAAATATGTCAGTATTCAGCCATATTTATCAGGAGCCAAATCAAAAGGGATAAAAAGGAGAAAAAATTGTGGCAGAGAAAACAGTCCTACACTGGGACCAAGGATCAAGTGAAGTGTTAAATTCTTTACCCCTTAGCATCTGGAAAGAGGCTTCTCATCAGAAGACCTCAGGATTTTTTCTACAGAACGTTAATCACATTTTGTCAGCTCATCCACATTATGGCTGGAAAAGACATCACTTGACATCAGGCATATTTCTCTTGCTGGAAGTTTCTCTCAAGAGCTGCTCAGGAAAATTAACTCCCTTAGCAAACCTGAGCAGTCTGAGGAGAAAGGAGGCAGAAGTGGAGGGGCAAGCAATTGGGAGTGATGGGGGAAACCTTGGTTGGCAAGCCTTTGGACTACTGTCCGGAGCTTAACTCCAGAAAACAATTTGGTGTACACCACTGTAACATCCCTACCTAACTCCCTGTGTTATTCAAGGTAACATCCAGATTTCTACTTGGGACCACAGTCTACACTACCTATGGAACTCAGTGTGAGAACTGTGAACAGAAATAGGCACATGCAACCCTTTAGTATTTACAGATTGATATTGATGGCTCATATTCAACAAATAAAGACATCCTGTATTTGCGTATATGCATGCCAGAAGAGTTTTCTCAGGGCCCTGTCTAAGCAGGAGTTGCTCCTAATGAACAACATGCAGGGATTCTTGCTCCAAACTAAAGTGTCTCCTTCCTGTGTAGCTTGGAAAAGGCTAACCCAGAGCACTGTGCTCCCATTTCACAGTGTGTATTCAGAACTAGCCAGGAACAATGTTATTTGTTGAGAAGTTACAAGGCATTTTCTTTACCAACTGTCTGAAAAGTCATGATAACAGAAAAGTCAGAATTTTTGCTTAAGGAAGGAAGAGTCAGGAGCTCCCTTGGGAAGAAACTGCTCTCTCAGCTACACGAAACTTGCATTTTGTTTCCCACTGGAGAAATATGCTTTCTGAAGTCTACTGCATCTCTCTATGAACAAATGGGATTTTGCAAAGACAGCGACTGCACATGAATAAAACTTTGCTTTTAAACCCCAAAGAAGGCCACTGTGATGGCTGAAGATAGTAGTAATGTCACTAACAATCCAAACCTTTCACTCAGCTCCTTCCATCTGGTCAGCAGCTTGCACTTGGCTAATATCTTTCAGAACACCATCCACACCTGATTTCTAAGCATGAAAAGACAAAAAGCCTGCTGCTCTTCTTGGTAATTTTCTGAATGGTTCATCTGCCATTCTCTGGTACATCCTACATTGTCATAGAATCATAGAATCACTCAGGTTGGAAAAGACCTTAAAGATCATCAAGTCCATCCACGACCTAACCACACTACTCTAACAACTCTCCGCTAAATCATATCCCTGAGCAGTCCCTATGTTTATCCTAGCAAATCTAACTAAAAATACTTGTGTTGAAACCTTTCTGTTGAAAATAGAGAAGTTTTGTATCTCAAAAGTCACTAAGTTTGACATTTTTTCTGAAGGTGTTTTCTCAACATCAGCATATGGCCTGTCTGCAGCACAGGGTAGGTACTTACTCAAGAGTGCCATTCTACAAGGAGCTTCAGTGATATAGGAGTGTAATTCCCATTAGAAGTTAGCACTCACAGGTCACATGCAGACTCTGTTCATACAAAGTAAGTGAGCATATGGCAAAGTTTGTGTATACACACACATACGGGAAAATACAGAACAACATGAAATACTTAAGAATTATAATTCCCTATACATTACTCTTCTGCCTTTTCACTGACAGCATAAAAAAAGAAGTAGGTCAGTGATGATGTAAACTTTGTACACAGAGGCAACCATGAAGGTCCTGTGCAAATGTGATCTGTGTTGCTGGGACAAGCATTTCCAGATGGGCTTGCCAAGCTTCAGCTGAAATGTCAGCAGTTTGCTGCTGTTCCTCTTTCTATTTATGCTTCAGCTCTGCAATCACTTAATTCTGTTACTAGATATTCATAGGAGCTAAAACACCCTCTACAACACAGGGTTGGAAATAGGATTAAGATATTTCTAATTTGGTACCTGTGGCAAAGAAGTAACTACCATCTGAAATAGGGTTAGAGAGGGGATCTTCAAAGAATCTCCATTTATCAGTTCCTATCACCTTGTCTATTTCTGCTTTTTTTGTTTTTGCCCACAGCCATACAACCAACATGAGGAGAAGCCAGAGCACAGAGCCAGATAGGGATCTCACATAAACTGTCTCTTGGCACACAAAGGAGGAAAACCCAAAGCTTCCAAAGAAACAACAACCTGCATTTGGGGCTGCCTCTTGTATAAGTTGAGAAGGTAATAAGGTCACCAAGAGTGCACAGCAATGTCCCAAATACGCCTTATGCCCTTCTGACATGGGCAGGGGTCAAAACAAGCTCTGGGGATCCAGTGCTGGCGTGGTGCAGGGTCTAGGATGAAATCAACATGACATTTCTTGGAGATACTCTTTCAGCCCACAGATTCAATCCAGAAACTCAGACCCAGAGCCTTCATGGTGATTATTCCAGACTGTGTGACTGGGAAATGCGATCTGTGTTTTTGTCTCAGTCTGTCACAAAACTGAAGACTGCTTACAAAACCAAAGCTGTGTTCTTAAAACTCAAAGGTACAATAATCTGACCTTGTGCCTGGTCTTCATTTAAAACAGCACATCATAATATTGTTGATTAAACAATGAATGTAAATATGCTTTGTAGATAAAATTTATGTCAAGTTTGGGAAAACTTATGTAGGCTTTTCTGTTTGGTTTGACCCTATAAGGTAAAGGAATGTGCAGAGAAGACTGCTGACTCCCTTACTCTTGTATTCACACTGTGATAAACCCATGCCTGAAGACAATTCAAAAGTATCACCTCTCCTTTCTTCTTAGGGAAGCAGGGAAACTCAGTATCTGGCAAAGCTACAGTTCTAATGACACTTTCTCCTCATGTCCACATGAAGCTATAAAGCTGCTAATCTCCCTGCCTGCCAAGTCGTTTCATTTGCATTTCACTTTTCACAACTAACGCTTCTAACTGCCTGCACACTTTAGCCTTGAACACCTCTGCCTCACTCAAAAAGCATGAAACTGGGTTTTACAAACAAAAAAACATGAAGTGTAGGCGAGTTGTTATTTCACATGCCTCAGTCACAAGGAAAGGGAAATCTGCCTGCTCCACCCCAACTGGAATGGAAGCTCTTAAATCTCAGAAGCTCACAGACCTCCACCTCCATAAGAAGGTCAAACCTGTGTTTATCATAGAATCATAAAATCACTTAGGTTGGAAAACACCCATAAGATCAGCCATCACCTAACACTACTAAGTCCACCACTAAACCTCGTCTGTAAGGGCACATCCATACATCTCATAAATACCTCCAGGGCTGGTTAACCCACCTCCTTGGGCAGTCTCTTCCAATGCCTCACCATCATCTCTGAGAAGAAATTCTTCCTGATGTCTAAGCTAAACTCTGAAAAAAAGAGACCAACACCCACCTTGCTGCAACCTCCTCTCAGGTACATTTAGAGATCAGCTACCCCCTTCGTCTTGTGCAGATGAGGTGGGATGCATGCACGGGAATAATGCATTCAGGTAAAGGTCCATGTGATACTGCTATGTGGATTCCCAAAGGAAACAGTACACATTTCACTTTAGAACAAGCCATCTTTGCTTACATTCACCAACAAGGTTTTATTCACATTATTAGTCTGTCTCCATTGCAAGGATATTCTTAGGCTAACTACATCAAAAAGTACAATGGAGACTAAGTGCACTTTCCAACCTTTACAGTCCTATGATTCCATGAGTAATCAAAAGCCCACCAATTCTCGTGGACCTTTGCCAAAAGTCACTCTCAATAAAGAAAATATTTCACAGACAGAAGTCTAAGGAAGGAACAACGTAAGATTCGTGAACGGTCAGTGAAAATAAAAAAAAAAAATGAAACCAAACAGTGAAATCTGTGTCATGAAATGTACCCTTTGAAATGCTAAATAGGGCAAATGTGGGTTAAACAGCCGATGTCCTCCTGCTACAACTATTACTACTGTCACTACCTCTCAGAAACCTGCAGAAACAGATTGGAGAATGTAGAGCGGGATTCTGGACTGCAGGGCTGTGCTGCTGGAGTCAATAGGATGCAAGGGACTGTAGGTGCAAGAATGCATGGCTGGGTTGTAATCCTTCTCTTGGAAGCCTGTTGCATCCTCATGGGCTAGGGGAATCAAAAAGCAACAATCCCTTATACACCGAGACTGAGGTCTTTTTTATTCTTATTCATGGGGAAAAGGTGAGCATGACCTTGCTGTGCTCTTTTACTGCATCCAGGAGGCTTCAGACCTCCTCAAAAACAAACTGGGTCCTCCCAGTACCCATCTCCCACTGCCAGGAACAGCAGACCCAAAAACACCCACAAAGCCCATCAGTACCGAACACATCTGTACTCCAGGCGGTGCAAGTATTGCTATCTGCTAGAGGCAACCCAAGAACTCTGTGATAGAAATGAAGTTAGTCTCATCTCAGGTGCAGCTGTGGTACCTCTCCCACCCTGTCAATGAGTGACAAACAGTTCTACCAAGAGATCTTATTGCTTTGGGTGACCCCTGCTCTCCCCTTACCCCTACAGGCAAGGCTGCTTCCACTCTGAGCCCCACAGACCTGCAGGAGCTCTCCTCAATGGCACAGCGGGCAGATCAGTGGCTGCCCTATGTTCTGCCCTCAGAGGGGCACTAGCTGTTTGCACTCCTTTCAGCAGTTCCTAGTAGTGCTGCTGAAAGTAAACAAGGGATTTTCTGCCTTCATCATTATTAGTAAGTCATACTGCCGTAGTATTTCAATTTCTGGCAATTTTTCTTCCCTCTCTACAAAACTCTAAATAGCAGCAATAGCAGCCAATGAGGTATCCAATTACTGTGCTGTATAATCATGAACATCATTAAGCATAAATAGCCTGTACCTGACAGGTGATAAAATGAGTAATAAAATACTTAGTGCTATGTACCACTGATAGCAATCAGATTTTTATATTCAGGCTATGATTCAAGACTTCGTATCCACTTCCAAGAAATATGTAGACTCAGCTTAAAATAACCATAGAAGCAATACTCTTTCAGTATACATTATATTGTATTAAAATCATCACATTCTATTTCTCTCTTCACATTATAAATGAATGGCCTCTGTTTTTTCATGTTTAGTATAACTGTATACTGGGCTTTATTTTTATTTTGAAAGAAGCTGTGAAAGCACTAAGTGAAAAAACAGTGAATAGGTGTTCTGAAATAAATTTTTTTAAAAAAATCCTTACTATATTTTTATACCTATCTATTCTTTTTTTTTTTTTTTTTTTTTTTTTTTTTTTAATCCCCTACATCTGGCAACACTGCAATATACAGGTTGCAGCCATAAAGGTTTATGATTAGAGTGATTTTTTTCTTCACTGCCCTCCAGAAGTCTGTTGAAATCCAGTGGTTGGCCACTAACCTATAAAATAAAGCTTAACTAATGCAATAGAGAATAATAAACAGTGGAATACACAGAAGGATGCACTGCTGCTGACTACAAGTTATACGTACTCTGAGACCACACAAAAACTAACTGCACTCATAGGTTGCAGTAGTTGTTTCCAGAAATGATGGGAAATTGTTCCTGTCATTGTATGTGATACTGGAAGACACCATCTAAATACCATATGTCCTACATGCCATCATCTTTCAAGAACTGTAAGTTCAATGAGACTCAAAGAAGCAGCACTGTTCTGGTATAGGAAATGATTAGACAGTTGTATTGGAGCAATTGAATCATGGCCTGAACCTCTGATTGATCACCCAAGGTGAGCACTGAGTCAGCCAGGGAAGCACAGGAGAAGGCAATTCACATGTGTGACCAGAAGGGGTGGAGCCTGGCTGCACTCTCCTAGAACCCATTTAAGGGCTGACTGCCAGCAAGGAAGGATCCCTCTCTCTGGAGATTGCTCCTTGTGGAGTTTCTTGTGAGTCTACAACACTAGTGAGCGCTTTTCTTTTGTCTCTGATTGTCTTTCCAATGTGATAATCTTACTAGCCTAAGTTCTCTGTATACTTATTTATTATATGATACATTCCAACATCTGTATACATATTGATCTTACACCAGTCTCGTCAGGAAGGAGAAAAAAAAAAAAAAAAAGACATTGGCATTGGCCTTACTGAAGTAAACTAGGAGAGGAACGTAACTGTCTATAATCTTTCGGGTAAGTTAAAAGCAGAGGGCAAGAAAGTCTACCCAAGTGATACTGAGGGAAGCTAAGGTCAAAATCAGACAAAGTTTTGGAGCAGAATTTTTAATTTCTTACTTGAAGTAATAATTTACCAACCTTTTGGAGAAATGTGATCAAGGATCCAGTCAGAAGACCTTTCGGTCCTGTCTTTTATGCTTACAGTATGTATGCTGATTTCTGTAAACAACCTTGGGAGTATTACAGGTAGGAAGAATATCTTGGGATGTTCTATAGAAGGAATTATGGCCTACTGAAAGTCCTGTTTCAACTGAGGAAAAAGATTTCAAGTCCTGCCTATTCTGAGGCATTTGGTGATTAAATTAAGTAGAAGTGGTTATGTAGATAAATAGACAGAAACCATCATGGAAGGGCTCACTAGAATTTGTATTAGATTCCATGGGAAACAAGTCATAGAACTTTGTCTTTCACATAAGGGTGTGTGGTTTCTCTTAATGAACTAATAGATGTAATTAGCTTATAACACATTAATTGCTGAGTGTATGAACTGAAGTGTGCACGCAGGAGGCTGGGTTTGCATATCAGGGCAGTATCTCTGTGAGACAGCAAGGGAGAAGCCAAGGCAAATGCTAATAACACACCACGTTGTCTAAATTTCATTCTTGATTTTGTGCAATGATGTGAATGCAGCATTATTCAATGGACTAAACAATCCATATACATGAAGTGTGCATTATGAGGTATGTAGTCATACGTAACTCACAAAAACATGCTTTATTGCTCTAAAAGAGAGAACAGGATGCGTTTGAGGGTTTTGCTTGCATGCATATTACTTCCACATAAACCACCGACACCTGCCATTCTTGCTAAAGCACTCGAGTTGTCAGTATGACAAAAGATGTTCGCAATTGTAAGCACGCTTCCTTGTTTTTGCAACAGACTATTACTTGGTTTTAATTTTTATTGTGCAGCTATGCACTAGTCCTTAGATGGCTTACTGCAAGGACTGGTATTAAACTGGACTGTCATTAGTTTATAGTCAGCATGACACTTGTAGCATGTTTTCCAACAACATCTGAGGAAAATTCTATGACCTTTGTGACATACAACTGTGTGGAAAAAGTGGTTGGGTGTCTGCTGTGAGGAAATTCTATCAGCTGGCCAGCAGCATCCATAATGACCAAGGGGCAGGTCTTTATCCTTGTTAAATCAAAGCAGAGAAGCCAGGAGCCATGGCAGAGGACCACTTTGCCCTCTCCACCTCCCAAATCTGCATTTATCTTTGTGTGAAGCCTCTGTGTCCTGTTGGATTTCCTGCCTCCACATACGACACCCACTCATCCTGCTGAGACTTGGATCACTGGGTCTGTAGGCACCATCCAGTCCTCAGTTGAGAAGCTACCATGAATAGCTAGCTGGCTGTAGAGTCATTGTCACCCTGCTCTATTTAAGCCTGGAATTCGTCTCATCTTACATAGTGTCATATGAACTTTTATTTTATTTACTGAAATAATATAAAGTGTATAATTATTAAAGTAAATATATCAAAATGGGATAGAAGTCTGAGGAGACTCATATTACAGCCTTTTTCAGTTCTCTTAAGTTGTCATGTTTGCTTAAGAAAAACATTGCTTTAAGTGTGGAATATGACCTTCACTGCCAGCTACAGGCAACAAAGCAGTATAATCCCAATTAACATTCTGCTCATCTATATATTTTTTTCTTCAAGAGAAATTTGTAATATTTCACAAGGTTTTACAGGAAGTGACAAATGAAGAAGAAATTTATCACCATCTACAGAGAGGAATGCAAAATGTGTTGGAAAACTATTGATTGCTCCAAAGTACATTGAATTAGTTCCAAACGTATCTATGCCAAATGATAAGCAACAATTTTACTCAACAATTCTGAGACATAACATTGCAGCATTGATTTTTTGAAAACAGAAACAATTATATTATGATAAACAATGGTTTAATGATAAAGAATGCTCCTATCTGGTTTAAATCACCTTTTTTATCTAGGCTGTACAAGCACGTAGAGGGAACAGTTATGGTTATGAAAGGAGATTAGTCAGTGACTCAAAGTTACTCATGCACTTAAATTCTGGTAGGCTAATGAAGAACCCTATCACTAAGGAAAATATACTAATAACAATTAATTTAAAGACTAGTTCTATATAAAGAATTTTACTTTTACAAAAATCTAGCCTCGGGATTGCTTCTTTGAGCTCAGCACTCTTCTATATCAGATACTTGATACAAACAGATACACAGCTGCTGCATAACCACTCTTCATGAGCAGTTCCTTCTGTCAGTTTGCTATGAAAGAGCTTGTCATGCTTGATTAGGCCTTGTTAAATGTTCAGAAGTTGATGAGCTTTGAAAAGATAAACATTACAGAAGCATTTTTCCTCTGCTCTTAAAATTAAATGGAAAATTTCCTTTAAAATGATAAATAAGTAAATAAATACATAAGGAGCCTAGAGAAGTTTTGCTTGCTTCAGCAAACAGCCTGCTCTCATTGCTGGGCCATGTGTTTGACATTTCTCATTCCAGGCTAAATAATCTCTCCACACATGCAGAAAGCTCAGCGAACAGGTATTCATGTGCTCTGACGGTAAATTCAGACGGTGACTTATCATTGCTTTAACAGCTCAGAACATGCACCCTGATCCTTATTCACCAAGTAACAGCATTGGCTGTACATACGATCTCAGCCGTAGTTGAATGCTGGTAGATTTAGATTAGAAAAATATGGTTATGTTTACAATGTACTCCAAACTGTGGTTCAGGCCTGAACTTGAATCCAAAACAATGCTGGGAATCACACACACACAGAATGGCCCAGGTTGGAAGGGACCTCAAAGATCATGAATCTCCAACCCCCCCCCTGCTCCCTAGCAGGGCCACCAAGCTCCACTTTTAATACTGTTCAGGCTGCCCAGGGCCCTATCCAACCTGGCCTTGAAGCCAATAATTTGGAATAGACCTCAAGATGGGCAACAAGATAGAAACAAGCCAGAAGTCAGGGCCTGCACTCAACCTCAGCACAAACTTAGATATTCACTCACTGTGAGTGTGAATGGCCCAGTTATTCCTAAATCCAATTCATTTATTCAGGTCATCCCAGGTAACCAGCGATAAGACAAGAGGTAAATAATGGTGTTAAGTTGCACCAGGGGAGGGTCAGGTTGGAAACTAGGAAAAAATTTTCTCAGAAATAGTGGTGTGGTATTGGAACAGGTTCCACAGGGATGTGATGGAGTCACCGACCCGGTGGTGGTGAGGAAATGCGGAGATGTAGCACTGAGGAACATGGTTAGTGGGCATGGTAGGGATGGGTTGGGGTCAGACTGGATGATCTCAGTGGTCTTTCACAACCTTTATGATTCAATCATTCTATGATTCGACATCACCTGTCCTAAAGAAAGGCAGGATCTGTGGGCAGCTGAGGGATGGTTGCTCCCAGATGGTAGGAAGACCACAGGGGGACAGGTAGGTCATAAGCACATCTCACTATAGCCACTCAGACCACGGTGGCACACAACAAGCATGCCGTGGTTTAGTCATTCTTCCATAGTCTAACCTCTTCTGAGGTGGAATAGTGATTTTTTTGCATGAAAACATGTGCTGTGTTTCTGCCTGCAACAAAATGTCTCAATTCCAGTCTACTGGAAGTTTTTCCCAGCTACTAAAAGTTTAAGCAATTTTTTCTTTCCATGTTTATTGTTTTTTCTCCGGAACAGTTTACGCAATCCCTTTTTCTTCCTCCTTTGCCCCAGTAATGCGTCTCTCAAGAGTACTGTTGTTACTGGCCTCGTATAAACTCAGATGTTCCAGATTCATCAGAAAAGAAATCAACATGAAGCACAAATATATTTCGTATGAAATTATGTAGAATACACTGTTTCATCTGGTGTTGATTTACAGATTTAAAAAACAAATCATATGAAGTTCTTAATATGTTCATTTGGAACAGCTCTAGACCCGCTGCAGCCAAACAGAGTGAATGCAAGCAATTATCCTGCAAACACCACTGCTGGATTCATCATAGTCTGCCTAAAATACAGCACTTGTAAAAACCAGCACTTTATAGGAACCACTATGAAATATTTCAAAGGATCTAGTCCTTATGTCACCGTGATAAAGAAAAAAGGTACAAAGAGGAAAAGACAAATATCATTATTCTCAGTGTGTTGAGAGAAATACTATAACTTTAAAAAATAACCAGGATAATGGTGGAGCACGTAACTGATTTATTAACAGGCTTTTCACTGTATCCATAAGGGCTAAGGAATACTTTGCAAACATATTATCAGAGGAGACAAGGGAAGAAATTGTTAACAGCTCTTATACCTCCTTCACCTTTAAGGTAGACTGAAATTCCATTTCACACATGCAAAGTTGTGGGACTGCAGGATTATGGAAAGGCAGTAATTTATTCATGCACAAAAACAAACAGTAAATTGGCACTTTTTACACAAAGTTTACATGAGATGATCTGAGAACACTTGATCTTGTCCCATTGCTGTGCTGGCAGTAAGACAGTAGGAGCAGGTGGTTTGCCCTGAGATAACTTCTCTACTTGTAATGCCAACATGACACAGCCAATGTGATTTCTGGCATTACGGTGATGTTTCAGCCTTTAAGCATGTATTACTCCTTATATAGCCCTCATTCTTCTCTCTATCATAATCTTTCAAAGACTGATATAAAACAAGTATGTCCAAAGTATGTGCACTTTCATTTCCGCTCGCAAGTTCTTAATAAATGAATCTAAAGATAAACTTATATTCACTTTGAAAAGCTCTGTTGGTGGTGGAATGAGTTGAAATGATGGCACCTCATGAATCTCACATAATATGGGGTAAACTCCTGGCCTGAATTAAGACAGCATACAATGAACCACATTATCACCTTCACATTCATCATAAAAATACAGATTTGGGGACTGAGATTTCAAAAGTTCTTGAACATTTGCTTGGAACTGGATTTTTCTAGCCCTTAAATTTGCTTGAAACCTGGACATAGTGAAAGAAGTGGTACTGTCAACCATCACATCATTTGTACAAACTAACCCAACTGATGATCCACTGAAGAAGGTCAGGAAATATTCTCTCAAGCCCTCCCACCAGTACAACGGATAGGATGATAATCACTGGTTATTAAACAGTAACAAAATCTTGATAATATCACTTACTACAGCTAAAACAATATGACATCACACCATGTTTTCATGAAACTGAGAGTAATTCAGGTTGGAAGGGAGGACTCAAGGTCATCTGGTCAAACCTTTGTACAAAGCAGGTCCAGTTAGTACAAGTTACTTAAGAGTAAGTCACAAGTTGAGATGAGACTTTGATATCTGTAAGGATTGAAACTCCAAAACTTCTCCAGGTCCCTATCCATTTTTTGACCTATCCTCATGGCAAATAGTTTTCTTCAGACATCTTACGAGGCTTCCTTTTGCTAATTGCACTCACTGCCTTTTGTCCTATCCCTGTGCAACTCCAAAAAGTCTCTCTCCTTGTCTTCCCTACTAACTTTCATTTACACAGGTGCAGCCCACAGTAACTAACAAATAATTCTCAAAACAGTATTTGTACAATCTCTTTTTGAATTTGTGTGTGATAATGCTACTTATGCCTTCTTCATATCACACTCTCACTCTATTTCCTCTGACTGAGCACCAGAATAGCAATTTAAGCTAGAAATTATTCTTTTCATGTCTTATTAAAACTGATTTCAGCTAGAGGAAAGTCTAAGTTAATTACATCCTGAGAATCAGGAAACAATTAACAGCTTTCTATTATATCACCTTGATTTGTACACTATACAGTTTTACACTTCTGCAGAAAAGGATGTGCAATTATCAAGAGAAGGATCTTTTTTGCAAGAAATGAAAGGAAATTGTTCTGCTGCAAACAATCAGCACTATAAATAATTCTTAGCTAGTATCTCTTCAGAAGTAATTTCCTTTATTTGCAATCCTATCTTTGAGTGATGTGTTGGCCATGTGCTGTCAGACTCTCTTCCCAGAGTGGATGTGCGTAAGTGTTGGGCTCTGAGTCCTCAGACAAGCTCTCACAATTTCAGCTTCGTGTGAATGTTCTGCAATGCTCATCTGAATTAAATTAAAAATGATTGTTTTTATGAACCCTGTTATAATTATGCCCAAAGTTTGGATTGCCTGCTACATCAGAGCTGAGAATGGCTTGTGAAAACACAAAGGAATACACTGCTGTAAGAATCCCCAGTGCTTTGAAGATACAAGTCACAATGTGAGGAGTCACAGATACAACATGCAAACACTTCTTTTTAACTCCTGCCAATAAACACATTTGGCCCAATATAGCAAGAAAATGGTGTAAACCCAGAGCCAGTAGATGATACAGCAATTCAGCTGAACAATAATGGGAACATTATGGCAATATACCAATTTTGGCAATAGCTCTCAGTGAGACAAACAAGGAAATAAAGGCAGGGAAAACTCCACAGTGCAAGGTGAAAGACCTCTGTGCAAGATGGCAGCTGTGTTCCTAAAGGATGGGAGAATCTTCCAAATCAGGTAGATTTTATGAGATCCATAAATTATAGATATGAGAGTGTTGATGCTGCTTTTCATCAGAAGACCTTTGGATTTCTCACCTCTGGGGCAGTCACAATTCTCCTCCAGAATATTTGTAATTCCAATTTCTCCCTATTATCTCGTATCTCAAGACTTGTTCTGTGCTTTGCCCTTGGCAAACATCATCTTGTTTGGCTCTTATCTAGCTGGAATACCCTTGGAAAGATAATTTCCTCAGCTCTTCATCTCAATCACATCGCCCATCTCCCTGATTTCTTCCATCTCCTCCTCCTCCTCTTCTGTCACATCAAACATTATATTACTGTGCTTATCTTTACTTTCAAGATCCCATCTCTGCTATCACCACCTCTCAAGCAGTGTTGGCTTCTGCTCTAGCTGTCCATTTGGTTCCATCTTTGCAACAAGGTTTTAAATCTTCAAGCAAGGAGCTTCTGCTTGTTGTCTCAACAGGAGACACTCCCACCCAAACATCCACAGAGATATGGATGCAGTGCCCCAAATCCTACCCAGCACTGCTGTGATCTCTACCAAAAAGCATAACAACTAGTGATGTGCAGAAGCTGTACTTCCAGAACAATAACCAGCAGTTTCACAAGTCATGTTCTCTCTGCACACACCTGTATCCATTTGCTATCCCTTCATTTTACACTTGGACTATAAGCAATATGGGAGTGAGGCCATCGTTCCATCTGCTGCATTGTGCCTTGCACTGCTCTGGGATGTCATCTTCAGGATCCCCAGTATAAATGGGCTTTTATTCTTTCTAGTACTGAAAATCAGCAGCATGTGATGAGACAGGCCAAAAGATATGTTGTCCATCCAACAGCAGTGTATCATGACCAGAGGATGTCTGTCCAGCTGCAGGCATTTGTTTGAAGTATCAAACAAATCAAATATGGAATCTCTCATGTTCACGGAAAATTCTGAAAAAGCAGCTGAGCCTAGGATCTCACCTTGAGCATTTTGACATTTTAAGTTCCAATTGTAATAGGGAGCTACTGCCAATGACTGGATAAAATCACTGGTTAGCAAAGTGCACAGTTTTATTTGTCAGAATAAATATAGCAAAATAGGGTCCCACTCTGATTTCAGGTACATTTCCAGCGTTTTTTGGCAATAATCTTTGCTTCTTGCTTGGCCTCCTCTGCCGAGCTATTAAGTGAAATGCACTCAGGAAGAGGTTTAATAAATTCTCAAGATGCCACAAGGTAAGTAGGACATAGCAAGGTAAAAATGGGCAAAAAGAGTGAAAAGGGTCACCTGGCCTGGCACAGCTGTATCATAGTTCAACTCCATCAGAAGTCAATAGGATTGTGGAGTCTCTGGAGCTGCTCACCTCTGACTCCAGGCCAGCTGAATTTCTCCCTTGTACTGTCATTGGCATTGGATATCTGGAAAAACTTTTTCTCTGAAAAAATGTTCAGGCATTGGAATGGACTGCCCAGGGAGGTGAGAGAGTTGCCATCCCTGGAGTGTCGAAGAAAGGTGTAGATGTTGTACACAGGGACGTGGTTTAGTGGGCAATGTTGCTGGTAAGTGGACAGTTGGACTAGATGATCTTAGAGGTCTTTTCCAAACCTTAATGATTCTGTGATTCTGAGACCACTGTAACCTGGCTGAGCTCCACAGGCTGCTCACCATAGGGTCAAATAAGCACTACTGCAGCCCTCCAGCAGAGCAGGAGACCGACTCCCCTGCCCTTTTCTGTGGCAGCAGCCTGACACACCAGCTCAATTCTGCTGTAAAACCCACTGCCGACAGCCCCTGGTGTTCCACACAAACCAGAGAGCTCTCTTCTTGCAAAACCCTGTGACACAGCTGTGGTATCTCATGTTATCACCCACACAATTGCGAGGAAATGAAGAATTACAGCTCCCTTATGGAAAAACTAGCTTCTGTACTTGCTTTGAATTATGAAGCCCAAACAGGCATATTTTTTAATTTTTTGTTAAGTGCACCTTTGATACCTGTATGCATTTACTGGACTGAAGCACTCATAAGAAATAAACTAAGAAGACTACAAAATTATAGAGCTGATAATGAAGATGGAAGCTGCATTCTGAAGCAGTGCTGTCATACTGGTAGCATTGTGATGTGCTGGTCTTACAAACTGCATAGTATAATTTGTAATATATACATCAACATTTGACTCTGTTCATGCACAACACCAACAGGAGCACAGAAGTAAAGCTAAAAACCTTGAATGAGAAATAAACCAAATAGAGTGCCAACAAGTGGTTTCTGGGCCACCTGTTTCTTCTTTCCATCAGGCACTTAAACTCAACCTTATTTTTATAGTCCATCTTCCACAGAAGTCTGAAGTTAGGAGATAGGAATCAAGCAAATATCTGTCCTCAGTTGTGTGGAGGCAAATGAAGAATGGAGGGGGTGGCCAAGCAAACCCAACAGTGGCTGTATGGTGCCTTCTCTCTGTCCCTGACCATGCATTTCTGTCTGCTTCCTTCCCCAGCACTGGCACTGCGTGCTGAGCCTGTTCAGAAAGTTAATCTTTTCTCACTTCCTTGCAACTGATGTAATTCCCTGAACTTTGGATCCCATGGACATCAGTGAGAAGTGTAAAGGAAGCAATAAGAGCAGGGTAGAGGCAGCCTGCAGATAGATCTGCTGTATCAGAAAATCACAGTAGCTGAGTGAAACGGTGTAAGATTGTTTCTCCCCCCATGCTTCTCCAGAAAAAGCTTTTATGTGGTCATGTGGTGAATCAGTTTGTGAAGACTCAACGGAAAATCCAACAAAAAGCCCTTCTGATCACTGCCACAGTGCAGGTCACCATGTGGGGACGATCCAATGTTGTTTAAGCCAGTCTGAATGAAGTGAAGCCTCAAGCAGGGAACTAGCACTACTGATGGCCACTGCCTGGAGGCTCCTCCAACTTCACAGGCTCCTTCAGAGCCTGACTGACCCTCTGGGCTTCCTTTTCCCTTGCTCTGTGCTTCCATGAAACTTGTTCCCCCTCTATGCTTCAGAATTTTCCAAAAATGAAGGACCACGGCTGCACTTTTTTACACTTCCACTCCCACTCTCCTGGTGTGTGTGCACTCTCCTGGCAGTGCAGTTTTAAATACTTTGTCCTTCTTTAAGATCACTGCTATTCTTTCTGCTGCAAGAAACAAAGGCACTTTCACAATACAGTCATGTCTTCTTAAGGCCATAAGAAAAAAAGTGAGGTTCAGGACAAAGGACAATCCTGCAAACAAATAAAAACAACAATAACAAAAAACTAGCACAACTGTTGCTGATATTTGATATGAAATTGATTTAAAACTCCTCACCTTTCCTTCTGCTGAGGCAACCTGCCTTTGCAAAACTGCCTCACCGTACTATTCATAATACTATGTCTTATGAAACCTCTGTAAGTAAGGACTCTTGTTAAGGTTTAAGCTGTTTTTAAATCCAATGGTTTACACATCAGAATTGTTTAGAATGTGTATTTCTATGCCCTGCTCTTGTTTAAGGAAAACCAGCAAGCCAACATGTAAAATGTGGTTCACCCAATGAATGCCAGCACTTCTGCTGAGATCTCCAGCTTTGCAGTTCCCATCATTAAGACTCTGTTATTATTAGCACCTCACTGCAGTTTCTCTTCAAAGACTGCTTCTATACTTTGTTTTGTGTTGCTTTTTTATGGGATGTACTCTTCTTTCAAGCCTAGGCACCTGTTTATGTTCTCACCACAATTTTCATTCCATCTGCCAATTCTTCACTGGTTTAACCTCTTCCCACAGAAGTTTGAATAGGTGATTGTATTCAACCCTTGCCTTCAACACAGAACAATTAACAGCAAATGTGGCCACAAAAAACAAGCTGTGCCAGGAAGAGAGAAGCAAAAGAGTTGACCACAAAGCAGAGGTTTCAAATATAAACAGCAGAATAAGCAGTAAGAAAGGTGGAAGGGTCTGGCCCTTTGGGAGGGACTGCCTGTTTCTGAGAGCAGGCCCTAAGCCAGGAGGTGTCTCCAAGCCAGCACTCAGCGCCTGGAGAATTGATAGTGGGAATGAAGAAGCCTATGGCAGGAGGTCAACTGGACTGCAAGAAGCTCACATTTGCTGCTCTGACAGTATCCTTCAAGTTCTTAAATTTTACATCACAGAAAGCACTGAAATTCTTACATTTTTACACTTCAAAAAGCACCAGAGTCTACAGATAAAAGGAATAGCTTGATTGGCATGTAGCGCACAGATCACTGCCTCGTCCTTGTCCATTTATCCAACAGCAAAAGCTGGCTGACCTCTTTCCTGGCTTCAGCCAAGTCTTACTCTACAGATGTTACTCCGGAGGGAGAAAGGAGTGGGTTCTTTCTCAAACACTGTCCCCAGAGCTTCCCCCATCCCATTCCATCCCACACCATCCTGTCCCATCCCATCCCATCCCATCCCATCCCATCCCATCCCATCCCATCACACGCACTGTAAGTTTTGCATCTCCACACTGCAGCGGTACTTTTTTCTGTGCTTTGGGGATGTCACTCTTAGGCTCTGTGTTTGCTGCAAAAACCTGCCACAAGCTGTGGCCAAGATTTGTGTTGCAAGAGCTTTATCTTCCTTCTGAGCACACAGTGCCTACCCCTGCAGGGATTTGATGAATAGCTTGAATTCCTAGGCGCTATCACTATACAAATAGTAAATAACAATGACAAGCGATAGGAGCACTCCTGTCATGCTGCCAGCCTATGGCTGCTGCCCCCACAGCAGTTGGGGCTGTGCACTACGCGCAGCACACAGCAGAGTGAGGCTGACTATGGAATATTAATCCTTCCTTCCCTGAACAAGCATCGACATCAGAGCAGTCTCCTTTACCTGTACATAGGCAGTTCCTATAATCTAAAATAAATAAAACCCATGCTTGCACACGCTACACATACAGTACCCTTTGCTTCCTTGCTAATCTCTGCTAACCTGAGACAGAGGTTAATGATTCACTCCATCTGGAATGGAATACACAAAATATACAGCCCAAACCACTCTTACAACATCCGCCTTACTGTGTACATAGAGCAAGAGTGATCACTGTTTGCACACGCATTGTTAGCTACTTTAACTCAGAGCCGCTGACTGGAGCAACTCAATTATTGAAACAGGTTAAGGGAAAGACCCTGAGCAAATGATAGCCTTCCATCTGAATTTACAGAAATGCTGAAAAACCAGAAATTTTACAGAAAAACAGGAGAAATTGACATTCCTGGCCCAGGAACCTTAGGTACATATACGTATGTGTATATATGTATGTATATGTACACACACCTGTATCATAGAATCATAGAACATTCTGAACTGGAAGGGATCCATAAATTATTGACCATTGAATCATATATGTATATGGCACCACCGACATAAAGTTAGTACAAACACACAAGATTCCAGGACATGAGAAGGTGCATCGGATAACAGAGGTTCTAGAAAAATGGAATGTATACATTTATAAAATTAATTTACCTGAGTTAAAATGTATAACTAAATGTGTTATGATAGTACTGATTTAGCAGAAAGCTTATTGATTTCAAAGAACTCCATTTTGCAACCTTCCCAATCTTCACTTTGAAGTCCTCCTTTCCTTTCAGGGCGTTCCTCTGGTGGAATTTCACAGTGAAGACTGCCAATTTTTTGGCTGCTTGATTTTGGAAAACAAATTAATGACAGTGAAATTAGTTGGACAGAAAGCTTGGGAGCACTTTGTTCCACAAAGATCTGATGATATAACCTTCCATGACTTATCTGCCCTGAAGAAGTAAGCAGATACAAGCCTTCTCAAGTGAGACAAATGAAAATTAGTTTATCAGGGTCAGTTTTGAGTCCAATTAGGAAGCTCTTCGCTAATGGAAATGCAGCCACTGGTGGAGAACTAAAGTTGGTGCAAGAACGTGGCGCAGGGGGTAAAAAAGTACATACAGTACTAGATAGGCTTAGGAAGATCACAAAATCTAACCTCAATGAATTCTATCTCCAGATGTGGCATATAAGATTGATTGATATCTGACGATCACTCTGAACTTGTCTGTAGGGGAAGTGACCCCTGGGTAGTTCTGTATCTTAACTGCTCACACTCCTTTTAGTGCGTCTCTATACTGTCACAGTTGTGCATCACTGGAGTGTTAATGCTGTTCTAAGGACAGTGATAGCACTTGATAAAGTATGTAACAATATGCTTAATATATTTCTATGATACACCAATACATTAATCCCATGATCACTTGATTGCAGTTCTCTAGTAACTGTTACTGCTATGCACCACTGGGTTAATTGCATCTTCGAATGCCAATGAACTTTTGACCCTTACTAGAGTGAAAAAGGTTGACTGTTTACTGCTTCAAATAAGAAAAAAGTTTATGGACCTGTAAGTGCTATCATACTGCAGAAGTTAATGACTCTGATAGTTATGCACTCTAATGTATTAAGAAGTTTTCGTAAGTGATAATGAAGCAAGACCCATGGAAGACCACTGAGAACTGATACTTGACGTTTCTCTCCCAGCTTCAAAATTTACATCTGTCACATAAAACCTCTTTTGTAAAACAAAAGTCACATGCAAACTCTGATAATAAGGCAAACAAATTTCTTTTGAACCATATCTTACATTTTGTCTCTCCAAGAAGTACATAAGAAACATGTTTCATTTTTCCCTAAGCAGAAAGAAAGAAGACGCTGAACTATAGGTACTACTCACACAAAGCCCGTCTAAAAGCTTCCTAACTATTTATTAAAACAATTAACTGAAGTGTTAATTGGGAAGGTGCTGCCTCACCTATAAGCTTGTGAAAAAGGCACATTCAAAAATCTGCTGAGAAGAAGCACTAAATATCATTACAGTTACACCGAATTCAGAGAGCTGCAACGTGTACACAAAAGCAATTTCTAATAAAATAAAAATAAAAAATAAGTGCTTTTTTTTTCTTGCTCTTTGGTCAACTGATGCCTGAAGACAACCTGAATGATGGCTTACATTTATAAGAGAAATGAGAGACTCTCAGAAGATATAAGAGTTCAACAGCAATCTGGGATCAAGAAAAAATTAGTTGCTGAGTCAACTAATTATTATCAGTCAACTCTGGCTCTAAGACAGGCAGTCAGCAAGTACATCAAAACATTCCTGTTGGAAAAACCACTCTTGGTTGCCAGCTGTCTAAGTCACAACTAAGTCACAGAATCACTGAATCACCAAGGTTGGAAAAGACCTACAAGATCACCCAGTCCAACCATCCACCTATCACCAATAGCTCTCACTGAGCCATGTCCTCCAACACAAAATCCAAACGTTCCTTGAACACCTGCAGGGTTGGTGACTCCACCACCTCCCTGGGCAGCCCATTCCAGTGCCTGACCACTCTTTCAGAGAAGTAGTATTTCCTAACGTTCAGCCTAAATTTCCCCTGATGCAGCTTGAAGCTATTCCTATCACCAGTTACATGAGAAGAGGCCGACCCCCAGCTCACTACAACCTCCCTTCAGGTAGTTACAGAGAGCAGTAAGGTCTGCCCTGAGCCTCCTCTTCTGCAGACTGAACAATCCCAGCTCCTTCAGCCTCTCCTCATAAGCCCTGTGCTCCAGACCCCTCACCAGCTTTGTTGCCCTTCTTTGAACCAGCTCCAGGGCCTCAATATCTTTCTTGCAGTGAGGGGCCTAAAACTGGACACAGAACTCGAGGTGCGGCCTCACCAGAACTGAGGACAGGGGAACAATCACCTCTCTGCTCCTGCTGGCAACACCATTCCTGATGCAAGCCAGGATGCCATTGGCCTTGTTGGCCACTTAAGCACAGTGTTGCCTCATGTTCAGCCGAGCATCAATCAGTACCTCCAGGTCCATTTCCTTTACACAGTCTTCCAGCCACTCTGCCCCAAGCCTGTAGTGTTGCCCAGGGTTGTTACGGTCAAAGTGCAGGACATCTGGCCTTGTTGAACCTCATTCCATTGGCTTCAGCCCAGCGATCCAGCCTGTCCAGATCTCTCTGTAGGGCCTCGCTACCCCCACTTGTGCTGGGCTGGGATTTTCCTTCAAAGCCTTTCTGAATTTGCTGGAAATTTCCCTGAGTCAGGTTGGAGCATCTTGCTGTGGGAGACTTGCAGCTCTGTCTGCAGCTATGGTCTGTCCATCCATCCTTGGCTGCGTGAATGGAGGACAGGCGTGGGTCTGTGATGGGAGGGAGCTTCCTGTGATGACCACACCAGTTCTCTGCAGGGTGCCTTTCAAACTGTCTGTGCCTCTTCTTGTGTTTTGTGTCCTCATTCTGCATGTACTCTGATTTGCAGTGCTAGCAAGACTTTAATTTTTCTGCCAAGCAGTACTGAAATGGGCACAACATGTTGCCTTCTGCTGGCAGGGAAATGAGTCTAGAATTGCCCCACTTCAGATAAAACCACGATCAATTTCAGTAGTGCTGTTACACACACCCCTTGGATTACATGTCTAGCTGTAACTATCCTGGGCTGCATCAAAAGAGGGGTGACCAGCAGGGCAAGGGAGATGATTGTCCTCTACTCTGCCCTCAGAGGCCACACCTGGAGAACTGCATCCAGCACAATAAATATGCAGAGCTGTTGGAGCGGATCCAGAGGAGGGCCATAAAGGTGATCAAAGGGCTGGAGCACCTCTCCTGTGAAGAAAGGTTGAGGGAGTTCAGCTTGTTTAGCTTGGAGAAGTCTCCGAGGAGACTTCATTGCAGTCTTCCAGTACTTGAAGGGAGCTTACAAGCTGGAAGGGGACTGATTTTTTACACAGTCTGATAGTGACAGGACAAGAGGGAATGGCTTTAAACTAAAAGGGGGGAGATCTAGGTTAGATGTTAGAAAGAAGTTCTTTACTCAGAGGATAGTGAGACGATAGAAGAGGCTGCAGAAAGGTTGTGAATGCCCCATCTCTGGAGATGGCGTGGTTGGCAACCCTGTGTGTGGCATGGATCTAGATAATCTTCAAGGTCCCTTCCAAACCAAGCCATTCTAGGATTATATGACTACCCAAAGCACCATGGCCGAGGCACTTCCCTTCAGACACATCCATAGAGGATGTACTGCATGCCCAGTCCACAGGCTGCACACAGGCAGGTGTCTGAAGGTGGGCTGAGGCTAGTAATGGCACTCCATGTCTCCAGGAAGACAAACACCACACACTCCTTCTGAGCACAAGTTTCTTCAGGAGATCATTCTTCAGATCATTTGTAACCTATTAAGGACATCCATATTGCAGCCATTCACAAATGAAAGAGCTCACCACTGAACAGCCATAGGGGGTAAAAAGTGTAGCTGAGCTAGGGAAGACTTGATGTGGGGGCAGCCGGTGCTTCTAGGCAGCCCCAGAGGTCTGTCCCCTTGCAGAGCTATCAGTGCCTGGAGAGCCCTCAGCCAGACCATGCCCATACAACCACTTAACCTTCTCATTCTAGTCTTCTGAGGCTGCTATAGGGTCTGTCCTGAAGGGCCACACTGCTGGGATCAGGGAGTCTTCAGCTTTGTTTCATTGCTACCAGCCTGGTAACTAAAAGGCCTATCAAGACCCAAACTTCAGAAGTCCTCACCTTAAAAAATCTGTTCCTATTAACCAACAGAAAGAGTTGGTAAAGTATTTGCTTAGCCAGCTGCTGGCTTTAGAGGCAGAGGACCTTACCAGATGCGAAAATTTACCATATCAGCTAACCTACAGCTCAAGGTCCTTTATTTTTCACCCATGAACCACAGACCAGAATTTACATCTCAGCCTCATCTCCCATCTTTGGTCAGTTGCTGCTGACCAAAGCTGCTGTGTGACAGCCCGGTGCCAGCACCAGGTGCTGCAGTAGCGAGCTCAGCCCTCACTGCATAAAGAAGTCACAACCAAGGAGGGTCACACAGCAAGCAGGCCACAGAAATGGGCCAGTGAGACAAATGAGGCTGGGGTGAGACAAGCAATAGGACTTTTAAAGAGTCTTAATCAAGCAGCTATTACAAGCATCTGCATTTAGACACATGTTGTTTAGTCTAGTAGAAGAGTATTTATACCTACATTTTCTTATTTATATGTAAGCAACACCATGCTCAGTTTCATCTTACACTTTACTCCCAAGTTATGCGTTCATCTTGCAGCATGCAACACCTGCCCATGTGCACTTTCACCCAAATACACACAGTCACCTGTCCTGCTGCATCACTCCCAAGAGGGCTTATCTGGCATTTGCAAGGATCACTAAGAATAGAGTACAGTACATTTCCTTGAATGCGCGACTGTTTTGATTTTCTATCGTCTGTTTGTCTGCCCCAGAGGCTTCTGAGATAACCAAACTTTGATCTTGAAAGCCCTCCATGTTCTCATTTAGCATTAACAATTATACACTTATCTTGGACAAGAAAAGGGAAACTTTAAATGCACGGTTAGCCAAAACTTGTCTACCAGCCAGTTTTCTGTCATCTATTCTGCAGCTGTTACTGTTTGGAAAACCCTTGCATAGAGCATCCCAAGAGAGAAACAGAACGAAGCTACCAGAGGTAAGGGAAGTTAGATGTTTTAGGGTGCAGTTTCCCAGGACAGCTCCAGCTGATTCAATAGATCCCTCCTGCCAGAATGGGAGATCTGCTTCTTCCCCACCACCTCCCTTCCCTCCTTCTAGCTCCATATTCCCACCACACACCCTCATCTGTTTTGTGAGATGCTGGCAGTCATCATCTCACAAATCCAGCGTGCTCACTAGGTGGCCACAATGGAAAGGTGCAAGGATGTGAGCTGGCACTGCATAGGACTACAGAACCATGGGCAGGAGGGGAAGGGGAAGCAGATCTCTTCTGCAGTAGCTAGGTGTTAATGGAGGCTGTGCTATCAAACCAGTCCAGTGTGATCTAGGCCACTTCCGAGTACTCATGAGGGAATGCCCATAGGTAACTTCATAAGACCAAGATGGGGAATAATTACTTAGTAGATGATCTTGGCCAAAAATAGCATCATATTTAATTACCTTAATAAAATTAGGGACATGGTTTAGAGAGCAAGATGGTGATGAGTCAACACTAGACTAGATGATCTTAGACATCTTTTCCAACCTTAATGATTCTATGAAATTATAAGTGTCATCCTTGATTGTGACAGTAATAAGCTGACTGTGAGAGCCAGATTTGTTGAAGTTCTTCCATCCTCTCTTTAGGCAATGATTGCAAAGCTTTTGTTTTTACATTTAACTTAAAGGAATACAGAATGTCTTAAGTAGATCTCAATAGAAATTTTGTATTACAATTGAATATTCAGCTTTTTGTAAGGTGAGTTGGAAGTTGTAGGAGTTTTGTCAGCACTTTAACAAACTTCTTAGTACCAAGTCCACCCTACAAAGCCTGCATGCTGTTGTGTCCCAAACAGACTGCCAAGGAAGGTGGTGGAGTAACCATCCTTAGAGGTGTTTAAGAAACCTGTAAATGTGGCACCAAGGGACATGGTTTACTGGGCATGGTGTAATGGGTTGATGGATAAAATAGATCTTAGTGGTCTTTGCAACCTCAATGATTATATTATGATCCTTCACCCCAGGTTTCATTTCAAGCTGCTCAGATGAAGAATCTCAAGTATGGAGAAGTACTTGAGCCAAACCACAGAGATGTGTACTGCCCGAATACGGCTGTCACTGCTGTGCATTGCACCGTGCCAATGGTGCTTGCCATGTCAATGCTAGCAGCACCGATGTCAGTGCCTGTTAGCAGCAGCAGGGATGGCACCTGCCCAATCAAGCAACATTGCTACTGTTTTGCAGTGTTGGTCTGGCACCTGAGCAAAAAGTTCAAAGAAAATTCAAGCAAAAGCCACTGAGCACATCTTTTTCCATTCTCTTCCCAGTAACACATCTAACACACAGTAATAATAATGGGATATTTCCTCCTGAATCTCAATATTCATTGACAAGCCGAAAGCCTTACAATTCCTAGTCTCCTCCGTAGTGGATGGGTTCAGACTGAACCGAACACATCCCAGAAATTAAAAATTAACTGAGTCAGGCGTTGCAGTTAACAGTTTCGGCGCCACACAGCCCCGCTCTCCCCGCGGGGATCCCTTCATCTGCGGCGACATCGCAGCGGTCCGGGGGTTGCGGGCTGCGAGCAGCGGGGCCGGGCGGGCAGCGGGGCAGGTGCGGCTTCCAAGGGACGCGTCCTCACTCCCTCCCGCCGCCCGCCGGTACCCCGGTCCCACAGCACAGCCCGGGCAGGGGTACGGCACCGCTTACCGCAGCTGCTCGCCGGTCAGCAGGACCTCGGCCATGTGCTCCAGCTCGGTCGCTTTCTGCTGCATGCTGCTCATGCCCTCCTCCATCGCCGCCGCCTGCGGGCACAGCGCCTCGTGCTGAGGAGAGCGGGCTCCGGCCCCCTCTCTCCCTCCCCCCTCCCCACCCCCCCGGCCTCAGCTGCCGCCGCTGCAGCCCCGATCCCCCTCTCGTGGCCGGGGTCGCCGGCTGCCTTCCCCCGCCGCGCTCACCTGGAGG
>NW_024884253.1:12118384-12129340 GCF_019232065.1 Centrocercus urophasianus
CCCCCCCCGGCTGTCACACGGCAGGGAGGCGCCGGCAGCCCCCGGTACGGGAGCGGCTCCGGGGGTGCTGCGCTGTGCCCCGTGGCCCGGCTCTGGGCTGCGCGGAGCCGCCCCCGGCCGCGCTGTCCTCGCCGCTGCCTCCCGCCGCTCGGCTCCCTGCGCATCAACCTGCGGCCCGCTTCTCACACATCGTCCCCGTAACCCCGCACCTCTTTGTCCCTCTGGCGACGGCGGCCGCTGAATTCCTGGGGGCTGAAAAGCGCTTCTCGCAATATTCGGTCTTTGAGATGGGAAGTGCGAGGTCATGAGCACCCTTTGTGAGCGCCGCTGGCAGAAAAAAGCACCAGAATGGAAACAAGTCCAAGGCCACTTCTGCAGTGGTCCAAGAAGGGTTTTCATTTACAACAACACATAATTAAGATACACCTTGATCGTGCACTCATTGCGCTTCTTTCTGCCTGCACACACTGTGTGCATGGCAAAATGTATCTGCTTCATATTTGCAGTATTCTCATAGTTAGATGACCAAGACTGTGGTTTCAGAACAAGGATAAGCATTAACAAGGAATCACGTGAAGGAATTGAACTCAGTGTAAACCAGGCTGAAAAGAAAGAGGAGGTGGATCTCCAAACACCCCGTGTAGATTTACAGTTTTTGCTACCAAACGAGGTTCTTGATTAAAATAATAATAATAATAACTAGGAGTCATGGAAAAAAATGGACAAGTAGTTGGAAAATAAGTCCAAGGAGGGTTAGTAAGCAGACGACAGCCACATCCAGCTGAGGAAATTCTCTGCTAAAAATAATTGGAAGCTAGGAGAGCACTTGCAAGAAGTTCCATATGTGCCTTCTCTGCTGTTCCCTAGCATTTGTTCACAGCCACCTGTGAGGTGAATATTGGATCAGGTGCACCTCTGGTTCAGCCCAGCACAGTCTCTGTAGGGAATGTCTCAGTGTGTCTGAAAGAACCCTCCTGACTAATGGGTGGTGGGTGAAGCAAAACTGAATGCCTTCATGTTGATCATAGAATGGGCCAAGGAGGGAAGACTTAGGAGTGCAAACACTGCAGCTTGAGTTTGTCTCTTGTCAATTTGGAAGACATACATTTATGTCAATACTTGCAAACACCCTCTAATCCCACTCGTACTATAAGTACATGAAGTACACCTTCATGGAGCTAGAAATAAAAAGGGAACTGAAAAAATCATCTCATCTGACCTTATATTTCGGATCAAGAATTTGCACAGTAATTTGTATCAAGCATTTTATCATGTGGCTGAAACAAAGAAATCTCAAGAGAATGTTATTGTACATTTATGTTATTGTAGGGCTTTATCTCCTGAGTTTGGCTGATTCAGCTGTTTCCCACCTCTAAAAGGGGGAAATTCCACCCCGCTCAGCTCTGGCTGCACATCCTTGCAATGGATCTTATGCTGGTTTCCACACTTTCAGCACCTCTGCTGCAATTGAATTTGCTAAGTGGGCAGAGAAGTCCACAGAATGAGGCTAGTTTCTTCTGGGCCAGTAAGCAGAGCTGTGCAGGTGGCTGTGGATCTCATGGGGCTGGAGCTGACACAGAGGGGGAGTGGGCCTGGGTGGCCGAGGGCAGGAATAGAGAGGAGGAAGAGAGAGAGGAAGAAGGGGAAGAAGCTGTCTTTCGGCAGTGACAAGCCAGCAGCTTGATTCAGGGTGCTTGTGGAATTGCAGCATGAAACACATTTATTTCCTTGCATATCAGATTATTCTCGCAAGTCAGTGCAATTTCCTGTGCTTAATTATTTAATGCTCATAGGCTGCCATGTTTGCCTTTCCACACTGATATCCCATTTGTAATTTGTTCCACATGTTCACACTGAAATATCTTACAGCTACAGTGTGCTTCAAAGGAAGGGATTAGGTATCAATCATTCCAAACCTGATGTCTCTCCTCGACAGTTAGCTGACATAACCCCAAAGGATCACATTTCAGAGTCAAGAGCAAGAATTAAGCTACATAAATTGACCTGTTTGGATGTTTCTAGCTTGTATGTTTTTAATGCACAGACTGCTATAGAAACATGAGATCTAGCAAAAGATTAAACTGTTCTGGTCCCCCTCCCAGGGCAGACTGACCTACAAGACCCTGACACAGTGCTGAGAGCTGAAAAAGCACATGAGATCCTTACAGCAAGGTTACTTAGAAGGAGAAAGTCTTTCCTCAAGGTAAACTTTGGGAATCATATGAATATATACACATATATTTTGTATAAACATAGGAATAATTTCAGGAACTGCTGTTTATTTTATATGTGAATGCATACTTGGATTTTACCTTAGTGTGACTGCAGTTAAGTGGTAAGAGTTGGACTCAGTGATCCATATTAATAATAGAATCATAGAATCACCAGTGTTAGAAAAGACCCCCAAGATCATCCAGTCCAACCATCCACCTTCCACCAATATTTCCCATTAAACCACTTCCCTCAGTACAACACCTAAATGTTTCTTGGACACCTCTGGGGATGGTGACTCCACTAGCTCCCCGGGCAGCCTGTTCAAGTGCCTGACTGCATTTTTGGAGAATAAATTTTTCCTAAAATCCAACTTGAATCTCCCTGGCACAACTTGAGGCCATTCTGTCTCATCCTGTCAATGCTACCTGGGAGCAGAGGCAGACCCTCACCTCACCACAGCCTCCTTTCAGGAAGTTGTAGAGAGCAGTGTCTCTCCTGAGCCTCCTCTTCTGTGAATGGACAACCCCAGTTCCCTCAGCCACTCCCCATAAGATTTGTGCTCCAGACCCTTCACAGCTTTTCTTTCTCTGGACATGCTCCAGGACCTTGATGTGTTTCTTGTAGTGATGGGCCCAAAACTGAACACTGTACTCAAAGTACAGCCTCACCAGAGCTGAGTACAGAGGGATGATCACTTCTTTGATCCTGCTGGCTGCGCTGTTTCTGGTACAAGCCAAGATGCCATAAGAATCCTTTCCAAGTTGAGATATTCCATGATTCTGTGATATTAAGGTAGCTAGCTAAGGTTAAAACATTCCTCATCCAAAAGTGTGTCAAACCTTTGAGCTGGAGCCCAGCGACATCTTAAAACTCATCCTCCACAACATCCAGAGTAACAAGAGCTGCATATGTCTGGTTGAGAGTTGGTAGCACAGGCACTGGGGAAACTCAAGTCTTCCAGTGGTGGTGACAGCAGAGGCTCTCTGACATACAGCAAGGGACAAAGCCACACATTTGAACCCCAGAGATCGTGGCACTGAGACAGGACCCTGTATTCAGGTTTAAAAGCAATTCTAGTGATTTGCGTAAATTTTCTTGTTGCATTGAGTAAATATACAAATGGTAAAACATGAATGCCTACAAAGTGAAATGAGAATATTGCTTTCAGAATTTATAGAATATTACATCTGTGGCCTAAATTTTGACTTGATAAATTAATTTAAGATTAGATAAACTAATTCCTTAATCCAACTAATTAATTTAATGCAAACTTAATTTAAAGTGAGACATTCATATGAACAATTTACCAGTGTTCTTATGTGCACTTCTTCCTTCTGTGGCATTGTTCACATAAGATTGATCTTTCATTGCTGGGATGACTAGAGCTTTTGAAACAGGAAAATGATGGAGAAATCATTAAGGCATTGATTAAGGTGTTGATTATCGCACGCAAAAGATGGTGAAGCACTTCAGGGATAAAAGGCATTGGCAGACGAGCTGTTCGATTGGTTTGCTGTTCTTGTTTTCCTAACATATTTTGTGTAAGAGCCATCACATTTAAAAGTACCTGGTTCTTCTCTTACTCAAGAAGACAGAAAAACATATGGTTTGGGCCTTTAATTGGTCTCCCTTCTAAGCAGATTTTGCAACTCTGGAAAAAGGAGTGTGTGTGTGGTTTCATGTGTTTTTTTGTTTGGTTGTTTTTTGGTTTTTTTTTTTTTTTCTATATTCCCATGCTTATTTGCAAAGAGATCTCATTTGTCTTTGTGTTTCAGCCAGTTAACTTCCTTAGTACCAGAGGTCTGGCAAAGGAAAGCAGAGAAACTACCAGGTATTGTCCAGCCTGCCCTCCTCTTTTCATGCTATGTATAATAGTATTTCCCATTCTTGGCAGTGCACAGATTACATTCACTGCTGTTCATTTGCTGCTCTGAGCTTGAACAATTTAAGTTGTCTGCTAGAAACTGGTTAGAAGAATCAGTGTTTGTATGATTCAAAGGGCTGAATGCATCTGGCCAGGCTAATTTTAGTCTTGTGATAAACCACAGGAAAAGTCAGCAAGTTTTCACACACACACACCAAAAAAAAAAAAAAAAAAAAAAAAAAAAAAGCATATTCTATACTTCTCTTTTTGCAATATAACATCCAAGTTCCTGCAAAAGTCACCATGGTGAGATAACAGGGGGATCTATCACAATTAATGTCTAACATTTCAGCACGAATGAGACTTGCATCTGTTCAGATCCTCACATTTCATGTATCGCTGACCTGGCAATCATTATAACAAGAAGATGAAGTACAGAAAAAAAGACATTTTGATCCTGAGACATGCAGAGATGATCTAAAAGGGGCTTTCTGAGCCTGTCCTTTATCCTTACGCAGCTTTTCCATTTCAAGTTAAATACCCAGGTTCTCTCTGGGTCAAAGACGCTGAGACTCGTATGCAGGCTGACGTCTAAAGCACTACCATGAGGCAGATACATGTTCTAGGGCTTGCTCCTGTCAGTGGAAAAAATATTTTATGAAAATAAACAGCTTCAGTAAGAAAAAAAAAAGAGAAATCCGTATCAGACCTGTAGACTCAATAACTGCTGATAGAGCACTCTGCTAAACTCGCATTTTTGTTAGCCAATATGGTAATTGATTTCTGCACTCTCAGTGATGCCATTCGATCTGTTACACTGGAGTCCCTCTATGTATCTATTATGTGTCTGGAATGATTTCTAATTTGTCTTATTTTTCATCTTCAGCAGTTTTTTAATAATTCCTAATTTTGGGCATCACAAGAATATTTACCTGACAAAAAACACCTGTAAAACTGGTAGGAACGTTACTTTTTAAACATTTCATATGCATTTCCATTAGTTCTTTCATTTTTGTTGCTTTGTTTTCTCTTATTTTATCCTGCTCTTAATTGATAGTAATTACAAACTCATGCAGCCTGAGCTGTGCCACATTACACGTTTAGCCCAGGTTACAGTTCCGGACTTTTGCAGTAACCAGATTAGGGCTGGGAGGTGTGAGTCAGATGGCAGGCATGACTTACAGCTGAGAAGAAGCTTCTTTGTAAACCACATCTCAAGTGTGAAGACAACTCCTGTATTCTAAGTGGTAAAAGACAGCTTCTAAGGCTGTCCTCCACCTCTGTGTTAATACGCCCTGGTGTCTGGCTGCAGGATTGAAAACAGTTTTGCTTAAACCATCGTGGCTTGACCTGATGGCTTGACTTTGCATTGAACCCAGCCTTGAAAGCTTATGCACATTTAGATAAAAATTGCTCTCCCTTGGGAAGCAACACCTGGGAGTCCAACCCCCCTGCTAAAACAGGTTCCCTATGATAGGTAGCACAAGTAGGCAGATGGGTGTTCAATATCTCCGTACAAAGACACTCCACAGCCTCTCTGAGCAACCTGTCCCAGTGCTCCATCACCCTTACCATAAGGAGGTTCTTCCACATACTAGTACAGAACTTCCTGTGTTCCAGTTTTAGGCCATTACACCTTGTGCTATCGCTACACACCACCAAGAAGAGCCTGGCCTCATCCATTTTCCTCTAATCTCCCTTTAGACATTTGTAAACACTGATCAGATCTCCAGGTCAGTCTTCCCTCCACCAGGCTGAACTGACCCAGGTTACCCAGGCTTTCCTCATACAGGCACCACTAAACGACGTTTTGTCCTGCCACTGGGTAGGGCTGTGCAGCACATGGTGCTAAGGAACACAGGCCTGCTCCTCAGGTGGAGGGAAGGCCCTCTGGGGCACAGGCACAGCACACTGCAGTCATGCCACCACTGCCACAAGATATCTGTAATGCTAAAACCTGAGGTATCAGGTCTTCTGGAGCATCTGTATCCACCAGCACCTGTTCTCACTGGCCTGACTGGTTCCTGTGAAACGCTCTATGCATTGACCATGTGCGTAATCGCTCTGCCACCCAGTGGTCCTTGCAGGCAATTGAGTATCAAAATACCTGTTAGAACATCCTTGTGAACTGATGCTCGACAAAGGAAAGGATTGTTAAAAGAAGCAGTAATTTTAGAAGGGAAAAGCAACTGTTAGGAAGGGAAACAACTGTTTACATAGGTTGAATAGTGAATAGGACCAGAGGAATGGCTTCAAACTGAGACAGGGGAGGTTTAGGTTAGATATTAGGAGGAAGTTTTTCACACAGAGGGTGGTGAGGTACTGGAACAGGTTGCCCAAGGAGGTTGTGGATGCCCCGTCCCTGAAGGCATTCAAGGCCAGGCTGGATGTGGCTCTGAGCAGCTTGGTCTGCTGGTTGGCGATCCTTCACATAGCAGAGGGGTTGAAATTAGATGGGCATTGTGGTTCTTTTCAACCCAGCCCATTCTGTGATTCCATGACTCTATGAAAAATCTTTAAACAACACAATCTTTGCATAGGATTGCAAATACAAACATACTCAACTGTCATTTATATTTCTACAGACTGAACACGAGAATAACTATTTCAAGATAGTAAAAATAAAGCCATTAATATACTAGTAAGTTAATATTCTCTTTCACAAATGTTTCTCACAAGTAGGTGCTTGTCTTGTGTTCTCAAAATATTTAAAGATCTCTTGGAGTGCTGAAGCAATGGGATAAGCTTAGGAGAGCATTCTTCTAAAACAAACCAGATACTGCATCATGCTTAGATCTTTCAAAATGATCAACTATAACCAGTCCTTCTATTGCATTACAAAGTACCAGAAATCCTTGCAAAGAAACAGCTTTGCTGTAGCTCTGCATCCAGGAAACTGGGTGCCACAGGAGCTGATGGAAGGAGGCACATACAGAGGCTTTGCTTTGCTGAAGCAGGACCATAGCAATCTTCTCTCATAAGAACAAATTCTGTTCTGTTGAAATATAAAACCTAATAGCAATATTGTCCAGGCAGAACTGCAGTGGGAGCACCGTCCTGCTCTCTGTAGCCCAGCAGACAAGAAAAGAATCAGTGATTTTGTCTGGAAAGAAAACTTCAGCAAGACAAATACACTCGGGAAAGTGGGATGAAATGAGGAGAAAAGGCACATGAAAGAACGTGAAAAGGAATGGGGAGAATACATAATAAAGAAGTGAGACTTGAGCTGAAGAAAAGAGGGAGAGAATCAAGTAGGGATGAGAAGCTGGAAGAAAGACCAAAGCAACTGAGCCAAGCTGAGACAGAAAGTGGAAGGAATATATTTTCTTTGTGATGTCCATCAGAGCTTTTCTTCCCTGTATTACACAGTCTTCACAGTGGGATGCTGTCTGTCTCCACAGCAACCAGCAGCCATGAAACCTTTCTTCCCTGCCCGCATTGACTGCTCTCTGGAGAGGAGCCCTCAAATGTCATTGTTAGAAAAGTCAGAAAAGACAGTGTAGAAAGCATTTCAGAACACTCTCTCACTGCATATCTCCAACACAGAAGAGAGTTGGCCACACCTGTACATTTCTTACAACAAATTTGGCAGACTCCAGCGCCCAATCGCTTAAAAACAAAACTTGCACAGACTTTTCAGTTAAAGATTCCTAATTGTCATAATTGCTTTTGATGTTTCATTAAAATTATTAAAATGTAGATCTCCAAGGACTCCAAGGACAGGCAGCATCTCACCTCAGGCCTCACACTGCATCAATTCACAAGCAGTTCACAACGAGAGTGGCTTCATCATCCTCTTACTCAACAGTTTCCTAAGCAAATGCAGTTCGGTTATGCAAGGCCCGTGCCAAAACTGTGACGTGCAGATGGGAGAAGATGAGACTACAAGGATCTCTCCTAACTGTACAGGCAATAAAGCTATTTTTTGAGTTGGGCATAATCACAGATCTTCACCAATGCATCTGTGAAATGAAAACAGTTACTCTTGTTCATTGATTATAGCTTACCACGTGATATCAAACTGTTCAGTATCTCATGACATTAATGCCCCTCGTGATACACTCACTGTTAATCATTACTCAGAGTTGTAAGAAAATTCCAACTACTCATTGACTCAATGGGAAAATAAAATGCTTCATCCCACAACAACCTCTGGTATTCAGCAGGAGGAAAAAAATACTGCAGATAGTTAGGATTTTCAGAATAAAATGTTGACATATTTGCAGAGTTTTTTGCAGTTTCTTGTCAAGCAGGTGGTGTGGGACTAAAACGCACAATCTAGTCCCTAAATGGTGTCCTTAGTGTGTTGGGGAGCAGGGTGGAAGGGGAATAGTCTGCTCCTCCAGCCATTTGGCACCAAGAGGAAAGCTGAGAAGGACAAGGTCAAGTTAATGTCATTCTTGGAATATTTGGAAGGCTAAAGCCCAAGGTTTAATGAGGGTGATGATAGAGAGTCAGGGGTGCTTTGTCAGGTGCTGCAGCTCACTGCCAACACATTCAATGGACAATAAGGAGCAGATATGCTGCAAGTATGGTACTGGTAGAGGATCAGGGTCATTGTATAAAAAAGACATGTGCAGTATAGAGTGTTATACCACAGCCATGAACCTAGGTTAAAACTGATTAAATTCTCAGAATTCTTCAAAGTAATTAAAAAAGATGCTAATAAACTCCTCAGCTTTTCCTAGTTAATGTCTTCTGGGACTGTGAGCCAGAGAAGAAGGATGATTTATGAACCATGGGTCTCTAATCAATCTAAAAAGCTTCTGTCCTGTAGAACAATGAATCGTAATATATGCTAATTGCTACAAAGGGAGTTTCTAGGCCATAGGAGGGGAAATCTTTCCTTATTATTATTTTTTAATTCTTCCAGACCACAGAATATTCTCAACTGGATGATCTCCTTCTCCATACTCATCCAGTATCCTAGGGATTTGCAAAATGCCAAAACCCTCTAACTTATTAAAAAAAAAAAAAAATTACATAGAAACAGATACTTGTTCTACAGTTTCTTGATCACGCCAACACTGATTTTGATTGACAGAATTTTTAAGATGTGCTCATCTGTATTGTTTTAATTTGCTGTGTGTAAGGGCCTCCTATGTAATGCTTTCCTGACATTGTCTTCATAGTATTCATCTGAATTTTCATCCTGTTGTTTTACACTGTCCTTTTCCTACGTCAGTGCACTTCTCTGTTGCATACTCTCCCACAGACGGAATATTGGAAGCATATTCCTGACTATTTTATATTTTGCAAAGTCTGCTGTATATTACCTGGATTTTATTCTCACGTTCTTTTATTATTTATTATTATTATTATTTTAATTTCAGACTCATGCAAATGTAATGAGCATGTCATTTGCAGAACTTTTTGCTGTGATGTACTTGCAATGCATAGCCCTAGCAATATCTCAAAACTATAAATACATGAACTGCCAAAATAAAACTTCCTGAGGTTAGTACATACTGCACAGATACTGGTTAATCAGGAAATAAGGGCATGTGTGAGAACTTGACAGATGATACAGAATGATGTTTATTACGTCACTATTTGTAAGATCTCCAGACTGAAATTTAGCCACAAAACACTATAAAATACTATTGGGGAAAAAAAAATTATAATAATAATTAAGTGTATCTATTATACCTTCTTCTGCTTTATTGCTTATGGCAAGAGTTCCCTTCATGAACACCAAATAAAGAGGCACGCTGATCTGGCCATTGCATTGTTCACACTAATATTTAAGTCTGATTACATGTTTATCTTCTCCTAATTTGAATGTAACTGTTTTGCATTTCTCTGTTATCCCACTGAGACGGAAGAGGAAGTGCTTATCTCAGTTAGCAATGAACTCTCTGGTTTCTCTAATAATTGTTTCCCCATTTGAGTCTTGGACTTATGTTCTGCTTTGTGGTGCTTTCCTGGCTGACATTCTCAGATATCAGTATTTTACAAGGACATGAGAATAGACAGTAATCGGTGCCTACAACATAGAACACATGAAGTGCTGGTCTCATTTGTTAAAATTAAAAGAAACATTTCTTACTCAAGAATCAATTCCAATAGAGAGCAGAAAAGTGATTCAGAGGGTCTGAGTTTGTGTAGGGTGCTGAGTTATGACTTAAAGCCAGAATGCTGTGATTAATAGACAAACACATCACAAAGGTTAACCTTTCTGATTCTTTCTAACTCTTCTGTGGATTGCATTCCACAGAAGGGGTCATTCATTTTGACTTCCACAGAATCTCTCATGTTCCACGATGTGTTGTAGAGTAAGTTTTTTTTCTCCTGCTATCCATAACTTGTTCCTTTCAGTGGTATTTGCCACTTCTCACAGAATAGATGCACATTTTTCCTTAAATTCATAATTGCTTATACATCTGTTGTATCTTCTTCTTCTAAATTTGTCCCAACTGAAATGATCTAACCAGGTTAGTCTCTTTTCTGTGAAAATCAGATGTCTCAGGAGGCCCTTTTCTGTATCTTGTGTAGCAGCTCACAGGTCAGAATATCATGCTTTATTCAAAATAGGCATACACAATGGATTTATACAGTGGCATAGTTATAGTCTGGTGTCGGGTTGTTGTTTTTTCCTTGCTTTTATTTTTTAAGATGGAAATGTAGCACACAGTGTAGACAGTTATTCTACTGTTGTCTCACAGAAGTCTATGACAATTACTGAAATGTCATTCAGATGTTTGCAGCCACATCCACAGATCCAGCTCCCATGACCACCTTCTGTACTGAAACATGATGGACATGTCAACTGATGAATATTTCCCAGCAATGAGGAAAAACTGTTCAATAGGCAAAAATGTAACGTTCTCATTAATGTTAAATATTGCAGACGGCATTTGAACTGAAAAAAAAAAAAA
>NW_024884253.1:12149798-12216303 GCF_019232065.1 Centrocercus urophasianus
TTTTTTTTTTTCCTCAGAGAGATGATAGAGCATATTCTTTTAAGCTATGGAAGGAAATACACTGATGATGGTAAGTTTGGAAAAGCATGTATGTTTTGAATTTGAAAAACAAAATAGTTACTGAGTAACTGAAAACTTTATGAGGATGGCTCGAACAAATTAACGCGCTACACTAAAACTAAACACTAAGTAAAAGAAAGAAGTAAACAGCGAGATAAAAAATTAGTAAAATTGTTAGAGAAAGTTCCATAGGAAAAAGCTGCTCAACTGTATGAGACATGAGAGAAAATTAATGAACCGACAGAAGTACCTGAAGTGATATTTTAGATGTTTACAAACAGTGGTTTTGTGACTGAAGGTAGATTGCTTTTACAAACTGAATGCAATCTCCTTATAGATACTGTAGGAGATCTTGGATGCCACGTATTTAAGCAGTTGATAGTAATATTAATTGTGCCACAGATTATAGATGTCCCTGAATTCTTCTTGTAAGAAGCAGCCATCTCCATTGCCTGTCTTACCTATGTACATAATAGGTCAGTGCCTTCATTTAAATTCTTTTTCATGGCTGTTTTCATCTCACCTTTGACCAAAGTGGAAATTGCACACCACCTTACAGGGCACAGGAGAGCAGTTGTATGACACAGATTGTCCTTCTCTGATTCGTATATTGAAGCACATTGCACAAGGAATAGTTTTGAATTACAGGGAGACCGAAAAGGTGGAAAGCAATATGGCTGACTTTCAGAGAACTTCAGCCAAGTGAGAGTAGAAAGAAATTCTCCTTATTCCTGTAATCTGATATTACGGGGATGACTGCAGAAATAGAAGTTTTAATTGTTCAACTAAGGCAGCAAACACGTTGATACAAGTTATTCAGAGGTAGGAATGAAAACTGTGGGAAAGCATTACTGTGGAAAAAGGGAAAAGAAGATGATTTGTTCTTCAGCATGAGAAGATATCATTGAAGAAGACTAGAACAGAATGGAAATTTGAGGCTGTTCTCTGTTCTACTATCAAAAAAAGCAAGAACTCAAGCTATTGTGTCTTTTGTTTCTCAGCAGGGGAGGTTTACTTTGAAATGCATGAAGATAAAATATGCAGAGCTATAGTGCAAATGCTTTTGCAAAATGCAGTTAAATTCAATTTATCAGAGTTTCATGAAGTCTGGCAACAAAGTGTCCCTGAAGGGATGTCAACAAGGCTTGATCAGCTTAAGGTAAAAATACAAAGTATGAATTCTTTAGTGTTATATCTAGATTTTATGATTGGTGGGGGTTGACTGTATTTCTGTCAGCTTTTAAGTACTATTTCTGACATCCTCCTTGCAGCTAGCAGTGAGTTTTAGGAGGCTTTGGAGATACAGAGAGTAACTTCTTATGCATTCACTGTAGAATGAAGAAAGTTCAATTGTTTTCATTTTAATTAAAGCTTTCTCTGTGATGCTGATCTACAGGGTTTGGCTCTTGTGGATAAAGCCTCAAGACCAGAGACCATCTTTCTGCTAAAAGTAGAAGACTTACCTGAAGAAAATCAGGAAAGATTGAACAGCTTATTCAGCATACAGGAAAAATGGACGGAAGCAGATATTACCCCTTATATCCAGTAAGGATATGTTAAAATAAGATTGTATTTAAAAAAAGAAGTCAATTAAGCAGAACTATGCTATAATTGGAGTTCACATTCTTCCCTTTCTGCATGGCTGACTTTCAGCTATGTAGTTATGTCTGAAGTACTGTGTTTTAAATTACTACAAATTCTACATGAATAGAATCCCCACTCATGTGAACTATAGCTACATTTGTTGGATTTGAACTTGTGTAAAAAGCTGATCCATTGAATTTAAATGAGAACTGATTTGATTGAGGCAGACTTCAGCTAAAGAAAATGTCCTGAATCTTTACTTAGTCTCCATATTTACAACTCAAGAGCTGTACAGCAGTAGTGCTTCCTAAACTGCATCCTTTTTTGTCCTACGTTACAATGTTATGTGGAAGACCAAGCCAGACTGCATGTGGACAGGCATAAATGGTAACCCAGAAGCTACTTCATTAATTTTTTTGAGTGGCTCTAAATTTACTTTAATATAATTATTTCAAAGCTAGTTTGAGAGAACAGCAATAATAATTTAAAACAAAACAAAAGCCTTGCTTCTCAAGGCAATCGTGGTCTTTCCTGTTCCTTAAATTTCAAGCCAAGTTCTAAACTTTAGGTAATTCAGAGCATTCGGAGAGTAACTCTTGTGATTTTCTCCCAATACCCAAGTCCAGCTTATGGCCATATTTACAGTCATTTCACCGAACATCGTGTCTGAAAGCATGTTTAATGCTAACGTCATCTACTTTATTTCCTCTGTAGAGACTTATGTGCAGAGAAGCAGACGGTTGGTCTGCTTCTGACAAAATATGCTCGATCCTCAATGCAAAATGGTATTAAAGTTTATAATTCCAGAAGACCTATCTCATAAAAAATACTGTTTTAAAAACTGAGGATATCGTACGGAGTAACAGTGAATGTTGCTTCTTCCTCCCCCTTCTGGGGGAAAGAGTTGTCAGCAAATGTTATGTGGCATTCTTGAACTGAAGCAGCTGAACTTTGTGAACAAATTTAGTTTCCTGCACAGCTAAGTAGAATGAGAAAGAACTTGCCTCTTCTAGGAAACCATAATGTCTGCAGCCCATTTCCACCTTCCTCTGTCCGCTTTCTTTTCCTTTGTGTTTACAGTTACACTGGAAGTCAAGGTTCTTGAATATGATTTAGCTGTTTATCCATACACTGAAGACTATCATTAAAAATTAAAACCTTAGTAATAATTGAATCAAATGGATTTTAACAGCAGAATAAAATGTTTAGTCTTTTGTCCATTAGGGAGCATTTTTAAGCATGCGGATTTTGTTGCTATGTTGACATTTTGAATACTCACACCTTCACAAGCTTATGAATGAATTACTGTTAACTGAGACTAAGCTGGTTCTTTTTGTGACCTTGAATAACATTGACGCAAATTCTTGATAGTTCAACGCTTGGCAAAATGCAGCCTTTTAAATATTACAAGGAAAAAAAAGCATAATCAGGTTTGTAAAATCAAGTCTGAAGACATGAGAAAATTGTGTTACGAAGTTCCTGTAAACTGCCATTAGAATGTAGCTGATGTAAAATTCATCTTTTAAAGAAAACTGCCTTTGCTTTAAAGAGAACTTGCAAAACTTAGTAATATGAGTTTTTACGATTTTGGTATGGACAATAACTGCACATGAAAATTGTGCCTTGAAAACTTAGGGTGGAATATTATTTTGCTTGGAGCAATTAATTAGAAATTTGCTATGATATAGCCTTAAAATTGAGTAACCGTAATTGAAATTTCTTGATTATTAAAAGCAGTTTGCATTTGTCAGTGAAACAGTTTCATAACCAAAGGTACATTTAGTAAATGCAAGGTGATCAGTGGAGGGGGATGGAAGAAACAAAATCAAATAATTACACATTTTCTGGATTTTTTACAAATAAAAAGCTGAATAAAAGCTACTTCCTGAGTTTCGGTTATTTTTCTCTATTGATGCAGGATTGATTCCCTGTGTTCCGTATTTCTAAAGCATGTAAGTGTGCTATTTGACCAGTTGCACAGAGGCTCAGCTGGGCTCAGTTCCTGAAAGAATTGCCTTGTTCACTGCCTGGTTTCAACAGCTGTGGTCCTTTCTTTTAATAGCAGTGGTGTTCCCTCTGAGAGATAACAGCAGTCAGAATTTGAAAGCCTTTGAAAGAACTTCAGTTTGACCATATGTGGTTCTTTAGCTGAAATACATAAAGCAATTGATAGTTGTATAGGTTGTGATATAACAGTATATTTATGCTAGGTCTTGTTTGTGAAACAAAATTTAAGTATTACAGGAGTAGTGCTGTATCATAATAGTTAATGTAATGATTTAATATATCTAAAGTGTTTTAATGTGTGATTTTTCTACCTGTTGTTGACAATATTTCTGGTGTGTTTTGTGAACAGAAGTGAAAAGAATAACAGAATTAGCTTCTTTGATGCATTAACTTCAACATAAAGGAGATAAATCAAAACTTGCATATAAGAAGCAGTTGCTGGTTGTGAAGAAATTAGATTTTGTGTTCTGGTAATTCTAACTCAAATCTCTCCACAGGGCAACTAGAGTGTGAAGGAAGAGTGACAGACTGCATCTTTTTGTTGTTGTTGTTGTTGTTGTTGTTCTTCCTGCCAAGTTTTGGGCAGCACTGTTAGTATCTTAAATTGGTTTTGGAATCAAAAGGCAGGACTGCAGCCTTTTACTATCTTCCTATCGATCTTTGCTGGGTACATCCTTGAGTTTGGCCCATAGGTAACTTCGTGCATTCCAAGTACCAGTAAGTGCTTGTCCAGCACTGGCACTTCCCTAGTGCCAAGCAAGAGGGCCACACGTGATTAAGCAACCAGGTTTTGGAGCCGAAGTGCTGGCTTAGTGCAGCTGGAGCCCTGCCTGAAGCAGGGGGGGCACATTACCGTCCCTCTGCGTTCGTGCCTACCCAGGCTGTACCTCACACAGCTGTCAGTTAACCTCGGCCTTGCCGTGAGACCGAACACGCCGGCGGGGTTAACGTTTCCCTTGGGGCTCTACTGCTGTTGCAAACCTACAACGCGAATGGGAACCAAAAAAACGCAGACTTCGCTACCGCGGGTTCCTCTATCCCACCTGCGCCATCTTCCCGCCGCACCGACGCAACCACCGCCCAGGCTGCGCGCATGCGCACACATCCCGCTCGGGGCTGCGCCAGAGGCGCGCGGAGTGCATGCACCTCTTGGGTTACTTTCGGAGTTTTGTTTTCTTTTATTATTATTTTTATTTATAGCTGCCTTTGAGAGTTACCGTGGCGCCGCTTTGAAAAGCAAAGATTTTGGGAGATTTTGGCTTCTCAAAGAAGCAAAGCTCCTTCGGGCTGGCTGTGACCTTTCACCCGGCGGGGTGAGAGGTTGCTGACAAAATGGCGGCGGCTGCCGCGGCAGGGCGCGTTGGCGGGAGGCGGCCGAGCTGCTGAGGGAGTCCCGCTCGGCCCTGCCCGGCAACCCCGGACGAGAGGGAGCCCAGCCCGGAGCCACGTCCGTAAGATCGAGCCGTGGGCCCCGCGCCGCCTCTCCCCTGCCCCCGGCAGGCATCCTGTCAGCGGGGCGCTGCTGTGTCCGCCCGGCCGTTCCGCACCCCCACGGCGCTTTCCGTTATCCGGTCGGTTCCCGTAGGCGACATGCGAGCTGCTATCATACTCCAGCAGAAGGAGAGGGTTGCGAGTTACCTCGTAAAGGGTTATGTAAAAAGGCAGCGTTGTTGGCGTTGTAATCATGGTGCTGAGCCGAGCTGGAGATGCCTGACCCGTCAGTCACGGACCTGCTGTGGAGATGAGGGATCGCCTGCAGCGTGGCACGGGGAAAAGCCGCGGGAGCCACCGAGCAAGGAGGATGCTGGTGTCCTTCTGACAGCCTGTGGTGTGTCACAGTGCTGCTGGTCAGGATGAACAGGAAGAAAGGAGACAAAGGATTTGAGAGCCCAAGGCCATACAAATTATAAGTATCTATTTCTTAAAAGATTGCTATACTTCGGATCCTGATGCGTTTGGAGCAGGCCCCAGGCCAAGCGGTGGTTTTCCACCCGAGGAGCTGAAACTCCAGTTTGGAGAAGCTTGCTCTCAAGTGCATGCACGTTATGGGGTTTATCTTGTGCGATCTCATGGTCAGAAAGGCTGTAAAGCGTGCAGTCTCATCGTGCAAAGAAATTTACATTGTGCTCCTTGGAGCTTAGAGATCTTTCCAGGCAGTATCAGCACCACAGATCATGCTATCACATTTCGTTATTATTTGTGTGTCAGGCCCTCTAGTCTCACAGGCTTTTTAATGTATGAACACAAGTATATTTATAAATAAAAGCTAGCATTTGTGCTGAGGAGGTCTGAGCAAATGATCATTTTTTACAGTTAGTTTATAGCCAAATTATAAAGAAATTGGTTGATGTGTCAGAGAATCTTCATGCTTTCATGATATTCAGCTTGGAGAAAAGAAAGCTCCAGGGAGACCTCATTGTGGCCTTCCAGTACTTGAAGGGAGCACATTAACAGGAGGGGCAATGGCTGTTTACGAGGGTGGATAGTGATAGGACAAGGAGGGATGGTTTTAAACTGAGACAGGGGAGGTTTAGGTTAGATATTAGGAGGAAGTTTTTCACACGGGGTGGTGAGGCACTGGAACAGGTTGCCCAAGGAGGTTGTGGATGCCCCATCCCTGGAGGCATTCAAGGCCAGACTGGATGTGGCTCTGGGCAGCCTGGTCTATGGTTGGCGACCCTGCATGTATTGAAACTGGGGTATTGAAACTAGATGACCATTGTGATCCTTTTCAACCCAGGTGATTCTATTATTCTATGATTCATGTCTTTTTTTTTTTTAAAAATAAGTTTATGATTTCCTTATAAATCTGTATAATTTTAAACAGAACTACTGATGGTATCATAGGGATTTTGGTATGTAGGTGGTGTTTGAATTCATTAGTACTAGATTTTTATAATTTTCTTGTAGGATTTTTATTGAAGTCTCTCAGTTGAAGCCAAGTCCTTTTTTAATGCACAATCATGAGTATGTTTGGTACAGTGTGTGACATGGTGTAAAAGCTGCATCAGCATAAGGCTGTATCTTCAGTCAGTAGTCTGAAGTGTTGAATAGATGCTGTCGACTGCAGAAAATATACAGAAATAAGCTCTGAAAGTTTTTACAAGTTGGAGTTACTATTTTATCTCTTAGAAAATCAGAGTTTGATTTACCAAGAGTTCTAATATGCAACTCAAAACTTAAGTGAATACGTTTGACTTGTTTATAATACTGATCTTGATTAATATATCACAATTGTCTAATAAATTTTTATAACATTCTAACTGTAAAAATGCATACTGCAACCTTTTTTTTGCACGTAGTACCCACTTAAGTAAATGATGTATGAGAAGCAACTTATCAGGTTCCTTGGATTGCAAGTGTTAGGGCTGCATCCCATTTCCAATATTAGTATCACAGAATCACAAAGTCCTTAGAGTTGGAAGGGACCTCTGAGGGCCATGTAGCCCAATTCCTCTGCACTGAACAGGGACACCACAGCACCACAGCGATTTGCCCATCACTAAAATATGAGAACTTGATTTCAAGCTATCAGTAATGCTGTGTATTTACGTACACAACATTCAAAACCTTGTGGAATTACCTTCTTATGTTATTAGTGCCATTTGTACTGGTATGATGCTACACTTTGCCTTTCTTGGAACTTTTCTGGCCTTGCATGCAGCATGAATTATTTAAGTGAGAGACATAGGCCGTGGCAAATTCTCTCCTTACAAATGCAAGCTGTATGCAGAATTTGTCTACACCATATGCTGTATGATCACTCTTTATTTATAACTCTTGGAATATTATTTTAAATACTGATAATTGTGCAAAACCTTACTTTAATTTTTTTTTTTTTTCCAGCACGACTCACCAGGTAGTTTGTATCAACAACATAAATTTTCAGAGAAAGTCTGTTGTAGTAAGTATGTCTTAGTAAAATTTGAAAGAAGAAATGGAAAGTGTGGATTTCCTTCATGATTTTAGAAGTAACAGCTGCACACACAAGCTGATTATGTTCTTCAGCTTCTTATGCTTTCTCTTAAGTCTGTCACTCATAGAGATGCCTCAAATGAAATACCCTGTAATAGCAATTGTTCTAACCTCTGTGAGGAAAAGCTTTCTAAAAGCTTTCTAAAGGAAAGTGGATAATACTGCAAAGAAATCTGCAGTCAAGAATTAACTTTTAACAGTGTTAGTTGGTGTTAGGGATAAAGTTATTTGTAGCTTGCATGTGACTTCATGAGATTTGAAGAGGCCTCGAGGCTTGGAGACTATTTGTGAATGTGGATGTATGGCTGAATGGAGTCTACTTAGATTATAAGAGTCATTTTTCAGGCTTAGATGCCAAAGCCTAAAACATGGGCAGAAAAAGGTTGGTAATAAACTTGATATCTAGTCAGCAGAGGCAAATATTTTCCAGTAAAATAAATATAGTTAGCAGTCCTTTTCAAGTTTTGATTTTTATTATTATGTACTTTGTGACTGGGAAAATTCACCTGTTAGATTATATGAAATAAAATGTATTTTAGACGTCTACAAGGAAAATACTATTTTGTAGGTACAGAATTAATATTTTACCCATGATTTTCTTCTGGAAATGCATTTGATTTGTTTTATTTTTAATATATGGCAAAAATTTTAAAGGAAGTGTTGATTTGTTTTCTCGTAGGGCTACGTGGAACTGACAGTATTTCCCACAGTTGCAAACCTGAATAGGATCAAACTGAACAGTAAACAATGCCAAATTTACAGAGTGAGGGTCAATGATTTGGAAGCAGCTTTCATCTGTAACGATCCAACGCTGGAGGTTTGTCACCATGAGTCAAAGCAGTAAGTGAAGCGTTTAAAACAACGTGGATGTTGTGTTGTCTTTTGTTGTGAAGCATCACCTATAGTGTTAGCTAGTTTTACTTGTTGATGAAGAAACTGGTAAAAATCTCATGTCCATTGCTTTTTGGTAAGAGAAGCATAATGGCGAAAGTGTTCACTATGTGTTCTCTTTTGACCTTGCTGAAATGTATGTCTATGTTTTCACATTTTCTTTTGGATGGCTTGGTGGAGTTTGCAGTTCTCAGAATTGCAAAAGGACTTTCACTGAAAGTGCTACAACTGTTTAACAGTGGCTGATATGAAATGAGACTCTTCTGGATTGGCAGGGACCTCCTGTGATCATCTGGAAGATGAGAGCGAGTAGCATTTAAAACAGTCATAGCACTCAATTATGTTAAGAAAGGAATCAGAAGAGATAATTGATGAAATCGTGTAACTGTTATCATTTTGTGGAGAAAGAACATTGTGTAACATCCTAATGGCACTGTGGCACATCATATCTTTTAAAAATTTTATTTCTTCCTCAAATTATCCTGTTTAAGAGCAGTAAATGAAATCTGAAGATGAGACATGCCAGGTGAAACACAATAGGCTGAGAGCAGACTGGTTTTCACATTGCTATCAGAACTTAAAAGAGAGCTTCTATCTTTCATTATTCCTGTTCATATAAACCTTTAATTAGTACGTAAAATGTATTTTTAGCTTTTATGTCAGTGATAGTTTGTCCATCAGTCTAAAACATTATTCAGATAAAACTGAAAACCGTATTAGATTATTATAGGTCAGGTTTTGATTTCTTCTTGAGTCTTCCGGGCATCACTGCTTTTTTTTAATGGTCAGTATCTGACTGTCTTGAAAAAAAACATTGGAAAGTTATAAAGTAGTTCACTGTGAAGTGTAAAACAATGTGTATAAGTTTGCCCTCTGTACACAAGGTGGCAGAGAATCCCATCTAGCTCGTGCATGTAAAGAAGAGACTGGAATCTTTTAAGTACTGCTTCCAGCCTGCAAGAAGTGTTGGAACATATCTGCTTGGGTCTTGTCTAAGACTGTTGCTGTAGTGTTACAGCAGCCTCTGTTGTCATCTTCTTCCCTTTTTTCACTGAAATTCTAGCTTTCTTGATTCTGTCTGTATAAGGAATTTATTTTTCCAAGCTGTAGTATGCAGACATCCCACAGCCTGTATTTGACTACTGAGACAACCACTCATGTCTCAGCCCATTTACAGTTAAAATGAACAAAGGAGATATTTTCTTCTTCTGTGTGTTTGTTTGTTTTGTTTTATTTTTCCTTGAGAGTGTATACTGTTAAATAGGCACAGCAAAAAAGACTTCTGTTCTGCTCTGATAAGTGAAGTTTGTGGTTATCCTGCTCTTGCTGGGATATTTGCTTCACACATTTGTGATAACCGTGGTGCATGTTTGAGAAACTATTGCATTTGAGTATTGCTTTGATATAAAGGAAGACATGCCTTAGTATAGCTTGTTAATGGACACATACTGCTTTCCTGTGTGTATGTACTCTATTCAGTATAATTTTAACCTTGAGCAGTGTATATCTGTCCATTCATTAATTCATCTACTTGTTGTTTTGTTTGGTTGTGTTGTTTTTTTTTTTACGTGAATCTTGTAGTTCTTAAAGACATTTTGATATCCTCCAGTATCACTGGAGGATATGGATGGCTGGTTTAGATGGAAGCAGCAGTAAGCTGCAGAAGAGATCTTTGTGACAGCCTTTGGGGCATGTGTTGTAATATTCTTTCATCTGAGAGGCCAGGGATCAGCCTTTAACCTATGCACAAAACAGACAAGTTACTGCTGAATAAAGTGTGTGCTGCTTTGTGATTTCCTGCAATAAATAACTTTCATTTCATTTCATTTCCACTGGCAGGATTCTTCCTCTAGTTGTAAACTCATGATGCACTTTGTCATTGCTTAATCTTTTCCTAGCAGAAGTGTAGAGAAGTTTTGAAAAAGGGGATGGCAAGCACTTAGCTGTGGGCAAGAAAAGTTCTTTTTTCAATGTGACATACATTCAGATTGTTGTTTTATTAATATATTAATAAATTAATAAGAAAGGTACATGCATAGCATACATACATATAGTGTGCAATGTATTTAAGCTCTGTACTGTGTTTTAGAGCAAGGCTCCAGAAGTACTAATTTGTAGTTAGGAAGCAAAGTGCAAGAGTAGAAGTAGTAGTGAATTACATATGGAGCAAAGATCTTGTTTTATGAAGCTGATGCTAAATACTGCAGAAAGAAAGTTGTTTATAAACTGTGTTTGCTCTGCATAGCAGTTACTTAGCACTGCTGCCTCCAGTAGCGGCTGAAAGTTGGCATGGAGGTATTGAGAATCAGTGGGTAGCTTTAAAGAAATGTCTTTACAAGATTGCTCATTGTCAGTCAGTCAGAGGCACATTCTTGGTCAGTAATTAACAGTGTTCTGTGTCTATTCAGTTAATAAAATGACTCTACCAGGAAAACTTGTGAATTCATACTGCTATTTCACTGTCAGCGCACACTTTCCATTAGGAAAACTTAAGTTTATTTCTTGGGATGTAACTTCTGGCTTATGCCCTGTTTTTTGTTTAAAATGGTCATATCCGGAGAGTAGCCTAACCTATGAAAAGATTAGTCTGTGGTCTACATCTTCAAGGGATTCCTTTTACAATGAATCACCCATTTGAACTGGAACACTTCACAAAAATAGAAATATCAGAATAGACTGTTTCCCATAAAATGTTAAGCCCTCTGGAGTCTACCTTTCATGTTATAAAATCATGACCTTTTCCTGTCTATGAGTCCATTGATTTAAAATGTAACCACAGGTTCATCATGAGACTCAAACTTGGAAAAAATCCTTACTGATGTACTGGAAAAGAGTCTCCTATTGACAGTCATGAATTTTCAGAACAAGTTTACATTAAAGTGGAAAATCTTTGAGACATCGTAATCTATTAAAGTGTTACTGTTTTCTCTTGCTAATTTCTTTAATTAAGAAGATAGTTTTCAGTTATGCAGTCTTTTTAAAAGACAGTTTTTCCAATGATATTTGCCTTTGTCAGATGCTGTTTCAAGACAGCTTACAACAGTGTTAGCTGAGGTGGTTTTGATGCCCCTGATAGTCTCCCATGCCTCAGCATTAGCACTGCTCTGAGCCCTTGGTGAGTCACATCAGGGAGTTAAACCAACTGAAAGCTCTCTACCAAAAAAATTTAAGCTGGTTTGAATTCATCATATAGTTGAAGTATATTCCAGTAAACACAATTCAACTACCTTTAGGTGCACTTCAACTATGAAAAAAACATCATGGTTGTGTATTAAAACTTAAGATTGAAGCATTTCTGTATTTAGTCCCGTTTCAGAAGCATTCAAGCTAAGTAGACAAATTGAGTACACCTGCAATTCTGGGTCTTTGCAGTGGCACCAGGGAATGTGTCCATTATCACTGCCTAAAATCAAGAACTGGATGAAAATATGCCCTCAGTATATTTTGGTGTTTGGCTAAGTTTTTCAGATGAGTAAGGCTGAGAATACAAGCATGGTGTTTGACTTATATGGACTTCTGGGATGGTCTTGGCATAGCTAATTACCTTCATTCTTCCAAGTCAGGTACTGTAATTTGGGTTGAGTGCCGTTTTCTTGGTGGGTGGCGAATACAGAGTGGTTAGATGAAAGTAAGTAAAATCCTGAAATGAGATCATGTCTGCTTAGTGTAGACTTGAGATTCCATGGAAGAATGGAGTCCACAGCCAAAAGTTAATTTACTCCATTGTTGTGCAGCACCGCTGCAGGGAGCTTTATGCTTGACTGCAGCTCTGTCCCCACAGTTGCCGGATTCATCAGAGGTGCACAGCTAAATGCTCAGGATTCCTTCTGGAAGGCAGAGGTGGCGAGTAACTGAAATACTTTCTCCTCACAGAGAAATCTGTGTACCAGCAGATTAGAATTAAGAGAGACGTCGTGCCCAGTTTTGCAGAGTTAAAAATCCATTTTGAAAGAATATGAGAGCTGTAGCATAAAGATGCAAAAGCAAAGTTATTTCTGAACTTGACTGGTGTATCTTTCAGTATGCGAATACGATAATACTGAACAATAAGAAGATAGCATTCAGCTTGTAGCAGTAAGCACACCTATGTGCCTGTTCATTTCATAGGAAAACAGTTAATCCAAGTCACAACTAAAGTAGTGATACTGCTTTAGAATGAAATGCGCTGTCAACTGATATGTAGTCACTTAAACTGCTGTAACCCTATTGTAGAAATTTGTCTGCATCCTAGATAAATGAGTTATTGCAATCTTTTCTTTTTAAATTGTTTTTAAGGACCAAAAAGTATTTTCCTTTTTACCCATGAAATTTGGTATAGAAATCATGTCACTTTAAAAGTTGTTTTGTTTTGTTTTTTGGGGCTCATTGTGTACTTTAAGAATTAAAGTACTATTTCTGACAGGAGGAATCTCAACTATTTTTCCAATGCCTATGCTGCTGCAGTCAGTGCTGTGGACCCAGATGCTGGAAATGGTGAACTGTGCATTAAGGTTCCCTCAGAGCTCTGGAAACACATTGATGGTAAAATAGAGACTGTTTACTGAAAGCTTAATTTAAGATGCCACAGAATTGCTATCTGCAAGTTTGTATAGGAGAATAGGAGATCTAAATAAATAGAAATATCATTATGTTATTTTATGAAATGGTGATTACTGTTTTCTTTTGTTGTCACTCTTTTTTCCAGCTGAAGTCTGAAAAATAACTTCGTGATTGTTGGTATAATGTGGTTGCAGCACCCTTTACAAACTCTTGAGTGCTGCTGGGCCCAGAAGTATACATGGGTGTATTGGAATGTAGTGGGTGCTAAATTATAAGTGTTTGAAGCTATTTAAAGTATACATGTGTCAACAAAGAAAATAATTTACCAGAATCTGTCTATTTACATGTTTATAAAGCTACATTCACTTTGAAAACACTTGTGCAGTGTTGTCAGCTACATCTTACTGGGAAATACTTATGTTATGTTATTGTAATTTTAGTTAAACTTCCTGTTGTGTTACTTGCAAACCTAGAAAGAAAAATATTCCAAGTATATTTATTTTCTCAAAGTTGCAGTGCCAGTTTATGGTTGCACTTCTTGGCTAAACTTCTCTATCTGCTTGAATTTCTTTTCTTGCCTGTCTCTTCATAGGTGAGATTTCTGTGAAACTGAACCAAAGCAAAGACACTTCAGTCACAGGAGAAGCTTTAAATATAATAAGAGGTTTTAAAAAACTGCAGATTTTAAGTGTATCTTCTTAGAATGTGCCTGGTACTTGCAGTTTTGGTAGAAAATTGTTTCAGTAGCATAACTTCAGCAGTATACAAACAAAATCACGATAAAGGTACAATAACTGTATAAAGATTCTTTACTGTTGAGGAATAGGAAGATTAAGTGCAACTCCAGTTGAAGTTTTTTATCAATTAATAAAAATTCTCATAAATTCATATCCTGTGAATTAAGAGGTCTCAGTTTTGTAAGCTCATGTATTTGTAAGATGCACCTGTAAGGAGGAGGAAGTAAGCAGATAATCTTGAAAGACCAGTAGTTTGAAACTGAATGATTATTCTGAAATAACTTTCACATAAGTTATGTATGTACTCTGATTTCTGTCTTGATGCTGCAGAGTTGAAAGTCCTAAAGATGCACATAAATTTTTCTCTGGACCAACCAAAAGAAGGTCTTCATTTTGTGGTACCCAACATGGAAGGCAGCATGGCAGAAAGAGGTGCTCATGTCTTTTCATGTGGTTATCAAAATTCTACAAGGTAAGAATACTGTCTTTGAATGTTAGGCTACAGTTCCTATTTAATCTCAAACTGTGGGTGTTTGGAATGACAATTTCTCTGAATTCTTGGTAAAACTGAACATTTGAAAACTTAATTGCTGCTTGAAAGAAGCTCACCAGTGTGAAATAGCACTTTACCATGAGGATTTCTAGTCATTACAGGTCGGGAGTTAATGGCAAAGAAATTTGCAGTGCTTTGTGAAAGCAGTGTATATTAATCCGCATTCCCATATAGTAGAAGTGTGTCGGTGTTGACAATATTAAAGGATACATTTGGAACTTGAAAGAAATATCATTTGTGAAACATAAGCATAATTGTTAACCATCTTTCCCTCATGCTGATTTCCCTAGATTTTGGTTTCCTTGTGTTGATTCATATTCTGAGTTGTGTACCTGGAAACTTGAGTATACTGTGGATGCTGCAATGGTGGCTGTTTCAAACGGAGATTTGGTGGAAACTGTGTATACCCATGATATGAGAAAGAGGACATTTCATTATATGCTGGCAATTCCAACTGCTGCTTCTAACATCTCCCTAGCCATAGGACCTTTTGAAATTCTTGTTGATCCATGCATGCATGAGGTAATAATCTTCATAGATGTCTCCTTTTCTTTTTAGTAAAGAAGTAGCTACTATTTAAAAAAAAAAAATCAGTCTATAAGAAGAGCAAACTGATAAATTTTTATAGAGTTAGACTTGTATAAAGTTGACATTACGAACCATTCTAAACTTCATTTCTGTGCTGAAGTTAACTTTTGGAGAAAACAGTAATACTGAAGGTTATTTATAGCTTCAGCTCTATTAGGTTATCTTGTAAATGATAACACTGGTTCACTAGATGTTGTGTGTCTCATTCGTTATCATGTAAGAGAAAAATAATACTCCTGAAGACACTAGACTACGAAGTCACAAAAAAAAATGTCATGTCATGTTAAATGATAGACATCAGTAGGTAGATGTCATCTTTACCACATTTTTAAAGACAATTGTTTGTTGTTACTCTCACAGTGTAGGTAGATATCCTGGTGCACTTTTCTGCCGCTATAATTACTATCATGGCTTGAAAGTGGTTTTTTTTTCTGTTAGATTTGTGGTAGTCATACCATTTTTGTTTGTTTGTTTTTTCTCTTTCATTAATTAATTTGATGTAAATGGATTTATACATATTCACCAGTTCTGTACCAATTTTTTTCCTTTGTAGGTGACTCACTTCTGCTTGCCACAACTACTTCCATTGCTCAAACATACCACGTCATACCTTCACGAGGTTTTTGAGTTTTATGAGGAGATTCTGACCTGCCGCTATCCGTACTCCTGCTTCAAGACGGTTTTTATTGACGAAGCGTATGTTGAAGTAGCTGCTTATGCATCCATGAGTATTTTCAGGTTAGTATTTGAGAAAATGATGCTTTTTGAATCCGTGAGCATAGAAACTTTAAGACTATTGGGAAATACCTGATGTTATTATTTTTATAGCCTGAGTTTTGGGTTTCCTAGTATGAAAAAACCATCTTTTGTTGACCCGACAGACTTGTAACAGCATTTCTAATTATGTATTTTTTAAAGATGTTGGATTCGCATCTTCAACAAAAAATGGGCAGAGGTTTTCTGATTTAGAAGCACCATGCATGAAATATTTAAAATCAGCTTAAATGTAGACATTCCATTATGTTTTGTTTTTCTTCAGCTGGGAGAGGGTAGTATGAATCCAAAAGATTTTCACCAATTCAACTACTTTGGCTCTATAAAAGATAAATTCTGTGTGTATATATAATAGCAGATCTGCCCAGATTAATGTTATTTAAAAAAAAAAAAAAAAAAAAAAAGCTGATCTCTTGCTGGAAAACCAGTGAAAGAAATAGTGTATTTGTTTTGGCTTTTAAAACAAGGTCTCTTTTTATTTATTTATTTCTGGGGGGGGGTTGCTTTGCTTGAGCTTGTGCTCATACTGTGTTATTCTCTTTTTATGGGGTCCAGCACAAATCTCTTGCACAGCGCCATGATTATAGATGAAACTCCACTGACAAGGAGGTGCTTGGCACAAGCCCTGGCCCAGCAGTTTTTTGGGTGTTTTATATCCAGAATGTCCTGGTAAGTATTTTCCTGTGGAACTCACTAGAAAAAGGGAAATTTAGGGAACTGAAATTTGTTTTGTCTATTGTATTTTACCAGAATTATAAGTGAAGAAGTAACTGTAGAACAAGCAGAAGAATAATAAAACCATCTCAGTAAATGAAAATCCAGGATACCTTTTTTTTTTCCCTTAGAACAGGAATGTGAGATGTGTACGTTCAGAGAACTGTAGTGGTTAAATGTGTCTTCTCTCAAATTGTTTTACTCACTGTGCTGTGCTTTGGGAGCTGTACATTCATAGAGGATTATTACCAGAGAATTTCTGTCAGAGATCTGCCATTCTTTTGCTTTGGATTCCAGCTCATGTTCATTTTGTGGTTTTTCTCCGCGTTCTTCTCGCTTAAGACGTAACTCTAAAGGTGTTTGTAAGTAGGTGTCCATTGAATTGTGCAGGTAGGTATTTTGTCTCATTGCTGTCCAAATGTTCTCCATTGCATTGAGAGAGGTATCAAGAAATTAAGATCATGTAGATTAGGAGACATTTTAACTTTCCTATCTATTTCCATTATTTTGTTATGGTTTCAGAGGTAGTTTGCTTTTATGTTTTAATGTGGACTTCTGTGGTAGAAGTTCAGTTTTCACTGGCTCTTCAGTTTCATCGGACCCATCCACGGGCCAAGTTACATAAATTGGTTCACAGCTCATCAGACTTCTATTGACTTAGAGAATGTTATATAACCTGCTGAAACCTGTGGCTATTTTGAGCTAGTTAAAAATACCATCCATTATGAAATACTTTCTGAAGTGTCATAATTCGTGGTTCTTTCTCATTATAGGTCAGATGAATGGGTGCTAAAGGGCATCTCTGGTTACATATATGGCCTTTGGATGAAAAAAACTTTTGGTGTTAATGAATATCGCCACTGGATTAAACAGGTAATAACATAATAGTAGTATTTCCTACTTATATTGTAATTTGTGGATGTAGTATCAAAGTTTAAAGCTAAACACCAAATATATTAACCAAAGTATGTTTCTGCAACTATCTTACAAATAGTAGATTTCATCTTTTTTTTGTGCAATTGGTTTTTTCTTGAGTTTTTGCTCACAGACAGGAAAAAATCAACAGAAAAACAGTACTTTTTAATACTTAAAATAGAATGCAAAATTCATAAGGAGATCTTTTTAGTGAACTGAAGTTGTAATACTGTGATGTTCCTGTACCTTAGAAAGGCTCTGGTTTTAGATCAGCAGTGGATCAGGTATTTTTTGGCCTCATTTAAATACTAGCTTTATAGTAAAACAGTAGAAGAATACCTGTTGAAGTTTCTCTCAAGTCAGTTGATAATGCACATATCATAGTGGTTTATCCTGTTAGGAAAACATAGAATCGTAGAATGTTTACATGGGTTGATAGTGGTAGGACAAGGGGGAATGGTTTTAAACTGAGACAGGGGAGGTTTAGGTTAGATATTAGGAGGAAGTTTTTCTCACAGGGTTTTTCACACCCTCCACTCTGGACAGGGACACCTCCCTCTGGGCCAGGCTGCTCAAAACCCCGTTGAGCCAGGTGTTGAAAACTTCCAGGGAGACCCTTCAGGGAGGGAGCGCCCACAACTTCTCTGGGCAACTAGTTCCAGTGTCTCACCACCCTCACAGTAAAAAATTTCCCCTCATCCTGTTACTATATGCCCTTATAAAAAGTCCCTCTTCAGCTTTCCTCTAGGCCCCCTTTGGGTACTGGAAGTCTGCTATAAGGTCTCCCCAGAGCCTTCTCCAGGGTGAAGAGTGAACTCTTCCAGCCTGTCCCTGGAGGAGAGATTCTCCAGCCCTCTGTTTGTCTTTCATGGCTCTCCTCTGAACTTGCTTCAACAGCTTCATGCCTTTCTTGTGGTGGGAGCCCCAAAACTGGATGCAGTACTCCAGGTGGGGTCTCATGAGAGCAGAGTAGAGGGGCAGAATCACCTCCTTCGACCTTCTGGTCACACTTCTCTTCATGCAACCCAAGAAACGTTTGGCTTTCTGGACTGCAAGCACACATTTGTTGCTGGCTTATGTTGAGTCTTTCATCAACTGACACCCCCCAAATCCTTCTCTTCAGGGTTGCTGTCAAGCCTTTCTCCCCCCAGTCTGTATGTGCTTAGGATCATCCTGATCCAGGTGCAGGACCTTGCACTTGGTCTTGTTGAACTTCATGAGGTTGACATGGGCCCACCTCTCAAGTCTCTCCAGGACCCTCTTGGTGGCATCCCTTCCCTCTAGGGTATCAACTGCACCACTCAGCTTGGTGTCATCTGCAAACTTGGGAGGTGTGCACTTGATCCCACTGTTTGTGTTGCCTACAAAGTTGTTAAATGACACTAGTCTCAGCACTGATTCCTGAGGAACATCACTTGTCACTAGTCTCCACTTGAATGTTGAGCCATTGACTGCAAGTCTCTGAGCAAGCCACGTAGACTGACAAGCATCATTTCCCCAGACTGATGTAACTTGAGGACCATTGAAAGTTTTGATGAATGCTCTGTGTTTTATTTCGTTCTTCTATGATCAATCTGATGAGCAGGAAAGTATACTTCGTTTTGTATGGGCTTGGCAGTTTTCTCATATTCTAGGATATGGATAGACTTTAAGGATAAGACTGAGGAAGTCATTCAAGAAGAGTTACTTACCCACAACTACTTGTCTTTACACTTCTGTTCTTTGTTCATATTATAGTTAGCTCACTTTCCCAAGGAACGCGTAAAACACAGTATGAATGTGTGATAAGAGTAAACCAAGTAACTTTTTGAAAGAGATACAGTGCAGTCTTGCTTCTGACCAGTTGTGTATGATGAGTGAAGAGATGACACTCTTTGGTGCTCAGATATTTCTGTGCCTGCATATTGCAAGATTGCATGTACCTTCCTTTGAATCAGAACATACTGTGGATGATTTTGGAGATGGGAAGGGGAACTTGTTGGGATTGTTGGACCTGAAACTTTCAATGTCTGTGGTGAAAGTTGATAGCTTTTTATTTTCATTCAGATTATTTTTGCCATTAGAGTCACCTGTACTGGAAAAGAAAGTTCTCTCTGTTGGTTATATTTCTAAATGTAATGGTGTGAGACAGGAACTTAATAGTCATAACAGCAGTGACTCTTCACTCTTTTCAGTGACATTCGTTTATAGAAAGATGTATATCTTCTTCATCTTGTCACATTTTTTCTACCAATGGGCTTTAATTACTTCTCTTACCCATGCAGGTACCCAGTACCCTATCCTTACCTGAATGGTTGCCCAAGGCATGTTCACCTCACCAGTCTTGTGCTAAACGTGGTTGTACAATAGAGAACACCAGAGTCCAGTGCTGGGTGCAGAGTTGCTTCTGAGTATTAAATGTTCATGTTCTCTCCCTATGTGTTAGTTAAGTGCTTCCACATAGAACTGAGAAATGCTGCTGTCACAGCTTCCCTTACTGTTTTTAATGTATTATTAGCATACAAAAGGATGCAAATTGATAGGAATCAATACACATCAAAATGTGTTAACATTGAAAATTCCTTGTCTAACATTGGATTGCAGACAACAGTTCACTCTCCTTATGCTAAAACTGACCTGATTTGATCCAGAAGCCATGTTGACTGTTGGATGACAGTGAGCAAACATCCTGCCTTAAGTGTGCTTGTTAACATGGGCACAGCAGTGCACAAATTCAGACACAGAGCCTGCTTCTGTCTGGCTTGGATGTAGGTCAAGGTGAGGTGAGCTTTTATATTCTGCAGTCTCCTATGTAGCAGTACCCAGTATTACTTTACTCTGAGTGGAAACGTTCAAATGAAAAAAAAAGGATCAGAAGAAACTTACTCAGAGGACAATAATATTCTTCAGATGTGTTGATATTAGGTTTAGATTATTATAGATTTAGGTGTTGTAGGTCGACCCACAATCAAGATCGAGAGCAAGAGTTAACTGCCAGTTTCAACTGTCTTATTATTGCTTGCCAAGCTGAGGAAGATCAATGGTTTTAAAATACTAGTTTGTGTTTGTAAACGTATTTCTTTAGGAGGTATGGCTTGAACAATGATGCTGAAAGCTTCCCTATCTTCTATAACTAATTTCTGTGCTTTCCAAAATTACGCTCGCTTACATGTGCTGTACTTCTTAGGAGTTGGATCAAATAGTGGCATATGAACTGAAGACAGGAGGAGTTCTGCTGCATCCAATATTCGGAGGAGGAAAAGAGAAAGACAAGTATGTTTATTTAGCCGCAAGTCATTCCAGAGTATGTTTTTATGGGGCCATTAATATATGCCTTGGGTGTGTTGTGCGGCGTAAGGCCAAAGGCTGAAGAACTTCAGCTGCCCAAGGCATATATTACCAGTCTCATAAAGTATCTTGAGCATATTGTATCACTGTTGTTTTATTTTTGTTTCAATTTAAATCTTGAAGGGAATTAAGTATAATGAATGTTTTTCATACTGTTACAGAAATACTTCTTAGTTAAAGGATGAGAGGGAAGATAGAGCCAGAATTTTGGCCTGAGCTATTTCTAGAGTGGTTAGTAATCTTTAGGCTTTTTTAGAGTACAGTTAGTTTTCTTTTTCTATGCTGTTTTTGCGTTCAACATATATTTTGCATTTCTTTTTACACTTACCTGTTATGATATGTTTCCTGCCAACTATATTTGCGTTATTGCAGTTTCAATTTACAATAGTCAGAATAAAAATTAGATTGGTTGATAATCCTATTTTCAACTAAATTAAAATATGGAAAGAAATATCCAGAAAAAAGTAACTTCTCATACAAATTAACTTCTGCACAGAACAGCTATCTCAAATTCTTTTCATATATATTGCAACAAAAACTTTGCTCTTCAGAATATTTCTTCTGAAAGAAAAAAATTCCATAGCCTAGGAGAACAAAAGAAGATAAACTTCAGGTTAACACTTCTGTAGATGAATGTTTCAGAATCCTCATTACGTTTTCATGTTGTGTTCTCCCTTTCTGATTTTGATTTTCTTCAGTTTTTGTGGTAGCACAAAATTAAAAGCTTCAAGAGATGTTAAATAGATGTATTTGAAGTGGGAGAAGCATATTTACAGGTTTAGGGTAGGATTAGGGGTCAATCATTTGATGTGTGCTCAAGAGCATGAGTGTTCTAAATTTTAATGGAAGAACTAATTCACTTTTCACTTTGACAAAGGTTCTAGGCCCATATTTAAGAATTGAATGATGAAATGTTCAGTGGGAAGAAACACATTACAATGGAATGAAATACAAATGACAGCTCTCAAATTCAAATGAACCAGTCTGTTTTGATTTGCTGTTTAATACTATAAACTGTAACAAAATCAATCAACACTTGGTAAATTTAAGAAGGCCAAGAATGTGGTCCCTAGCTTGGTTGTAATTTGTAAGAATTTTACCAAAGTCAATCAAGTAAGTATTTTGAAGCTGGACAAATAGTTTTATACCAAGACCAAATTATTATATAATGTCTGAGCCACAACCTCAATTTCCTTTTTGCATTTTGGTGTCATGGTTGCTAACCTTTCCTTACCCTACAATACAGAAATGTTCAGAATAACAGGGCAAGGTAGATATGGAAGACTTCAGTAGTTTCTAAACAGCAGGAAAGAGCAAGTAGTAAACCTAAGCATGTTCTTATTCATATATTCGGAGTCGGAGGGCGACTAAGATGATCAGGGGGCTGGAGCACCTCCCCTATGAGGACAGGCTGAGGGAGTTGGGCTTGTTCAGCCTGGAGAAGAGAAGGCTGCGGGGTGACCTCATTGCAGCCTATCAATACCTGAAGGGAACCTACACCCAGGAGGGGAGTAAACTCTTCAAAAGGGCTGACAACAGCAGGACTAGGGGAAATGGATCCAAGTTGAAGGAGGGAAGATTTAGGTTGGATGTTAGGGGGAAGTTCTTTACAAGGAGAGTGGTTAGGCCCTGGAACGGGCTGCCCAGGGAGGTTGTGGATGCCCCGTCCTTGGACGTGTTCAAGGCCAGGTTGGACAGGGTCCTGGGCAACCTGATCTGAATGTGTGTGTTTGGTGGCCCTGCTAGGCAGGGGGGTTGGAACTACATGATCCTTGAGGTCCCTTCCAACCCGGGTGATTCTGTGATTCTATGATTCTGTGATCTGTGATATATTCAGTACACTTAGAATGGGTAGTGTTGCTTAGATTCAGAAATGCATATGTTTTTTTAATCTTATGTTTATACTGACATTTGTGAGTAAAGCTGAGGAAATCTCCCATTAAATAACAGGATAGGAAAAGAATACTGAGGTGTTGTGACTGTCTTGGTCCTTGCCATCTCCTGGAATCTTAAGAGTTGCAGTTAAGAAGACAAGTGCTGGTATTCTGTGCTGTTAAAATGCTTCTTACTGGCATACAACATTGAAGTGCATGAAAAGATTAAAATTAAAAATACTTGTTTCATAGGTCTTTGAAGATTTTAGACGTTGTCTTTTCCAGAGATAGCTGGCATGAAAGATCAAGCTTCTACCTGTTGTTTTTGTTACAATTCTTTAATTAATTCATTCTGTCTTGCAGTGTCATAAAATCTTTGGACGAGTTATCTGATCCATCCTGAAATGCCTTAGTTAGGTGATCTGTAAGTGAGAATCACAGGACAACCCTATTTTGAACTCAGGAATGTTAAGCAGCTGGTATTTTCTGTATTACAGTGGCTAATTTGTCATTCTCCATCAGCCAACATAAAATAAGTCTGGATTCCTTCTTCTTAAGAAGTTGGCCTGACATGGCATGGGTCCATTTTTGAAGATGCTTGTTATTAGTTCATAGAAAAAAGTTCAAATGTCAAGCACAATAAAATACAGTTTCCTCAACTTTGGTTCATCATTAAAATAAACTCAGACTTGCCTTCTCAAATAATTGAAAAGGGGCAGAAAGGTCTTATTTTTCTAGGGAGGTACAGTTACTCTTCTACTTTGAAACTAGACTATAGGTCTGCTTATGTTCTGGAAGGTAAAACTTCAAAACACCCCAAAGTTAATTTTTTGGTGTTTTATTGCTGTACAGCCACTAAGTTCTACTTTTAAAAGTTTCAGGTTTTCACTGTCTGTTTTCTGATATGGAATGAAGTTAAACCATTTGAAATATTTTGCTTCAGACACAACTGTTGTGACTGAGCACCACAGGAAGTTCAAGCTATGGAAGCGGTGTGGCAGCATTAACGTAGTGCTTTGCAAAGCCTTCTTTGGCATGAGATCTAATTTAGAAGGCATCCATTTTCCAAAGCATTGAAAGCGTAAAGTTGCTAACAAAAGTAAAGTAATTCCTCTGGCTCATCACGTGAAAGTCTGCTATGAATCTTAAAACTCCTCCTCTTCTTTAATTAGAGCAATTGTTTACTTGATTGTGAATGTTAGTATTTTGTACTTTTAAATGGAAGTGGGGCAGGTAGAATGTCAGGTCATGAGTAGTTTCCAGACTCAAGTCAGGGATTCCCTGCTGTGTTTTTTCACTCCATCAGTGTCTTTTAGAGAAGTTACAGTACGGCTTGCATTACTTTTCTGTACAGCACTTGCTTGATTCCGTACATGCACCCCTGCAACCTTTCTGTGCAGTCATTTAAAACGTCATAATTAATAATAGTGTTAAAGCAATAGAAGAGATCCTAATGGTTGCTGTATCTGTAATTTTTGTTGCTAATAAGTTTTTTAGTTTTCTTTCCATAAATTGCAAAATAGAATGTTTTTGGTTTTTTTTTTTCTTGTTATTTTTCAGCCCTGCATCACATTTACATTTTTCTATTAAACACCCCCATACCTTGTCCTGGGAATATTACACTATGTTCCAGTGTAAAGCACATCTTGTCATGAGACTGATTGAGAATAGGATCAGCATGGAGTTTATGTTACAGGTCAGTATTTAAATGTTTTTGTGACATACAGAGAACTTCCTGTCTTTATTGGTGGCTTCTGTTCAAAAAATGGAGATTAAAAAAGATCACATCATTTTATGGTAGGATTCCATTTGTATTTTCAATTTCAAAAGTATAGAACAAATATAAAATTGTTAGAATAAGGTTCACTGATACTCTTATGTATAATTAGTAATATTTTTAATATATTGCTTATTCTCTTAATATTTAAGTATTCCTTTGCTTTAAATTGTTGTGACTGTTTATTACACTGAGAACCTGTTTACTGACTCATAGCTAGTTCTGTAGTTGATGTAATCAAATTATAAATGAAGTCATGAGCATCCAGCTTCTTCTCTTTCCACTATATCAATCTTCCATGGTAGGGGGAGCAGAAATCTTCATACTGGAAGAAGCAGTGGAATAGAAAACATGTAGTTTTTCTTGCTTTTTTTGTTTTTTTGTTTTTTTAATGTTTCATGATTATCTTAAAAAAGAGGCTGCTACAAACACCCAACTAGGGACACATTTTCGTATCAGTTTCAGATGCCTTTTTTTTTCTTTTTTTTTTTTTTTTAAAGCACGTCTTGTTTGAGCATCTGGTAAAATATGTCAAACTTGTCAGTTTTATATATATTTTTGTTGCCCTCTTTTTTATGTTTTAATAAAAATACTAACTAAAAAAGGAGTTCTGTTACCTTATACATTAACTATATTATATATTTTTTATGAGACCAATGATAATTTCTCTTCACGCAATGCAATGCAAGCAAGCTGAAGGGTTGGACACACATGTGCTGAAAGCTATTAACAGCAGCTGTTGTCAGGCTGAAAATACAGGAGATTGAAAGCTTTCCTTAAAAAAAATTTAAATTATTCTTTGTAATATATTAAAAAACCTAAAACAATAGCAAAAAGGTAAATGAAGAACCTCCATGCTTTGTTTCTAAAAAGCAGATATATTCCATGATCTGTTTTACTGTAGATAATTTTGGAAAATGTACGGACTCTTCCTAATTTTTATATTAAGCCGTGCACAGTAAAGCAGTATGTGATGTGCCAGCTTAAGTTACGGAACAAACAGGAAACTCCTAGAAAGCTGCTTAGCATACTTGTTAACTTCTGCATTATGGTTTCTTTTTTTTTTGGAAGCCAGGTGATGAGGTTTTGGTTTTTTTTATTTAGTTCCAGTTTATTTGCACATAAACAGGAAAGAAAAGCTTATTTTGTGCATTAAAGTGCTCAATTAAAACAATAACTTTTTAAAATCATTTTAGGTTTTCAACAAGCTGTTGAGTCTGGCTAGCACGGCTTCATCTCAGAAGTTCCAGTCACACATGTGGAGTCAGATGTTGGTTTCCACATCTGGGTTTTTGAAATCTATCTCAAATGTCTCTGGCAAGGACATCCAACCTCTAATAAAGCAGTGGGTGTATCCTTTTTATTCTTGGTCTGGATTGTTAATATTGAGAATGATTTTATTTTTTTTTTTATTGGCACTACTAAAGGAATGTGAAGGAAGGTATTTCATATCTTTAAACAGTTAAGTACATTATTCTTTGAATTAGAAATCGATGTGAGACCCAGGTTCACTGTCCTTTTGTAGTCATTCAGCATATGCTATCATTTGAGGTGTTCTTTACCATAAGGGATTATGATAGCTGCGATTTTTATTTTGAAAGAAGCACAAGAACTCTGGTAGAATTTAAGGCCAAATTATACTAAAGGGATTCCAGAGGACACTGCCCGTAGAAATATGCTGAAGTCTGACATGGAAAATGTTATAGTCTGGTGCACTTTTAGATGTGATTTCCAGTAAATCAGCATGGAATGAGTAACCTAAAGCACAGATTAATAGTTTAATGCATTTAATAGCTTGGTAGCTTGCGTTAGTCCAAAGTTGGGTAGAATAAACCTTTAATTGTTCATTTTTCAAATGTCTGTGATACTAATCAAGAAATAGAGTTTCTTGTTTTAGATTGTTTTGAGGGCAAATTTGAATTTGCTTTATTTAACTGATTTCACTGGGAGTTTTAGTTATTGTGGCAGCAGATTAAAATGGTACTTGACTTCAGCAAAGCCATGTTTTATTGTTAAAACAGAAAGCAAAAATAGCTGCTTATCTTTAGAGTATTTTAATGGATTTTCACTACCAATAACATCCATGCATCTGTTTCTAACTAAAAAAATCAGTGTAAAAGTAATATTTGTAGAATAATCATCAGAAGTGCACAAAATGCGAAGACATTATTCCAACTTTCATATTTTGATGTGCCAAGCACTTGAGGAAAGTAGATATTTTATCTGTATACACTGAGACTGCACCTGTGTCTAAATGTCAGTGTTGCTATCTGAGGTGAGTGGATCACTCGCAGTCACCTTGCAGCCTTCTCTTCTCCAGGCTGAACAGCCCCAGCTCTCTCAGCCTGTCTTATGGGAGAGGTATTCCATCCTTTGGATCATGTTTGTGGCCACCTTCTGGCTGCGCTGCAACAGCTCTGTGTCTCTCCTGTACTGAGGACTCCACATCTGGACGCAGTTCTCCAGGTGAGGCCTCACCAACGCAGAGCAGAGGGGCAGGATCACCTTCCTTGCCCTGCTGGCCATGCTTCTTTTCATGCAGCCCAGGATATGGTTGGCTTTCTGGGCTGTGAGAGCACACATTGCTGGCCCATGTCCAGCTTCCCTTCCACCAGTACCCCCAGGTCTTTCTTGACAGGGCTGCACTCAATCCTTTCATCCCCCAGCTTGTAGTATTAACTGAAGAGAATCATAGAATTGCTCAAGTAAGAAAAGACATTAAAGATCTTCAAGTCCAACCACAACCTATTGGTACAATCCTAAATCTAACAACCCTCCCCTAAATCATGTCCTTGAGCACCACATCCAAACACATCCAGGGATGGTGACTCAACCACCTCTATGGGGTACCTATTCCAGTGCTTAACAACCCTTACTGTGAAGAAGTTTTTCCTGATATCCAACCTAAACTTACCCTAGCACAACTTGAGGCCATTTCCCCTCGTCCCGTCCCCAGTGAGAAGAGACCAACCCCACTCTTGCTGCAAACACCTTTCAGATATTGGAAGAGAGCAGTAAAGTCTCCCCTCAGCTTCCTTTTCCCCTGATTGAACAGCCCCAATTCCTTCAGTCACTCCTCAAAATTATATTAAAACATTTCTTAGCGAAATTTCTGAAGATCTCCTCGGTTCATTTATCTGAGAGCATATCAAAGATGTGGGAGTGCAGGGAGGTCTGATGTATTTTTTTTTCCTGTTATTTCTGTTTGTTTTTTTAATAATTTTCACTTTTTTTTTTAATGTTGTACAGGAATGTACATTAAAAATCTTCTTAAAGGGAAAAAAGTAAAAAAAAATTCTTATGAAAGAAACATGTTTTCATTTCCTGATTTTCTTGGGCTTGGAAATTCTAGGAGTAAGCATAAAACAAGTGTAAAAAGTGAGTGAAAAGTTTGAGAATTGTATTTATAGCTATTGCATTGTGCCGTGGATTTCCTATACTGCTTTTCAGAGATCAGAGCGGGGTAGTCAAATTTTATGGTAGCTTTGCATTTAATAGAAAACGAAATGTTTTGGAATTGGAAATAAAACAAGACTACACATCTCCTGGGACTCAGAAATACGTGGTAAGGTCAATTTTCCATATTGTACCTATGCACTAAAGTATGATGGGAACAGTAAAAGGTGTTATTTTGAATGGTAATAATCTTTTTAATTTTAAGGGCCCTCTTAAAGTGACAGTTCAAGAACTTGATGGATCGTTTAACCATACATTACAGATTGAAGAAAACAGTCTTAAACACGATATACCTTGCCATTCTAAAAGCAGAAGGTAAGGATTAAAAATTACTTGCTAGTATAGATAAGTAAAAATGTTGAGGGCATTGAGTTCTGTAAAGAACTTGTTTGTGTGGGAGAAGAAGTTGAAGGCTCTAATAGTTCATGAAACAGTTCAAAATGCTTTTGAATGGGATGCCTCACATGGGAGGATCTTCGCTCATGAAAAACATACATAGTTTTCAGTTGAGTCCCAAGTCTATTCCTTAAGCCTAATAAGCAAGGAAAATAGTCTACTGTCTACATGAATTCTCATTTTTTTTATACATTTTAGTAGCTACCTTGGACTGTTCTTTGTTTGTTTGATGTGTACTTCTTACTACTGTGGGAGCTGAGTTCAAAGCAACCAGAAAGTATTGACTATTTTCTGAAGAAAACTAATGCACAGCTCAACTGGTTTTTATGTGTATTGGGGAGAGCGATATTTTTTGGTGTGGTAAATTACACACAATACTACAGCATTTTTAAGTGTACCTTATCTAGTATAATAATTTTTTGAACAACCTTTTTTGTTGATTATTTTTCCTTTTTTTTTTTTTAAATAGAAATAAGAAGAAAAAGATTCCACTGATGAATGGAGAGGAGGTGGACATGGATCTTTCTGCTATGGAGTAAGTTTGTTTGCTGATGTTTTCAGTGTGAGACAGAGCCTTGTTCCTGTTGTGTGTTTTTTAAAGAATTAGATAATAAAGTTGTGCTTCATTATATGACTGGCAGATTTCAAGTCATAAGTCAGATCATTTGTTGGAACTGGATAAAGAATATTTAACTAGCGCTAAGATAGACAAGTTCCTGAATTCTTTGGCTAATTAAAAAAAAAAAAAAAAAAAATCATTTTCAATTACAAATGAGTGGTGAAATGTTTCATACTGAGAAGAATCTGCTGGGTGAGGTCAGTTGAAAACGTTTTGCTCCATGGAAGCAAAATCTTGCTCAATGTGAATATTTGTTTTACCCTTCTAGTTTTGGAGCAGTGTTCCTTTTAGAGGCACTGAAGGTGTTGATAGTTTGTTTAGTGGCTGATCAAAGTAGACTCTTCATGGAAACTAATGGTGTCTCATTGAAGAAGAGCAGTTTACTCTTTGAATTATTCCTTGTAAGATAAACCTCATGTAAAAGATGAATAATTTTATAGGGAATCATTTTGTTGCGCAAATTGCTGTTATAACTCCTATATTAACAGACATTTGAATAGATTTTTCAATTGTATTTAATAGCCTTTAGCATTAAGTATTGGTAACTTGATTTTGTGTTCAGGTTATCTAGTATATTATACTTAGATCCTAATTTCTTCTTAGAACTGCCTTTGAAAGGGCATATGACTTTATGCAAAGCACTTACACTTTATCTGCTAACGTTCTCAGAAAAGTGCTGCTCAGTTCTGACAGCTTTGGTGCCTGAGGACAAAGGTTGAAATGTATTGAGATTACATAGTAGTTTATCACAAATAAATGTCTGTTGGTTAAAAACAGTGAAGTGCAGCATACACTGACATGTTTGGGATTTGGAAAGTTGCCCTGGGAGTCTGTAGAATTGCCATCTTAGGAGCAGTAGACTGGATGAGGTGACTCTCAAAAGTTCCTTCTAACCTCAATTCTTTTACAGTTCTTGGGCATTTCAAATATACTTAATAATTTGAAAATAATTCAAAAATCAAAACATCTTTTGGCATTCTACAGCCTTGAAATGTTGTAGGCTATTAACGTTTTTCATGTCTGTCTTAGTGCTGATTCCCCTTTGCTCTGGATAAGAATAGACCCCGATATGTCGGTACTGAGGAAGGTAGAGTTTGAACAATCTGATTTCATGTGGCAGTATCAGCTTCGATATGAGAGAGATGTGGTTGCACAAGAAGAAGCCATTCTGGCATTGGAAAAGTTCCCTACACCAGCATCACGACTTGCACTGACTGATATACTAGAACAGGAGCAGTGCTTCTACCGAGTGAGAATGCTAGCCTGCTTCTGCCTTGCAAAGGTGAGGTTGTGTGGATGGGAATAGGAAAGAAATCTGCTAGACACTAAAGGATTTGAAAATGGGTCAAAATTCACCACAGTACTTAAGTTGGCTTGATTATGTAGCCTCTTAAAAATGTTTGCCAGGTATTTTTAACTTGACTGATTTGAAAGGAAAGCAGTATTATTTTAGTCTGTAGATGGAGACTGCAGAAGGCTTTCATAATTGTTGAAATTGAGATGTCAGACATGAAAACCACAAGAGATTTTTCCAGATTTCATTAAGTGGCAGAAATAAAAGACTTCTATTTAATATTTTTCAGAGCCAAAGTACATTTATTTTTTTTTTTGTTTTACTGGGTAGTTCCTTGGCCTCTCTGTTGAGAAATCTGAAGTTCTGAAATTCATCTGTCTGTCTTACGTGAATTCAGATTCCTGTTCTGTTTTGTGTTAAGTTGAACAGGGCGCAAGATAAATACAGTGTTGGTCTGCAGTTAAATATTCAACAGCCAGATAGTGGCCTTCCTTGAAGAAGGAAGATATTTTTTGTTTAGATACAAAATTAACATTAAGAATGTAAAGTAGAGATCCTTATAAAACGTATGGATGGAAACAGAAAAGAATAAATAAGAAATTTTAAAAAGGCACATTAGTGGTGAACTTACTGAATACTTCTACTGGCACAAAGGCACACTAACTGATAGTTTCTAGAGGTTGGATTATTGCTATGCAATGTTCTTTCTGGTGTATACTTGTATGGAAATACATATTTGGCCATATTTTGAAAGTCAGAATCCAACAGATGCTTAATCGTATATTTTAATATTATGAAACATTGATGTAATACTACCAGTTTTTGTGCTGGAATCAATGCTGCTGCTACCTGACTTAAAATATGTGTATTTCATACTGAAGTCATTTGGAATATTTGGAAGTGTAAATGCCTTCCGTGAATATTAAAAGAGCAGTTGTCAAAGTGTTGAAATTCAATGTTTTTTTCCTGTCTTTACATTGAAATCTTATGCATTTGTCTGCAGATAATCATAACCAGTTTTTCTTAGTTGTATTTCTGTGAAATTTGTATGAAATTGTAGTCCTAGAAGAAAAAAAGTAATTAAAACAGCTGGGGTAAAGGTGGTTGATTCTCAGAAAGAAATGATCACGATTAGTGAGAAGTATGGCTGTGATAGTAAATCAAGGTGAAGAGGCATGGAAGGATGGGTGGGACTGTAGATACACTTGTCCAAGGTACCTAGAAGGAAAATGTAATTTATTCTGTTAGTAGCTCCACCATGAGGCTACTAGTAAGAGTTGCTTCCTGTTGACTCAGATCAATTTTCAAGTATAGAAAAATTGAGAATTTCTAATCTTTGCCAGGAAAAGTCAAATCTTCCATGTTTCATCAGTGAGAAGGTTCTTTTTTCTTAATTTGCAGCTTTTGGCTGGATTGTGGTTACTGTTCTGAAACGTTCTAGGTGAACTTACATAGACACAGGAAAATGATAGGTGATAATGCAGTTATAAAACCAAACTTACTGCGCTTTCTAAATGTACTGCATGCTTCGTTGTGAAACAGCACTTCAATCAAGTATCCAGATAGTATAATTAAATCCTCATTGATGGAGTAAATACATGTTATGCAAGCACGCAAACATTCACACTGCTGAGTAGTTCATGGCAAGTGATCCTACAGAGAAATGTGTTATGATACTAATATCAAGCTGTAAGCAGGATGATTTATCCACCTGTAGGTTGTGGTCTGCTGCAGTGCTGGGATGTGCTGTGAGGTTTAAAAACAACCACTGACAAAACAAACTCCCAGCAATGAGGATTTCCAGAGCCATTCATGTTAGTTACTTTTTAGGTCAACATAAATAGCCAGATTTTGTGTGAAAGATGCAGACATAGAGTTGAAGTGGTGATTCTGCTACTGTTGATTTAATTTGAAAATACCATTCTTTTTTGTATATTTTGCAACATGAAACTTTAAGAATTGGAAAAAAAAAAAATCAAACGTAAACAAAATAAAATTTGTAAAACATACAAATAAAATTGTAATGAATTGGGAATGTCTTATAAATGCAGTAGTCTCTTGTAATTATTTTTTATTTGCAGTTTTGTTTGCAGTTTTAAGTTCATCATCGTGGTTTATCACTAGCCTTTGTGGTTAAGCTTCCTCTGTGGGAAGATTTGTTATGCACATTATTAGAAAAGCTACACGTGTATCTGTAGCTGGAGAACTTCTGTTTTTGCAAAAGGACTGCACTGTTTTATTTCCCTTTAGCTTTCCTTTAGAGGAAAGGACTTAAAAGGAAAATGGCTTTAATAGTAACGCCTCCATCTTACATAGGAGAGATGGTGATACTGATTGCTACCCATCTTCAAGGAACCATGTGCTTTTCTTACTGCATGTGTAATGCCATGTGGAATGAGATTACCTAAATTGGAAGTAAATGGTCAAAATCATTTTTTCTCTGTGTGAAAACATGTTTCCCTTAGTTTTTGGAGAATCTGAAGCAGTGTAAAGTCCTAAACTGTATGATGTGTTGGTCCCATTTGTTAATACACTCATCATGCTCAGGTACTCTTCTCTGCACGCTTTCATTTCACAAATACACAAACCCCAGGGTGTTGGGAAGGCATAATGACAGTTTGTCCCTGTAGATCTTCCTTACCTCAGAACAGATGATAGCAATAGATTTGTCTCAGTACATTGTTTGATTGCAAAGTAAAATTAAAGCTGAATGGCAGTTGCAGTGTTCAGAAGGCATCTGGAAGAGGTGCTACAAGATATGGTTTAGTAGCTTAGTGGGTAGTAATAGTGATAGGAGGACAGTTGTCTAGATCTTGTAGGTCCTTGTGATTCTATGATTCTGCATTAGCTAACTTTTATTTTGCTTTAGGGGTGGTCTTTTAGTGTTAGAGTGGCTAAGGCTGAGGTTACTGGCAGGGTATATTTGGGATGTTGGTATTGTAAAAACCTCTTCCATCACTGGCTTCTGTGGAGTCAGAAAATTTGGCTTAATAAACACAGAATATTCATCTAAATAGAAAAGATTAAATAATTAAAAACAGAAGTTTGTCATGGAAAGGTGTCTAGATGCAGACATCTTCCAAGTGAAACAACTACCTAAAAATGTACATTTAATGTAGAGAAGATGTATTGGGGATGGCAGGGTAAACTTAGCTAATGTAATATAATATATTGTTGAAAATATGTTTGTATTTGAAGGGCAGTACATTCCTGGCAATATTATTTCTTATTTGGGGAAATTTTTATTTCTTTACAGCCAATTTAAACTTACAGCAATGATGGTAATGTGATTTCCCTTTCCTCTAATTATATAGATTGCAAATTCCATGGTAAGTACATGGACAGGACCACCAGCCATGAAGTCGCTCTTTACCCGAATGTTTTGCTGTAAGACTTGTCCAAACATTGTGAAGACCAACAACTTCATGAACTTTCAAAGCTACTTTCTGCAAAAGGTAAAATTTGTTTTTCCATTGAACTCTTTAAATTAAATGTCAAAAAGAAAATGTTCCTATGGAGGACGACTTCTGGAACATGAATAGCACAGTCTCACTTTGCTTTCATTAAATGTTGAAAATAACTGGTTCTTTTCTATTTTATATCCTTTTCTTTCATCTTCATTAAGAAATAGTTAACAGAAGTTCTTATCATTTTTCTCTGAACAACAGCAGTTAAATTAGCAATTTCTTCAGAAGACTGTAGTACACATAATAATTAGTTGAAAATATTTGAGTTCTTAAAGAGAATGTACTGCACAGTAACAAAACTAATCATCAGGATGATCAGAGGGCTGAAACGCCTATCCTGTGAAGATAGGCTGAGGGCTTGTTCAGCCTGGAGGAGAGAAGGCTGAGAGGAGACCTCATTGCAGCCTTCCAGAATTTAAAAGGGGTTATAAACAGGAGGGGAATCAACTTTTTGCAAGGGTAGGCAGTGATAGAACAAGGGAAAATGTCTCTAAGCTCAAGTAGGGAGGGTTTAGGTGCTGGAACAGGCTGCACAGAAAGGTTGTGGATGCCCCGTCCCTGGAGGTGTTCAAGGCCAGGTTGGATGGGCCCTGGGCAGCCTGGTCTGGTATTGGATCTGGAGGTTGGTGGCCCTCAGTTGGAACTCAGTGATCCTTTGAGTCCCTTCCAGCCCAAGCCATTCTGTGATCTGCTCTTGTAGATGAATTTGTCAGCCATCTTCGGCATTGATTTCATTATGTAAATAAAATCTTACAAATTTTAACTTAAATTGGTGGCCTTTTTAGTTCAAGGCACTATTTAAATCTTCTTTCTGCCTGCTTTCCACTGACTGTCAGCATCATGCTGCTACAGATTCTTTTCATGTTATGCACTTTTTTTTCCTGAGACGTATAAGTGTACAGTGAATAACAACTAAAACAAATGACAGTGGTTTTTCTCTTAAGGCTAACTTTATAATTGCTTGATGATTGAATTCTTAATTCAGATGTATCATATTACTGATCAGAGAAAACTTAAATTTTATTTCTCTGTCCCAAACTGCTTCATCCTTCCCCCCACCCTTCTCTTTTTTGAACAGTCATTTGTCGTCTTCTGCTCTTTTTCTCATTGTTCATTTTCTCCCACTGTCTTAATGCTTTTGTCCCTTACATTTTTAATCTCATGTTATAAATTTATATTTCCACAATAAAGATTCCTGAAACTATTTGAGTGGATTCTAAAAGAAATATCTAGATCTAAAAGAAGTATCTAAAAGAAATACCTATTTGTCTGATAATTCTTTAGCACCACTGACTGTACTGGTGTATACCTCTTGATCGTACATATCAGGCACAGACACCAGGTTCACACACAAACACTCAACTTGGATGTCAGTCTCAGAATGAATTTCACCATTTTCTTTGCTTCATTATTTTCCATTCCTTACCTTTTAGATAGTGCCTTGAACTGAGTCGTTTCTTGGACGTGTAGCTTTTTCTTTCTGCTCTGTGACTGATTATTGAGCAATAATTGCATTACTTTTTGAACTGAAAGTTCTGTAGCATATGGTCTTTCAAAAAGAAATTTCTGTCAGAGATATGTTTCTGCAAATCTAATTGCTTGTTTTCAAGGTATAGCTCTTTTCAGAGTGTAACTGTCACTTCACTGTTGTAAGAATGATATTAGCATTAATTTTATTACACAGACTATGCCGGTCGCCATGGCTCTTCTGAGAGATGTTCACAACCTCTGTCCTAAGGAGGTTTTGATGTTTATTTTGGATTTAATCAAGTATAATGATAACAGGAAGAATAAGGTAAGGAATGTGTTTATTTTACTCTCTCACTTTTTTGTTGGAGAATCTTAAAGTTAATACACTGTATGATGTACTATGCCACTAATGTAAATGCGTAGCTAGGAGAGTTGATAAAAGGTGATATGCTCAACTAAACGGTATGTTAAAGAATACTCTGTAGCTGACATTTGAGGTGACATTTCTTGGTTGTTTCTCTTGGAGAAAACTCTGTGTTTGTTGACTTATCATGAATCTGAAAATGTGTACGAGGGTTAACATTTTCTGCATGAATGTAGCATTGGAAATTAAGCACTTTTGAGAAGAATGTCTAAAAGAGCAAGGAAATAATTTTTTGGTAATGATATGTACAGAACAGAATAACCTACGTCTAGTTAAGTAAAAGGTGGAGCTCATTTTAGTGTTGTTTCATCACTGAACGGAAGCCCCTGAGTTGAAAGTATCATCTTAAGTTCCTTAGCATATAGAATACATCTGAAGGATGATCCTTTAAGATCCTAAGATGGTAAGAAGTTCCACGTCTCTAGTTTAAGAAGTTCCACATCCCTAGTTAAGAATCATCTGCAAGGATGATTCCAAAGTAATCTTTGGAATTAAGTACCTGATGTTTAGTGGAACAAGACTGAAGCCTCTTAAAACTTAACTTTCTGGTGTGTAGAAGGCAGGAAAATTGAAGTGAGAGGATGATAGAAGGTGGAGAGGTAGAGTTCAGACAGGATGTGCTGAATTGTCCCAATATCTCTCTACCACCAAAGGAAATATCCCACTTCACTTTTCTTTATGTCCCTTCTAAGCATATGTTAGAAACCTGCTGTATCACTCTATGGCTTGCTTAGGTTAAAATAGATGATATGCAAACTCAGTACTTCATTCTGCTTTTATAATTTTTTATAATTTTATAATTTTTTATAATTTTATACTTTTTATTTCTTTTTATAATTTTATTTCTGTACTCCTGCTGTTTAGTAAATTGATGTGACCAATAAATGCAAGAGCTAGCACAAGGGAAGGGCTTGGAACTGTGAGCATGAGAAAAGGAGCAAAAGCAGAAGCAAGATTTTCCTTAATAAGCAGAGGCATCAGTTAGTTCACTTAGGAGCTCCTGAAGTGGCTACTTATATAAACCCTCTTATTTTCAGAGATGTCGGGTGACCATTAACCTTGATAACCTTTGTACTGAGTAGAAAGAGAGGCAAGTAGTTATGGGTGCTAGTGTTTAGAAAGAATTACTTTTATTTCTAAATCTTGAAAATTTTCATTACTTGACTTTTCAATTTTTGTAAAACAATGTATTACTATTAATATGGTTATATTCCAGAGTGAAGAATAATGTAATATAAGATAGTTTATCTGCTTGCTTGAACTCAAATCCATTTTTCAGGACAAATTTATTTAACTATTTTGCTTTCTCACAGTTTGTCACATGGTTTCTGTTTTAAGATCTTATTCTGTAACAGTGCTTCAACATTACTCAACTTTTTAAGAATATATTTTGTTATATCTTGTATCTAAATGCTGTTTTTTATCTAGTTTTCAGACAACTACTATCGTGCTGAGCTGATTGATGCCCTAGCCAACTCTGTGACTCCTGCAGTCAGCGTGAACAATGAAGTACGAACACTGGATAACCTGAATCCTGATGTTCGACTTATTCTTGAAGAAATTACCCGTTTCCTAAATATGGAGAAGCTTCTTCCTAGCTATAGACACACGATTACAGTCAGGTGTGGTTTAATAATCACTGAAACATAGAATGGCTTGGAAGGGCTGGAAGGGACCTCAAGATCACCTAGTTCCAACCGCCCCCCTGCAGTGGGTAGGGTTGTTAACCACTACATCAGACTGCCCAGGAACACATCAAACCTGTCCCAGGGGTGGGACATTAAGTTCTCTGGGCAGCTTGTGCCAGTGCCTCACTACCTTCTGAGTGAAGAATTTGTAACATCTAACCTAAACCTCCCCTTTTTCAGTTTAAATCCACTTCCCCTTGTTCTCACACCATCTTCCATAAAAAGTCAGTCCCCCTCCTGCTTGTAAGCTCCCTTCAAATACTGGAAGACTACAGTAAAGTCACCCTGGACCCTTCACTTCCCCAAGCTAAACAATCCCAGCTCCCTCAGCCTTTCATCATGGGAAAGGTGCTTCAGCTCTCTGAGTATCTTTGTGGCCCTCCTCTGGACCGACAGTTTCATTTCCTTCCTGTTCTGCAGGCCCCAGGCCTGGGCATGTTACTCCAGATGAGGCCTGACAAGGGCAGAATACAGGGGGACAATCACCTCCCTCTTCCTACTAGCCACCCCTCTTTTGATTGAGCCCAGGGTGGCATTGGCCTTCAAAGCTGCAAGAGCACACTGCTGGCTCATGTCCAGCTTTTCCTTCATCAGGACTCATTTTGTTGCACACATACAAGAGAGCAGTCACTACTTTTTTGGTTTTGTGTACTCTTCTGTAGTTTTAGCTTATGTACTTTAGTCTTAAATGGCAAACTCTTGGCTGTTTCCAAAAGTTGGTAGTGTAAGTTCATCTTGACTGCTCTGTTGTTCAAGATTAATCTCTGTTGATGTAGATTGTTAAGAGCAGACACAAATTGATCGTGCTTTTGCTTCTTTAATGAGAAATTTATGAAAGTTTTGCAAAAAGCATAATTATAGCAATATCTATAGAGCATACAACAGTAATCTGAGCTATTTTTTTTCTGTGCAGGTACAGTTGTATTTGAATCAATATGAGTTTAACAGAATTTTTCTTCAGTGTTTCTGCCTAACTCAGTTACTCAGTGCTGTATTAATAATGTAGAAATAATTGTTGATTAATCTTAGAGAAAGACTACTTGATTCTGAAGGAAGAAACTATATATATACTTTGTGGATGGCATTTTGGAAGCCTAATGTAAATTTTCTTTCTTCTGCTTCTAGCTGTTTAAAAGCTATTAGAGTGCTTCAAAAGAATGGTCATGTCCCAAGTGATCCTGCTCTCTTCAAGTCATACGCAGAATATGGGCACTTTGTAGATGTCCGAATAGCAGCATTGGAGGCTGTGGTTGATTACACAAAAGGTACTCTTTCATGTATTTTGACAATTTGTAACACTTGTAATATAGTAAAAGGTGTAACAGTTACCTCGTTAATACTAGGTTGAAGTATCCTCCAACAGAAGAGCTTATGTTGATGTGTTGATAAGAAAGGCTGGTATTACAAATGTTATGAAGATGTGAGCATTATTTCTCAGTGTTCCACAGATTGAATCAGACATCTGAAGTTTTGAAACACTGGGTAGACTGGTGAGTAGTGGTAAGGGGTGCTGAGAGGTGCTGCTGATTTAACATCATTTGTAGTGGTTTTGATTCAGCTGAGTTCAGCGATGTCAGAGTTCTTGGCTTTGCTTTATCTTACTATTCTCAACTTTTTTTTCACGTGTGCATTTTGTAACTGTACATTTTGGAAACTTAAATTATTTTAATGAGTGTTGGTTTATTCCACCTTGCCATTTGTTATACACAGCCAATGTGAGATGTTTCTGTTTCATTAGATGATAAACATAAGTTGACTGCTGGAGACCTTTGGGGAAAAAAACAAACAAACAAACTAAATAGCTTTCTTGAATGTTAAAGTTGAATTTCAATCCTGAGAGGTTTCCTAGAGGGAATTGGAAACTAATGATTTTCGTGTATAAAATTAAGTACTAGATTGTAATTCACCAGTCATTCTGGATCTCTAACACACTGTGCATGTGCCATTTGATACCGCTATGAGTGGCAGAACAAAGGAAAATGGCTTTGAGGAGGATTTAGGTTGGGTATTAGGGGGAAGTGGTTGTATTAGAATCACCAAAGTTAGAAAAGACCTCCAAGAATATCTAGTCCAATTATCCACCTACCACCAGTATTTCCCCGCTAAACCATGTCCCTTAGGACACATCTAAACATTTCTTGAACATCTCCAGGGACAGTGACTCAGCCACCTCCCTGGACAGCCCGTTATAGCACCTGACCACTCTTTGCAAGAGGAAATTATTCCTAACATTCAAACTGAACCTCATCTGGCCTAACTTGAGGCTGTTCCCTCTTGTCCTAATGCTAATTATGCGGGAGAAGAGGCTGACCACTGCCACACCACAGCTGCCTTTCAGGTAATTATAGAGGGCAATAATGTTGCCCCTGAGTGTCCTCCAGACTTTAACAATCCCAGTTCCCTCGGCCACTTCTCATAAGAATTGTGCTCCAGACTCTTTACCAGCTTCATTGCTCTTCTCTGGACGTGGTCTTTCTTGCAGTGAGGAGCCCAAAACTGAACACAGTACTCAAGGTGCTGCCTCACCAGAGCTGAGTACAGGAAGGTGATTGCCTTCCTGCTCCTGCTGGCTATGCTATTTCTTATACAAGCCAAGATGCCATTGGCCTTCTTGGCCATCTGGGAACACTGTGGCTTGTGTTCAGCTGAGTGTCTGTCAACACCACTAGGTCTGTTTTCTCAGCAAGTCTTCTCAGCTACTCTGCCCCCAAGAGTATTCAAGAGTAACAAACCCATTGCCTGGGTTTGTTGATGCCAAAGTGAAGGACCCGGCAGTTGGTCTTGTTGAATTTCGTTCCATTGGCCTCAGCCCAGCTATCCAGCCTGTCCAGATCCTTCTGTAGTGCCTTTCTACCCTCAGGCAGATCAGCACTTCATCCCAGCTTGGTGTCATCTGCAAAACTTAATGCCTTTATCCAAGTCATCAGTAAAGATATTAAATGGGACAGGCCTCAATACCAGCCCCTAGGGAACACCACTTGTGGCCACTCACCAACTGGATTTGACTCCATTCACCACCACTTTTTGGTCCTGGCCCTCCAGCCAGTCAGCCAGTTCTTTACCCAGCGAGGAACGTATGGGTATGCAGCATGGGCTGCCAGCTTCTCCAGGAGCACACTGTGGGAGACAGTGTCAAAGCTTTACTGCAGTCAAGGTAGACTACACCACCAGCTTTTCCCTCATCCACCAGGTGGGTCACTTATCAAAAAAAGAGATGAGGTCAATCAGGCAGGACCTGCTTTTCACGAACCCATGCTGACTGGGCCTTATCACCTGATTATCACCTGATCATCCTGTAAATGCCATGTGGTCTCACTCAAGATGGTCTGTTCCATAACCTTCCCTGACACCAAGGTCAGGCTCGCAGGCCTGTAGTTCCCTGAATCCTCCTTACAACACTTCTTGCAGATTCACGGTGGCAAGCTTCCAGCACTCAGGGACCTCTCTGGTTGACCAGGACCATTGATAAATGCTAAGTATTGTGAAGTAATATATTATGTCTTTAAAAGAGCTGATCGAAATGGGATGAAGTGTAAGTAAGGTACGGTAAGTTGCCCAAAATGCTTCACAGATACAGGACAGGAGAACCTGAATGGTAAAAAATCGTAGGAAGATTACTTGAAGAAGTTGAGCTAAATGGAAGTTTAGACTGAGCTTGCTATGAGGTTTGGAAATAATGGATTATAGAATTCCAGCACTGTTCTACCTTACCAACAACAACTTCTCTGATGAAGAGGTAGCAGAGATAAATAGATATCTGCCACAAAGTCAATGTGATTCCCAACACAGCCTACTATCTTAACTGACTGTCAGTGTTGTTTCTCTAATACTACTTCAAATAAAACCAAAATTAGCCCTTGCTCCTCCTGTTAGACTAGGTAGCTTTTGTTGCGAATCTGAAAGCTCAGTGTGCTAACAAAATCCAGCTACACATGTAGAAGTTAGAAGGGTTTGTCTAGCAAGGCCCAAAGTCTCTGGCTACGGAAGAAGAAAGGATGGGCCATCTTGTGCCAAGATGTCTGATTCTCATCATTCCTGGTTACCTGGTTTCCAGTTCATACTGGATGTGAAACAGCAGCTATCAAATGGCTGTTGCTTGTGCCAAAGCTGCCTTTTTAACAGTTTGTATAAAGGGAGCTGACCGATTTTTGTTATTTCCATAAAAAGAGAAGTCTGTATTTTCTGGGGCAGTGTGGAACTCCCATGTTTTTCTATCAACTCTCAGAGCAGAAATAGCACTGTTTTTTTTTTTTTTTTTTTTTTTTTTTTCTTCAAGTTACTTTAAAAGAAATAATTTCTCCATGGAACAGAAGAAGTTGTTTTCTTTGCTGTTAATACTAAGCTTTTTCTGAGACATGGTAACTCTAAAATGCTTGAGGCAGCATACAAGGACTTGGGCAGTTAGTCTAAACTTGAAGTGAGTGAATAGATTTTATTAACATTTTTAAAGGTAGCTTCTGATAGCTCAGTGACTATTAGCTGTTACATATATATACTTCCAAGAAGTTGCATATTCTAAGAGGTAACAACAGACTGTTCTCATAAATATCTGTGACTACCCAATTGCATGAATGAAAATTTCAAGTCTCATATGTCCTCTGCTGCAACTGAGAAACTGACATTAAGCTAATAAGATTTATTTTCCTGAAGATCAGGTTAAATTTATCACTGCTCCTCAAAATGTCATATTGCTATACAAATTTGAGCAGTGTTAGTAGCAGAGCTTTGAAAGTCTAGCAGGCCTGCTTTGTAAAGCAAATGCTAAAGAAGGCATACTGTATTTCAGGCACAAATAGGTTTAGGAAACCAGAAAAGACTTCTCTAACCACAAAAGTTATTGTGCTTCTTGATTCTATTATCCTCTACTATCAGCCTGAAGGACTCATCTCCAAGTGGCTCCATTCTCTTATCAACCATTTAAAAATACTTTTTTTTTTTTTTGCAGTTAAAATTATTTCAGCTTTCTTACGATTATGATTTAATGTGTTCACACGTGTTCTGTTTTTCTTGCTGCATGGTTATACAATATTATTTTTCTTCCATGCAAAACAACTTCTGTATGCAATGTTCTATCTGCCTCTATTCCAAGCAGGGTAGCTGCCAGGAAAAGCACTGTGCGTGGAGTTGAGCGCAGGCAGTCTCTAATCCCTTCAAAGCACGTCCTGTGCATAGCTTTTAAAGGTTTCCCAGATTTTTAAGGCAAATCTGCCACTGTGGTCCTAGTCTGTTCAGATGCATCATTCCCAATCAACCCAAACTGCATAACTGCGATCTGAATGGTGCAGAACATGAGCCAGTAAATCCCATGTAGAGGCAGAGAATAACTGCCTGGTCCTATCCCTTGTCAGTGTAAGCAGTTCTGTTGTGGCTAGATTGCAGGAAGAGCAGAGCTAACTTTCAAGCTGCCTGCTAAAGACTCTTCAGCAAAGATTTAAACAGTTTAAATAAGATGACTTTGTGTCAGGCAGCATTTTCTAAGGCATATGCTGATAAGACTCAATATATTTTAATTTCAGAGTATGCTGATTTTTAAAAAACACTAAGGAGGGTTTCACAGTGTGCTTAGAGTTTTAAGTAAGCCCTGTTGTCTTCCTCTTTCTACCTGGTTTATAGATAATGGTCACTGATTGTTTTGTATAAGAATTGTCTATTCTCTGTTCTGTGTGGAAATTGTAGTATAGATTGTTGAAAGGATATTTGGATGTGTTGGTACTGTGTGCTTCCTAAAGTAAAGAAGGTTATTTTCTCTGTGATCAGCACTCATAACAAAGTCATGTTCGAAGAATCAGAGTTGGTAGTTACTGAACAACTTGGGCATGAAGGAGTTATGTGCATATTTTTATTTTACTGTGAAGTTAAACCATGTAAACCACCTTTTTCTTGGAATTTGCGTTATAATTAATGAAATTTTGGCTGCAGTGATTCAGACCTTTCACTAGCTAATTACAGGAAGCCATGACCATCTTGTACAAACTTTGTTTTTTTCTGTTTATTTATAGCTGTTTTATTTTATTATTTGCAGTTGATAGGAGCTACGAAGAACTACAATGGCTGCTCACAATGGTTCAGAATGATCCTGTGCCCTACATAAGGTTAGTGAGTCGGTGTTTTTACTAATGCTGGAACCTACTGCATAAATTCTTGGTCAGGACTTGTTAGAATAGATCCAGTGCTTAGCTGCTTGATGCTTTACAAAAAACAATTTATCTCCTTGTTGTTTTACGTAATGGCGGTGCATTTTGATGTTTCAGCAGTTGACATCTCAGAAGATAATGTACATGGTTCTTATTCTCCCTTATATTATTTTTATCTCTCATGTTCTGTTCCTCTTGTGAATATCTGAAGTTAGAAATCATTTCCTAATCATAAATGACATAGACAAGTCTGATATTGCATATGGCAAGAAGATACTGTGATATTTATACAGTGGTTGAAGCGTAATGCATACGATGCTTTGCCAGCCATGAGTGCAAAGCAATTGTTAGACTGTAGATGGGGTGAAAGGATAACATATGAAAATAAAGTGTAACTTCTAGTATTTCCTGTTTCAGCTTCATTTTCAGCATTTTGTGATTGTATATTATAGCACATTCATTATGAAACTTGTAACATCTCAGTTCATAATGATTCTTCTTCCACAGCACACACTTTCTGTGGTTACCACTACTTCAATGAATTTCAGAGATTGAAAGTATTACTTTTTCTCTCCGTTTAGCTACTCTCTTAAAAAAACGTTGTAGTTGTAAGATTGTCATCTGTTTTCTTCTATCATTCTTGTTAATAAAAGTAGGTATGGTTCCAGTCACTAGTGGAGGCATAGCTTCAGTCCAGGAAAGAATTTTCATTTTGAGTCTCATTAAAGAGGATGTGGAATGTAAGCCTCTTCTGAAAGGAAGAAGAAAAAAGTCAGAACTGATAGAGTTTTCTTGTCCTAAATATATAACACAGCATGGGGAAGCTTCTTATACAGAGAATGTAGTTAAAATTGGAACTCACAATTATTATCATTGATAAAATGTTTCTGAGGCTAGGTTTAAAGTGGAAAACTCTATCTGCTTTCAGTTCAAGTGTATGAGTATTGTAAATAAACACAGTAAGCATGGAATTTTTATACACCTACGCAACTTAAGAGTGACAATTTTCCTTTCCAGAAGTGTTTGCCAGTCAATGGTTTTGTTCCAGTCATTTGCATCACAGTCATAAAAATTTAATATATTTAAAAATCCTTTGATGCCAGTATGAAAGCAGTTTATTGGTCAGCCTAACTCCAGGTTGTGAGCATGCAAAAAAGACTGTAGTTAAACTGAATGGTATAATACAGCCTGCAGTTTTGTACCTAACTATTGAGAAATGATGTCTGGTAATAATGTGTTGCTGCAGCTTGCTTTTTGTTTTGAAATTATTGACCAATAAATTTATCTGAGCATACTGTGTGTGTTTGAGAAGTCTGGTTTGTAAGAACATTGCAAACGGAACAGACTTTGTATTCTTAATTGTTGATTTGGATTTAATGAAAATCATTTTTATTTTAGGCATAAGATCCTGGATATGCTGACCAAGAATCCACCTTTTACCAAGAACACGGAGTCACCTTTGTGTAATGAAGCTTTGGTAGATCAGCTTTGGAAACTGATGAATTCAGGTTGGTTTGCACTTCTTCAGTGTTGTAAGATTGGTAGAACTGGAAAATTCAATATCTGCAGTTCTCATTCACATACCTCCTAAACTTCCTTAGTGATGCAGGTACCAGTGGACATGTTTTTCATTATTTTCTTTAATCCTCTAGTGTGCTTTGATACACTTTGGCATAAAATTATTCTTTGACTCAGATGTTCACATAAAATGTTTTCCCAAGTGAAGCTGTATGTTTTTCCTTTTTCTTTACAGTTAGGTGTAGATCAGGCAGTCTCTTTTCCCTGTTTTACCAAATTCTCAGAGAACAAGAGAGGGTATCATTTGCATGGATAATTTATTAGAGATTTTTAGAAGTGTATTGTGAACCTCAAGCTTAATTTGCTTTCTGTGATTAGGAAAGGTGCTAATGAGATAAGGTTTTACATCTTTACCATTGACCTGTTTTCCATTACTGAAGCAGTTTTATCCAGACCTGACAAACTGCCCGTTAACATCTGTTACATTTCTACAGATTACATATAAACATTTATATAGGTTTTTTAGGTCATTGAAGGCTGTCTGTTCTCTGTGTATCATTATTTTGAGCATTTAAAAGTTCTCAGCAACGCTCCAGGAACTGAAGCCAGGAGACTACCAGTAGTTCAGTTTTGTAGGATTTGCCAAGTGTCAGGCACAGAAAATAAACAATTTTGATGTTCCCATCAGAGAGTTTGTTTTTCCTTTTTGAGAGAAGAGAGTGTGCAGTGTTTCTTACAACCATTACTTCTTTTCACAAGTAACAAACAGGGTATACATTCTTATTATGATCCCTGGGACTTAAACTACTTAAATTTCTATGTGTCGTGATGACATAATGTTTCAATTTATTTTCTGTAAGGCATAAGGTTGGCATTCCTGGGTGTCCAGAAAGGTAATGTCACCGTGAGACAAACTAGTAGCCAGGTTTAAAACTGCATGATTCTACAATCTTGAGTTGTTTTCATTTAAAGTGAGCAAGTACTAGAAAATTGACTCTGATATATGTAGTTTTTTTCTTCTGTGTGAAACAAAAATGGAGGTTGCAATTTCCAGTAATTGCTGAGAAATTCAGAAACCAATTTTATTTGATCTTAACTTTTCTGCTGGAAAAGGAGAGAGATACTGAATGGGAATTCATCACATTTTAAGATGTAGTTTTATATGTTGAGCTCATTATTTAATATTAAAACTGTTAGAATGGTTTTAACAGTAATACTTGTGAATGTGTCATTTTTTGGAGATTATTTTAATGTTAGAGATGTCCAAATTAATATTCTTGTCACTTTCTCCTTACCCAACTGCTCATGAAACTTAGGAGAATTTCTTGTACATGGGTGGCGTGTGTACAACTAAGCTTACTCAAAACACTGTTTACCCCCATGAAACTCAGTATATACAGTGATAGATCTTACAATTTTATTTTTTGATGTCTTGAACAGCCATATTAACATGGCAGTTGGCACATCTGTGTCTTGTTTACCAGATATACTTCTATTCCTGCTGTAGAACAGTATGTCCAATAAACTTGCAGTCAGTAAAGAGCTGGGCTGAGTTAGCACCAGGATCACTGTGTTTGCAGCATTGCACCAGATGTTACTTTCTGTTCTGATGGGTGCCAAACGTGCTTTGACTGTTTCTGCATGAAGATATAAAGGAGTACAGAGCTTGTTGTGAAAAATAAATCAATGAAGCAACGTATCTCCAATTTGAATACGAAATGAAGTATTGAGTATCCAGTGAAGTAAATGACATAAAAGTCACTGTAGTCATTAGACATTAAAAAAGAAGTTCACATGTTGCTGGTTTGTGCTATCAGTGTGGTTTTCAGAGGTTACAAATCACTGTCATATTTAAATCTCTTTCTAAATGTCATGGAATGCATAGGCAATTGTGACCAAATTTAGTGGTGTGTGAGACTATGGTTTGTTTTTTTTTAAAAAAAACAACTATTTAATTGTCCAATAGTAAAACTTAAGAAGAAACTTTAAAAATAAAAGCATTATGTTCTTCTTTATTTTATTGAAAACACTTAGTTTTCCAGCTAAATATTGAATCTTGCCATACTAAACACATTCAGGTTATAGCTTAGTGCTTTATTTAAAACAGCATCTAGCAAATGAATTTGAATAAACACAGAGGCAGGAGTAATGAGGGAGGCGTGCTTTAGGCCCAGAAGATGTACATACTTTGTTGGATTCAAGTTGCTTTAAACTGTCTTCCTTGTGGCATGGGAGAAGAGTGTGCCTCATGTTAACAGTGATCTCTTCTGGATTTTAGGAACTTCCCATGACTGGAGATTGCGGTGTGGTGCTGTAGATCTCTATTTCACACTTTTTGGCCTCAGCAGACCTTCGTGTTTACCACTGCCAGAGCTTGGACTTGTTCTTAATCTGAAAGAAAAGAAGGCTGTGCTTAATCCAACGATTATCCCTGAATCAGTGGCAAATAATCAGGAACCTGTGAATGCTGCTAACAATCACGGGCAGCCAGTAGTATTTCAGAGCACCGTAAGCACAAACTGTCTGCATACGTCTCATTCAGCTGGCTTTAAGTCAATGCATTGGTTTCTGATGTCATTTTGTATTGTGCTCAAGCTGTCTTTGCACCTTGGTGTTCTTTATTCCTTCCACTTAAAAAGCTTGCACATTCCATACCTCCTTTGAATTAACTGTTTTGCATGTAGTACGCAAACTTCTTGGTTTTTTCACCTTTCATTTGTATTCTTTATAGAACTGTATTTTTCCTGTATTGTTTATGAGACATGAAGTGTTCACAGAAATGTTTGATGCTGTTATGAAATTTTTTTAATTAGACTAAGACTATTGCTTATAGGCAGGTTGTACAGTTCTTCCAAACAAAAGCTATTATCAGTAATTCTATTACATCTTAAAATACACAGATACACCTCTTTTTAAACAACTTCAAGAGATAGAAAGTTGGAACTTTCTATAATAGTTCTTCATTTAACACTTGGATCTGCCTGCTTAGTACTGTGCTCCGAAGGATTTGTAACAACTTCTGAAAAGTTGCATATATTCAGTTTGATATCTTACAGCCTTCTGAGGTTTCAGTCCTAACACTCATGATTTAACTGGAAAACGGATCTTACAGGCTGTTCAACTTGTCCATTTTTCCAGAATAGTTGCCACTGCTGTAAGACCAAGTCTTTTTGTAGGGCAAATTTGATTAGGAGAGAAAAATCCAATGTAAGTGGAAATAAGTAATTTTCTTAACAGTTTCAAATTTCTGTTTGAGAGAAACTGCTTAGGAGTAGATCCTGAAAAGAGCATGAACATGTGACTAGCACATTTGAAACTACTCTTTCCAGCCTTTTGAGTGGGATTTTTTACTATTGCTGTGTTCATAATTATCAGTCCCATAGTTCATGTCTACCATCACTTTTGTTCAGAAGTATATGGTGTGCAAATTATCATAGTACCATGCCAGATATTTCCAGTAGGGGGAGAAAATGATAATGGAGTCATATCCTTACAGCTACCCTGCTTATTTGTAGAACATATAATAAGTCTTAAGTTATTGCACAAACACATCAGAATTAAATAATGGGACATTTTGTTGCAGCTTTTACGTTGCAGTTCTTTAGGAGTCAGTTGGTCTTGATGGGGAAAAAAAAAAGTCCTCTCAGTGCTTCTTTGCCTTTCCTTCAGTACAGTTGTTACTGCACAATGAGCTGGATCAGGAGATGATCTGGTTGAAAAATACTTTATGAATAGGTTTTTCCTTAGTCCAGTTCGTCATGCATTTATGCAAATGCCCTTGGTGGCCCAGGACAGAGACTGTGAGAAGGGGAAAGAAGCTCCTTCTTTGAGTGTCACTGCTGGCTTAAACTGAAAACAGTGTTAGTATAAGCCTCATTCACACTTTGTCCCTTGTATCTTTTCCTTAGCTTCATCTCTAGTATCCAACTTTGCATAGATGATCGTATTAATGCACCTAGAATTGAGTTTCCTCATTGAAAAAGAACCAAGGATTAATGTAAAATAAAGACTGTCTCTTGCATCAGTCAAAGTTTACTCTGAAGTATTTCACAGCTGATATGTGTTGGCTTAAATAGCAAGGACGAAAAGAGGGAAATACCTATAAGAATTAACAGGTGATAGAATACATGAGACTAACTAGATCCCTCAAAGCAGTGTATTGTGTATGTTTTGAGGGCACAAATGAGTTAAAATCAGTGCTGACAGACTGTTTTGATCTTGAATGTGCTGGGAATCGTAAGAATTCCCCACTTCATAAAATTCAGTTTCAGTTGCTCAGAGCAAGAATTTTTGGGGTACCCTGTGTAAAACAGAGAAGAGCAGTTCAGCTGAACAGCCCATACTCTTTAGAGTCTATGATACGGCTTTTATTTAGCTTTTAGTGGGCTTTTGGAAATGCTTACTTCTACAGATACTTATTTTTAATTCCCTATTTTGTGGATTAGACTTGTTGGAACACCTGTCTCCTGTTCTAATGACTATATGTCTAACTAATTAGACTCTCCTGTTATTTTTATATTCCTCTGACTCTCGTTCTGTTGCTTATCCTAGCAGTAATTAACAAAACAGATTAATTTATTTTTAATAAATCAAAAAATAGCAGGTTATTATTACTTAATTCTGACTTGCATTCAACAAAGGAAGCATTAGTTTTTACAGCAAACGAGAAGAAGGTTTAGCAAAATCCCACGTGTAGATGAGAGGCTGTCACAGCTTTTCAGCAGAGATTTGGAATGAGGAGAGTCTACGAGGCACAGATTTATAGAAAGGCCATTCAGAAGCAGCGAATGTTGTTGCACACCAACAGTACCATGATTGTGAGAAGGGACAGAAAAGATGCCAATGCTAGATATGCAGAGGGAGCAGGAATAGAAGTAAAGAGAAACCATGTTTGTAGGAGAGGTTGGCACAAATCCATACAGGGTTTTAGAAAATACTTTTTGCCAGAACTACAGGGAAAACTTTGTTCAAATCACCCACTTACTCAGAAGTGCTTTCAGCTATCAGGTCTTTTTCAGGCTGAAACGTGGCTCTTGCTATCTTCTAATTTTGATCTTTTAATGCTGCTTCAGGAGGATGATCATCTTATTAAGGAAACAGCATCCAGCATTTCTGGTCATCAGCAGGGGGTGAAGAGGAAGGCTGATATGCCACTCGGGTCTCCATTGGAGCCAGGGCAAATACTAGAGAAGAATGAAGACAGTAAAGTCTCCTGCTGTAGCTGGCAGCCTGAGGCTTGGATGGATACACTCTTGGCTGGGTAAGGAGCTGGCTGGAGGGCCGGGCACAGAGAGTGGTGGTGAACGGAGCCAAATCCAGCTGGCGACCGGTCGTGAGTGGTGTTCCCCAGGGGTCAGTGCTGGGGCCTGTCCTCTTCAATATCTTTATTGATGACCTCGATGAGGGGCATGGAGTGCACCCTCAGTACATTCGCACATGACACCAGATGGGCTGGAAGTATGGATCTGCCTGGGGGTAGCGAGGCCCTACAGAGGGATCTGGACAGGCTGGAGAGCTGGGCTGAAGCCAATAGGATGAGTTTCAACAAGGCCAAATGCCGGGTCCTGCACTTGGGCCACAACAACCCCAGGCGACGCTGCCGGCTTGGGGCGGTGTGGCTGGAGGACTGCGTAGAGGAAATGGACCTGGGGGTATGGATGGATGCTGGGCTGAATATGAGCCGACAGTGTGCCCAGGTGGCCAAGAAGGCCAATGGCATCCTGGCTTGCATCAGAAACAGCGTTGCAAGCAGGAGCAGAGAGGTGATTGTTCCCCTATATTCAGCACTAGTGAGGCCGCACCTCGAGTACTGTGTCCAGTTTTGGGCCCCTCACTGCAAGAAAGATGTTGAGGCCCTGGAACGTGTTCAAAGGAGGGCAACAAAGCTGGTGAGGGGTCTGGAACACAGGCCATATGAGGAGAGGCTGAAGGAGCTGGGAATGTTCAGCCTGGAGAAGAGGAGGCTCAGGGGAGACCTCATTGCTCTCTATAACTTCCTGAAGGGAGGCTGCAGTGAGCTGGGGGTCGGCCTCTTCTCTCGTGTCATCAGTGATAGGACCAGGGGGAATGGCTTCAAGCTACGGCAGGGGAGATTCAGGCTGGACATGAGGACGTATTGCTTGTCAGAAAGGGTGGTCAGGCACTGGAATGGACTGCCCAGGGAGGTGGTGGAGTCACCGAGCCTGGGGGTGTTCAAGGAAAGACTGGATGTGGTGTTGAGGGACATGGTTTAGTGGGAGCTATTGGGAATAGGTGAATGGTTGGACTGGATGATCTTTTAGGTCTTTTCCAACCTTGGTGATTCTATGATTCTATGATTCTATGAAAGTCAAACTCAAAATCAGAGTAAGAAATGGAAATTCAACTTGCACAATATGCAGGGTATTCATATTCAGAATAACAGCGGTGGCTTCTACTGGCTTTCTTTAAAGCTGTGTTCAAACAAAAGACATGTTGTATATATGTGTACAATAGTTGTTACGCTTACTTTGGCAAAATCATTTCCCATCAGATATTTTATTGACTGGCAAGAACTGAAGTTGACAGTTAATGTTCTTGTTCGTACAGCTTCACAGTAAATTAGAAAGAAGGGTAGACATTGATGCTTTTTAATTTCATTGAATTTTTATTCCTTTGCAGTGGTAGATATCACCTCCTTTCCCTCTCACCCCCAGTTTATCTCAAAAATAAAAAAATTTAAATTCTGCATAGTGATACTCCTAAGGATTTATTATTAGCATCTACTTATTTCTTTCCCCAATATCTTAGTTCTCAAACTCTCAAGAAGAGGAGGAAATTGATATGGACACAGTTCATGACAGTCAAGCCTTTATTTAACATGAATAAATTTATTGTTAATTGATAATATAAAATTTTCAACTTAATCAGTTGTGGGCTTATTCTCATATATGTATTGTTGGTAGGTGATAAATGTTGGCTGAATTCAAGGAAGTGTGTAGAGAGTGCACAAGATATTTTTAGCTTCTAGCATGCTAGTAGATAACTATGTACATATGTACTTTCATACATACCTAAATAAGTGTGCATCAGCTTTATAAGAGTTAAAAAGCTTAGAAATTAATTAAATAAAAATGGGGATAGAACCCCATAAATTCTCAAGTGAAACTTTGCCACAGTTGTGATCTTGAAAAATAATAATGTTGATGTTTGTCCTTTGGAAAAAGTAACAGTCTTTTTTTCTTAACAACGTAATGACTTAGCTTAATTTCAGTAGTTGAAAAACTTGCAAGCCTCAGAGGGCTTTGTAAAGTTGAGAAGATGGCATCTACAAATATATCATTACTGCATCTTTTTGCTACTACTATTTCAGTAACTTTGTCATAACATATTTGACAAAACTACTTGTTAAAAATGCATTTCTTAAATACCTTAAGGCAGACTGAGCTTTGCTGACCAGCTTCTGCCTTCTTTCTTTGCCTGTCACAACTTACCAGTCAATGGCCTTTGTTTCTCAAAATCTTTTAACCGTGTTTATAAGTTCAGTTACCAGATGCAGCAGTGGAGCTGAGCTCAGGTCAACTGACTGTGTAACTAATCTTTCAAGATCTTGGGTAGTACACACCCCTCACTAAGTCTCATGACTTTCAGATTGCAAGTCTCTGCAGTGTGTAAAAGTTAGATGTCTGATCCTAGAAGTAGGTTGGAGAATATTTACCCTTCCACTTGTTTTTCTGTTTTTATTCAGTGATTGTCTAATGTAAAAGACACTAAAAAAACCCTAGCAGCAGCATCTGGAACATTAGTTCCTCAGTTCTCTGCGCTATGTCCTTAGCTGTGCTGGCAAGTGACCTCATCTGTATCCCCTGTGACCTGAGTGTTTCTGGCATTTTAGTGGCCTTATTTTAGAGAAGGGCTAATGGATGTTCCTGCATGATGTATCCTGCTGAGGCTGGTGCCTAGGGTACTGGCCAGGGATGTGGAAGCTGTAGGTTCATACTCCCTGTGGGCCTAGAACTTATGTTGTACTTCCTTGGCAGATGCTCTAGCCACTAAGGTTTGTTTTTTAATAAAAGGTAACTGCTGTCATTGCTCAGCTAACAAATTAAGTTCATATGGGGACATAAAACACAGGGAGGTCTAGTTTCTGGATTCCAGATGGCCTTTGGTTAATGTGTGCCTGCACAGCCAGTTCCACCAGGATGGATTTTCTGTTAGGTACGTGGAGTAGCAATGCTCACAATATTTTGCTTAAATCATAGCCATCCTAGTAGAGAAAAGGAGAATGTACTTCGTCATGAACTTAGGAGCATAATGCCACACAACCTTTGCTTTAAACCTCTCAGAGCTGCTTTGACTTTGTCCTTGGTGTTACAGACAATCATTACATTCTCTGTTACAGCAAAGAATGACATATCCAGGGCACTCAAGCGTGAAGCTGATCCACTGAGGATTAGTATTTATAACCCTTACATGATATTTTGCAACAGATTTACTAGACTTACTCTACGGGATATAAAGTCATAAACAAAACTCAGCCAAGTACTTCACAAATAGGACTTACGGGACCCTCTGTCAGCCAGCTTTGTGCTCCATAATTATTTCATATTAAGTTTGTGTTTTAATTCAGAATGGATTAGAAGTGGAATAACAGCCCATTCACTGCTGCATTTGTACACCTACAGCATATAGGAAAATCTACTTTGAGTGTCACTGACGTACCTTCTCACCTCTGCTGTTTAGGCATTCGGTGCACTGCAGTACATTCTCTCATCTAGGTAACAAATGAGACAAATGCTGATATTTTTTTTTCTTTTTTTTTCATTTTTAATGAAAGCATTACTTTGAAAAACTTCAGATTGATTTCTTTTGTGTGTGTGTGTGTGTTTGCTCATGCACTTACAAACAGTTCCACTACACATAACTCCTTGCTTCTAAAAGTTCACCTGTTTCTTATTCATAGCATTTTTTTTAGAAGCAGAAATGTATGAATTTCAGACTGAGTAAATAAAGACAGTTCAATGTTTAGGAAATATCATACTTGGGGGAAAGAATTTCAAACAGATGGGGAAAAATAAAAGCATACATAAATAAGTTAGAACACTTGTGTGTGAATGGTTTTACGGAGGAATCACAGATAGTGTTCCCCCAGGACCTTTGAACTGCTAATTGTTTGCAGGCACGACAAAGGATGGGGGTACACTTCAGTGAGTGGTTATTGTGAAACAGATTTATACAGGATCTTCTTACCAAATCTGTAAGATCCTGTAATCTGCCTCTGTGACTCTTAATTGGACAGCAGTGAGCAATTAGTCCATACTTAATTTTCATCTCACAGCTGTGGGTTATGTCCCCACATGTCACATGAAGTGTTAGGTCATCAGCCAAGCACAGCCCGCGAGGAGCAGCTGCAAGGAGGAAGCTCATGTTGGCTCTAAATGCAGCTGTATCTGTGTATTCTGTTTTTACTTTCCTCGTACTGCCCCTCCCTCTGAGTGATAATTTGGATTTGTTCAAGTTGATATAATCCCATAAAGCCAATAAAATATTATTTATATTTAAAAGCATTTTTTTCTGTGTGCTTCTGCACATGGACATTAAAATTTAAGGTACAGACCTGCTGCAAGGACAGTAAAAGCAGCCATGTACTATGACTCTTTCAGGATTACAGGTTTCAGTATTGTAATTACAACATCTTTGTTCATACACAAAGTGGTTTGAATTCTACTAAGGATAATAGAACTGTAGACTCTGATAGTTATATGGGAATCTGAGCATTTTGCAAGAAGTTATTAAACAAAATTGCATTTTTCAGACAGTGCACAACTCGTATTGATTGTTTTCACTGTACCAAAAACTTAATAGCTTCTTTTCAGCCTCTAAAACTGTGCAAGGTCAGATTTCTAAAACGAAAACAGATTCTTACTTGCTACTAAATCATCAAAAATAGTAGTAATGCTCCCTACCCTGTCTTAAGATAGAAGGATTTCAAGACCGGATTTCACATATGCAGTAGATTTAACACTGTATTTCAGGCTGTGAGGTGACTTGTTGTCCTGCATTGTTGACTTCTTTGAAATTAGATTAAAAGATATTCCTTCTATTTAATTCAGTATTTCACTCCTCTCAAAGTGCAACACTACTTGAGAAGGCATCCTGTCATTCAGAACTCACATCAGAAAAACCTTTTGACTATTCCATTTATCTACTTGGTGTTTTCCAGAATAATTGCACTTGAAATTTCCACTGCTAATCTTGCAGATCACTGCTTGACCTTGTAGATGTTCATGTAACTTTGAACATGTGTAAGCCACAGTCATACACACTGACTGCTTATCATAGGTCTGAAGTTTCAGGAAGTAATGATTTGGCTGGGTTCAGTTGTTTCTGGTATGATTTGAATAGAATAAATACTGCTGTGAAAGCGTAGAGAGAAACTAGTGATTACATTTAAACAGCAGGCATGAGCCTATGGTGCGAATCACTGCATATTAAGTACAGTAGTTACCAGAAATTGAGGCTGAACCATACAAAAAGTCATTCTCTGCTGCTCAGCCAAGTATCAAAGTTAGCTGTAAGAATACTGTTACCTCAGAATTTAGACACTGGTCCGTGGCTTCCTGGCCAAGAGGGTCGCCTAAACATTGGAATTACAGGCAAGTATGTCAGCAGACTTCCTTTGCTTGAATGGAAAGAACAACACTGACAGTGATGGATTTTTGCTATGCTTTTTAGGGAGGAGAAGTTGTTTTAACTCTTCTGTTAGACTGCCCTTCAATGGCTTAAAATATTAACATAGTATCTGTTTGATAGTATCTAATATAGGTATGTTGACTGTACTGCTCAAAATATAACTGCTTCCCAACTGGTAACTTGTAAGTTTGAAGGTTCTGTAGCTAATTTTGCCTCACTGAAATAGCATGTGGTTAATTCTGTGCTTCACAAAAAAAGGTGTTTTCAAGGGCTTTATCCTAAAGTGCATGCATGAAAGCAGCTTTAATACAAATATAAACCTTGCAGAGAAAGAAGATGGATTAAGGCTAAATTTTAAAGTGAGCTGAGTTGACACACTGATTTAAGTACATGTTTTCTTTTGCAAATTTTCTAGAAGATTAGAGTAAACATGGTAAAATATCACCAGAGTCAACCTATTGTTTTAATGTAAAGACAAAGCAATATGGTTTTTAAAGTCAAAAGAGGAAGCTAGGTAAACAGTCATCAGTTGCAAAGATATGTTATATGGGCTTGTTTTTTAGTACTTCAGCAGAGGCATCCTTTTTTGTTATAAATCTAGTGAAAAATTGCATGAAGTCAAATGAATCTGTAAATTGAAAGTAGTTAAAGTTTTTATATCAGAACCAAATTAACTGATTTGTTTAGCACAACCTCAGAAGATATTTCTGTCACTAGACCTCTCCTCACCTGAACTCTCAGCTTTACAGTACGATCCTTAAAAGAGCACTTTACCAAACACAGTGGGTAACTTTTTTTTCCAGAGATGCATGGTTTGAAAATCGCGCTTCTTCAGGCAGAGTGCTTCAACCCAGAAACTTGGGGTTGCTTATATTCAGTGATTTCTCAGTATGCACTTCATTGATGATTCAGGAGATACATAAACTAGGTATGAAATTGAAAAATGTGTTGGGTGTTTCCAGGGCAATCCTAGAATGAAAAGTAGAAATAAGGAGAAACGTCTTTTCAAAGTCTTTTCAAATAGTTTTCAAAGTCTTTTCAGCATTTTTAGTCTTAGCCCTTTAGAAAAAAACATTGGTCAGAGCTGCAATCCGACTGCTAGGCAGAGAGTGCATGATTTTTCTCATTAGGAAGCTTTCTTTGGGTTCTGGGAGAGACATATTAAGTGTTAGCATACTTGTGTTGATGTCACCTTCTTCCCAAAGGTGGTCGGTGTCAGGTTCTGGAACACCAGGCTGTCCTCAGCTGGAACACTGGACCCATGGGCATTACCCTTTGCTGTGATTTGTGAAGTTAATTTCTTCTTTGGTGACATTTGAATAAATCAGGGTGCCAATTGGATCATTTTTAACAAGTGTCCATTTGGAAAACTCATACTTAAGCCAGAAGTTTTAAATAGACTGTAAATGCAAAGAAACACAGACTGTAAGTCTGTGGTGTCCCACCCTCTTCACACACAATCAGAAATATAGGAGAGGCCACTTGGAAGATCTCATGTAAGTTTGTTGCCTTGTTCAAGTCTCAAGTTATATTTTACCAAATCATAAAGGTCCAATATAAAACAATACAGCTAAAAAACTACCCAGTGGCATTGTTCATGCACTGGTGATTCTTGAAAAAAACAAGCAAAACAAACAAACAAAACAAAACAATGAAGAAAACAACTTTGCCCTACATAGTTGATGGACAGGATATTCTAATTATCTGACAGCAGATTTTTATTTGTGACAGAAAATATTGCTTAAAGCTTATCAAGATCTAAAACCTTTTCATCCTAAAACTAAAGCATGAGATCTGTTTTTATATTTCATTCTCCCTCACAGTATCTCCAGCATGCGTATCGTTCCATGACAAGGTGTACACAAAGGTTCTGATCTCTTCCCCTATGGGATGGTAATCCTGTCTGTCTAATTTTAAACAACTACCAAGCTCCCTGGAACACCAAAAGCCAATAATTACATTGGAATATCTACATTCAAAACAGGAGGAGATCAACAAGTGGACAGGCACGTGTACGTGCATTCTTTTCCAAGGAGTGCTACTAACCACTTCAAAAATGAGCTCCTGGGCTTGTCCTCTCCTATTATTTGAGAAAGGCTGGTTCCCGTCCCACTGCCTGTGCCAGGAGGAAGTGGGTTCCCTGCAAGAGGAGGGAATTCTTTGTCTCCTTACAGCAATCTCAGTCCTGGTGACATGAGAGTGGTTTTAATGCCCTTAGAAGCAACTCTGTTTAGCCTTGTTTTCCTACTTGGAAAGGAAGTACTGTGCAAGTGTAATGCTAGTCTCATCACAAGGTGAATTTGACAGGTACAAAAGCGTAAAATCTTTTGTAGAGTGTTTTCTTGGCAATAGAGTTGGCAGTCTGTATGCATCGATTCTGAGCCATCTCCCAGGATCAGTATACTGGTATCCATGTGTATCAAGGCCGCCCAGGGAGGTGATGGAGTCACTGTCCCTGGAGGTGTTTAAGGGGAGATGTAGAACTTAGGGACCTGGTTTAGAGGGCAGTATTGGTGGTAGATGGATGTTTGAACTAGGTGATCTTAGAGGTCTTCTCCAATATCTATTGGATTCTATTTGGTTCCTGATTCCAAAGCACACTTTAAAAACAAGAAGATATTTTCCAGGTAGCTTACATTTTTATATTTAAAAAATAAAGGAAGCACGGGAGATTTTGGATCTCATTGGCATCACGGAAGAAAATGTGTGTGATCTTCTTATTTGCTCAGTAGAAGTAGATTTCTGCAATGGATTTTTTTCATATTGACAGTTGTACCATATTACCATTATTGATTGTTTCCTTAAGTGTCAGTAGTCCTGGAGCTGCAGTTGGATCAGAATTCTCTTCTTGCTGAAGATCTTCCTGCCTTTCCGTTTCCAGGAATTCATCTCCCCCTCTTCAGTCAGTGACTTACAGTGACTTACTCTTCTGTTGTATGTAATCTCCAAGTTGCTGCACTTAATAATATTTTACATAACAGCTTGAAATACAAATTTTTTATAACCTTGCTGAAATAAGCTACAGTACACTAATGTGGACTGTATCTTAGCAGGGCTGGTAGTGCAGGAAACAGCAGGAAACCTGTATTGGTATCAGTGCAGCAGTGTTAACTGGCAGCGCAGAGTGAGAGCGGTGCCCAGGTCGCTGCCCCACGCTTTGTGGCACTGGAGGGTGGTGTGGGGATATTTCCATTTCGCAGCCTGGGCGAGCTTCCCCCCCTTCTTGTTCTTCTTCTCTGAGCCAGATGGAGACGCATTTGGTTTCTCTTTTAGCCATGTTACTTTTGCGAGGAGAATAATATGAGCAGGAAAAGCTATTGGCCGCAGTGAGAGAAGAAAGCCCTGCTTTGCCAGAGGAAACCACATAAAAGCGTGCGTGTGTGTGTTTGGGGGGAGGGTGCAGCGAGGGATGATGCCTGGAGCTTCTTGCACTCGGAGCTGCGATTTGTGAGTGAAACATGATGAAATCACCCCCTGGACAAATCACACGAGCCTGTCAACCTCACCAGGTGGGATTACTTGTAGCTAATAGCCCGAACTCCCAGAGCAAGCAGAGCTCTGCTCTCACTATGAAGCAAAAGGGACGGTACCGTATGGGCTTTTCAAGAATCCTCTAGTATGGCTAAGAAGGGCTGCTTCCACTTCCACCAGGTGGGGAAGGAAAAGAGCATGTTTGCTTTTAAAGGAGGAGTAACCCGTCTCTCCTGAATAAGGTCCTACAAAAAGGAGCGTTTCAGCTTCAGAAAGAGATGTTTTATTCATAAACCCCTTCTGGTTTGTGCGACTCTAAAAGGGTGACTCTGTCAGCTGCTGTGCCAGTGATGGGAACTGCAGTGCTGGGAAGCTCGAATGTACAGGGACCATCTCTGCCCCTTTAATCCTAATGCTCTTGGCTTGGAAGTCTGGGGATTTGCACCGTCTGATCACTCTACTGTTTTGCTTTTGCAGGTTATATCTTTATTTGCTTTTGCCTTTGGAGTAAATGTCTGCATGGGATTTACAACAAATCGCTTTAGGAGATCTGAAGAATGGGATGAGGGCCCAATCTCAGGTACAGTAACGGGCGTAAATTGTGGATCGCAATGTCCTTGTGTTGTGTGCAGTGGTTAGAAGCCATTCCTACTCTGAAACAGTAGTTTGCTTGTTCCTTTTACCTCTAGAATATAATGAAGAAATAACTCACTGAGCCTGAGTCAGTTGACCTTTGGGACTCACCTATAGGTCTCTTATTTACTTAAACTTTTGCTCTGTGTGCATGCGACTATGGAAAATCTAGCCTATTTTAGGATAGAGCACCATCAGTCTTGCAGAGATCGGTTTCCTTAGCTGCTTCATCTCTCCCGTGCTGTTTTGTGCTCTGTACAGTTTCCCCTTTAGATCTAAAAGAAACAGCCCTATCAGTTTAACAGTGCCAGTTTACTTTTGGTAACTACTGAAGCAATTTCTCTAATTTTGAGTAACACTTTCAAGAATGTGCTTCTGAGGAAAGCTTTGGGGATTTCTGTGGCGTCTGAAGTCATGATAGCTTGTGAACAGTAGAAGGCAGACATCTGACAGTGGTGAGGCTGAGCAGGTGCTACCTGCACCCAGCAGATGTGCTGTCTAGAGGAGGAGAGCGACAATGTGCCATAGAAGGGACTGTTTGTGTTTGGAAGCACTACAGGGTTTTGTGAGCTCAGGCATCATTTGAGTGGAAATATATATACAATGGAAAACTAGCGTTTTTCTTAACAAAACCTAAAATAGATGTAGAGTTGAGTTGTGTCTCTGTTCCTTCTTTTGGGAGGAGAAAGGGAACCTGTGGTTCTTAGGGCTGGGTAATATAACTGAAGTGAAAGGGTTTCATTTCCAGTACCCGTCTGTAATGATAGCCTGTGAATTTTCATTGTAAATTTGTTTATGGTGGCCTGAGTTTGTTGTGTTCCTGGTGAAGAATATTGTGATCTCCTTTCCCCTTCTATCACAGAAACCAGTCAGGCTGCTGATCACTGAGCAAAGGTATTTTAGGTAACTAGAAAGATAGTGGCAGTTACTTTTGGTATTTATATCACAGTTAAACAAATTTGCTCATAAATCAAATTTCTTTCTAATTTAATCTCTAGTTTGTAGAGCATTTGGGTAATGTGTGTAACAGTGATGCGAAGGATTTACATTTTATACTTGCAACACCTGACTGCTTTGCTTTCACTGGTGGCTGTCTAGGTTTCAGGCAGAGATGCCTTGCCTTGAAGTCCCAAAGGTCTGATACTGGGAATCAACTGCAGCTCATCAGCGCCAACTCTGCTGAGCACACCAGCACCATTCAGCGCTGCCAGGGCTAGGAACAGCAGCTGTGTGCTGTTTCCAGTAGCAGGAAGGTTAGCTCAGTATCCCAGGAGAACAGCAAGCGATACAGGATATCTCCCAAAAAGGCTTAATATAAAAATAACCCAAGTAAGGGTTATTTTGGGGCAGTCTGTTTAGGATTTCACATATGGTTGGGATTGGACCTGAACCTGGCGTTGACATCGTCTAGTCTAAGTGTCAACAATGGAAGACAAAAGGTAATGGAGGGTTTTGTCCCTTGTGTGTTTGGGCAGCCTCGTTACTTTTATTGCAGTAAAAACTGGAAGGTGATAACAAAGACAAAATTATTGCCACATGAGTCTGGAAGAGAAAGTAAACTCTTATGATGGAGAGGTGCATTTTTAACAAAATAAAAACACTATGATCAAGTAAGCTATTTAGATTCTTGCAGTTGTATGACTTCCAGTTGTACTTCATCAGAAGCCCAGCGTTAGGAAATGTTCAGAATGAAAGGTAGCCATAAATTCTTTCTCAACTCTAGTCTGCCTTGGCTTATTCATTTCCAAATTTGTTGGTGTTCAGAATTAATTGTTTTGTATTGACTCTCTTTACCAACCATTGCCACATATTACCAAGTTTTGAATTCTCTAGGAGCATGCCATGATTGTAGGCAAACTTCAGTTCTCATCTAGTGTAGAACTGCTCTGTAAGTCAAATCCAACATCTGTTTTTTTTTCCATAGCCCATTATACATAGTACATGCATGCCATAGAAGTACCATAGTGCCTATAAATGTTTTCTTGGTCTCATTTTATAGTGTATACATAGTGTATAGATCTCTCTCTAATATATATAAAAGACAATCATTAGATGGTTTGGTTTTTTTTTTGAGTTTAGTTGGACAAAAAAGAATGCTTGAAAGGGATATGGAAAGCTCTATCTATTAGGAAAGAAGAGCAGGACCTTCATGTGCGAGGTTCCTTTGCCTGTTGCATGGAGGCAAATGTCAGTGTAGAATTTACAGACAGATGCAGGAATTTTAAAAGAAAATCTGAAACTGCATAAGTTTGTTCTGTACAAGGGCTTGTGTCAGTATGAAAATGCTGACCATGAATGGGGCTCCTGATGATATATTTTCAAACTATTCTGCATGCACCGGTAGTTGTGCCATGGCATTGTGCACGACCTGAAAATCATGGTCTGGCTGCAAAGTTGAGGTCAGGCATGGTAAACAAAGGAATGATCTTAATGTGTAATATATAACGTATACAGAGATCAGGGAGTTAAGCCACATCTAGTTTTGTATTGCTACATGGAAAGTGTTTTACATTGACTCATGCTTTGTATTTGCTATGGAATTTGGGAAAATTTGGCACACCGCTAATAGAGAGGATGCCAAAAGATCTGGAAAAAATGACAAATGAAGTAGCTAGGCTAAGCCATCCTCATGTGAAATGGAAACCCTAATTACAGTCGCAGAAGATGGAGCTAGAAGGAAGCTTGACATAGCTTTACATATCTCTGTAGACATTATCCCAAGACATGGGCAGTTATTCCTGAAGTGCTGCTCACAGATCTTGGTCTAACCTGTTCTTCAAATCTCCGAGATCTGAGATTGCACAGCTTCTGTTAACAATTTGTTGCAGTGGTTTCCTGATAAGTGAGCTGCCCTTTACAATAGCTAGGCATTCCTTTAGATAAATTGATGCTGTTACTTCTATAATCGGCAGTCAGGTTTACACCTTCTTCTTCCTAAATCTATGTTAGTGTGTGTCTCTTTGCCCTCTGAAATGGTGTCCTTCTCATTCCTTTGAAATGAAGAGAGCAAGGCCAGTGTAACTACAGTAGAGTGATGGTTTTGGTGGAAGGGGAAAGGGCGATGGATGTCATCTACCTGCACTTCTGCGAAGCCTTTGACACGGTCCCTCACCACATCCTTCTCTGTAACTTGGAGAGGTGTAGATTTGAAGGATGGACTGTTTGATAGATTAGGAATTGGTTAGCTGGACACAGCCAAAGGATTGTGATTAATGGTTCTGTGTCAGGGTGGAGACCGATCACAAACAGTGTCCTTCAGGAGTTGGTCTTGGGACTGGTGCTCTTCAACATCTTCATCAGGTATTTGTGCAAACTGGGGGAAGATTCGCTTGAGATCAGCCCTGCGGAGAAGAACTTGGGGGTCCTGGTGGACAGGAAGCTGGACACGAGCCAGCAGTGTGAGCTTGCAGCCCTGAAGGCCAACTGTGTTCTGGGCTGCATTAAAAAAGGGGTGGCCAGCAGGGAGAGGGAGGTGATTGTCCCCCTCTACTCAGCTCTTACGAGGCCCCATCTGGAGTACTGCGACCAGGCACTGGTTACACGCTGGAACAGGTTGCCCAAGAGGTTGTGGATGCCCCATCCCTGGAGACATTTAAGGCCAGGCTGGATGTGGCTCTGGGCAGCCTGATCTGGTGGTTGGCAACTCTGCACACAGCAGGGGGTTGAAACTAAATGATCTTCGTGGTCCTTTTCAATCCAGGCCATTCTATGATTCTATGACACTACATAGTCTGTCGTTGTATGTAATACCTTTGAGTCCAGATTTGCAGTTTATTCAATCTGTGATTATACGAGTATGTTACCTATCTTCCAAAAGGAATGTAACAGGAGAGGTTAAATAACAGAACCATTCTTTAGTAACATATATTCAGGAGCATTTAGCACAAAGCAGCTGTCATTAATAGGGACTAATACTTCATATCTCTGAAAATCCGAGTGTTTACATGCTTTGAAACAATTCTCACGTGATTAATTTCTGGCAGAGACTTGTGGCCTTTTTGTGTGACCAAAGAAAACACTGGTCTGTGTATTGCCAGCACAGATAAACCACTTTTAGCTCCAAGGAGGTCCAGGTGACCAAAATATTGAGTGGAAGTTAATTATTCTTCTGGGTCCCTTCCAACTCAGGATTTTCTATGATTTTTTTATTTTACCTTTACCAGCCTGCAGATGAATGTGCCTTCCTGCTATTGTGATCCATGATGACAGCTGTTGTCATCCCAGCCTCCCACTGTAACCTTGCTGAAGGATTGATCTGCTGCCCAGTTTGTTCCTTGAAGTGATTAATGCTGGTGTCCAACCTGCGTTGTTACCAGTGCCACAAGAAAAATAGTGGATCACTAGTGCTGGTGATGGCAGCCGATGGGACATATATCACCTCTAACCTTCCTCTCCATCTTCTTTTCTATCCATCCTCTTTTCTATCTTCTAATGCTAAAAGTGTTGGAATAGTACCATTGTGTTTGGAAATAGTTTTTTTTTTTTTTCTCAGTTTATGTGGAGACTAAACTTTCAACCATGTAAAAGAGTAGGGAAAAAATACATGAAAGATCAGAACATCTCTTTCCCAAAAGTGCCATTGCATCAGTTCTCTTAAAATCATACTGCTAACTATGCTGAGCTTTGCCAAAGTCGAAGCCAAAACATAGTCTAAAAGAAAAATACTTAATTTAATTGGTTCCTCAAAGTACCAGTGAAATTGTGAAATATTCCTTGGAACACTTCTGTTTTTAAGGAATAACATGAATGTGTCTCAGTTTATTTTATAAAATAGCATTACCCCAATAGAGCAGCACACAACTGTCCTGCTTTATACAACATACTATGCTTTATAATGTGCTGCTACATAGGAATCTTTGGTAGGAAAAATGTGTGAGATAATAAGTTTTGAGAAAATAGCTGGGAAGCACACATCAGCTCTGACAATAAGGGCCACAGCTAGTAGATTATTGAAGTCTAATGCATTATTCATGGTTTCAGACTATCCATCTTCCATTTAGTTTTACACATCAAATACATTGACTTCTTATATATTTCAGTCTTTTGTTTAGATATTATAATTTAACGCTCTGCAGAAGCCCATCAAAAAGCCTTGCTTTACTTGCTTCTCCATTAATTTATAGAGCATCTTATGGTTTTCACCCATGCTTGACATTGATTTGGCACCTTCTAGTATAGCAGACCAAGTCCTGCTGACTGCGTGTAGATTAATTGCAGTTCTTTCCTATGTGAACTGCCCAGCCAACCATGAAAATGTCACTTGGTTTTTGAAAAGTAAGGCCTGCTTCTAAGGAATAGCTGCAGCTCCTGGAATTGGGCCTTGCAGATATTAATACATTTCTGCTAATGATCTCTTGATTGTTATAGGTAAAGCCAGGTCCATTTCTATACGGAATGTTATCACAGCATGCTGCTTCCTCTTTTTTTCCCCCCCAAAAAGCTGCCTTCTTGCAATTTCTAAAAATTTTTAAATTATTTTTTTGTTCTGCAAGCAACCCTTCTCCTTTCCCTGCTCCCTTCCCTTCCTTCAGCAGGCAGCCGAGGTTTCACTCATCCATGTGGCTTGGGGCTGAGTCACCTGTCCCACTGCTACTGGCCTGACAGATGTTGCCCTGTTTTTTGTTCCACACAGTCCTGTCAGATTCCCCCTGGATCAGTACCTCTGGCTCCTGCAAAAACAGATGCTTTGAACTTCAAGAGGCAGAGCCTCCTGGCTGCCGCTGTGACAACCTGTGCAAGAGCTACAACAGCTGCTGCTTCGACTTTGATGAGTTGTGCTTAAAGACAGGTAGGATGGGTATCCTGCCCTGCGTTGGTGGGGGCTGATGATGCCTGGCTTATGTGAATGGTTGGGACTGGCTGCTATAATCCAGCACTCCCTGCCATAATCCGGGTCTTCTTCTGCTCCTCTTGCTGACTGGGCTTGTCTTGATCCAAAATGCAGCCCACGTATCCTTGCTGGGAGTGGTAGGGATATGCATCTATTGCTGCTGAACTTCTGCCATAGTTTCTGCAGAAAAAGGCAGGGTACTGCTTGTACTATCTGAAAAGGAGATATTTTGATACTCATTCACGAACAATAATTGGTATTCAGGCACCAGTTGTCCTTCCAGATTACAGTGTAGAGATAGTAAAGATGGGAGGTTGGTCTCTCAGTGTCAACCATCCTTTTTTCTCCAAAGTGATAACTTAATAACTGAGCAGTTCATGCTTGCTTTTGGATTGTTCATTGCATTTATTTGTGAAAGTACCTTGGAAGCTGGGAGTGCTAAAGCAGTGCAGGTCTGTTCAGAGGTGACAGGCTGGATTTGTTACCATTGCTCCAGACTCTAATTTCCAGATGTCAGGACAAATACAGCACACCGGTAAAGACGTTTACCTTCTATTCATTAGACCCCAGGGAATGGAAATACAGCTCTACATTCACTTTCTTTTTTCAGGACTCACAGGAGAGGGGAACTTCAAAGAGTGTTATGAGTGATGTTTTGTTTCTTAACATAGTGCCTCTGAATTATTAGTGGTACTCATCTCTTTGAGTGTTGGCTTAGTGGTCAGAGTTGACACAGGTGCCTTTCTACTTTTGCCATTAAATGTTTCCTTGCTTTATCAAGGAATTACACTTACGAAGCAAATAAGAGAAGTCTAATGACTAAAATTATCACTGCTCATGGATGGGAGATGTTTGAGAGTACTTCCTCAATTCTGTTTATTATGATATCATTTCGATAGCTTGGTACCAAGACATTGTAAGCTAATCCATGAAAAAAATCATTTGATTCCAGGCCAAGAAATTCCAAACTTAAAGCTAAGACTGTTTTGTCCCAGTGAAAATGACTGAAGAATATGAGGATCTGAAAACTTTCAGTGCATTGCACGATGTTGCAGTTGCATAGGTAGGGGGTTATGTGGGCTATGGGTTATATGGGGTTATAGGGTTATATGGCTATGGGTTTTATGGGGTTATAGGGTT
>NW_024884253.1:12216313-12217821 GCF_019232065.1 Centrocercus urophasianus
GTTATAGGGTTATATGGCTATGGGTTTTATGGGGTTATAGGGTTTTATGGGTTTATAGGGTTATATGGGCTAGGGGTTATAGGGGATTATTGGCTTATATGACGTTATAGGGTTATATGGGCTATGAGTTTTATGGGGTTATAGGGTTATATGGCGATGGGTTATACGGGGTTTATAGGGTTATATGGGCTATGGGTTATATGGGGTTTTAGGGTTTTATGGGGTTATAGTTATATGGGCTTCTAGGGTTATGTGGGCTATGGGTTATATGGGGTTGTAGGGTTATATGGCTGTGGGTTTTATGGGGTCATGGGGTGTGGGGTTACCTGGGTTGGCGCCGGCCTCGCGCTCGCCGTTCCTCCCCCGCCCCGCAACGCCGCCGCCTCCCGCAGCGCTGCGCCCCGCCGCTCACAGCGTGCTGCGGCTGCCGTGCCCGCGGCGCTCCGCCTGGGCGGCGTACAGCTGGGAGCGGCCGGCCGGCGCCGGGGACGCGGAACTGCTGCCGGACCTGACGCTGCTGCTGGTCGCCCAGCGCCGCTCCGTCAGCTCCTACGTCTGCTGGGCCACCGAGAACGGCGTCCGCTGGGCCGCGGCTCGGTACCGCCTGCTTGAGTCGGACGGGGGTGGCCGGGGGAGCGAGGAAGGGGCGACGGCCCCCCCGGTACTCCCCCCGCATGGCTCCTACTGGCCGCAGTTGGTGGCCGTGGCCGCGCTGCTGGCTTTGACGCTGCCGGCTGCCGTCGCGTTGGGGTTGGTGGCTTTTAGGGCGCGGGGCAAAGCGGGGGGGTGCGCGGGGGGGGTGGAGAAAACCCCCCTGAATGGGGAGGGGGGCGTCGGGGGGGAGAGGGGCTGCGTGCAGATGGACGGAGGGAGCGGCGGCGAGTCCGGAGGGGTGCGGTGAGAAATGGGGCAGATGGGGCCGCGGTGGGGCTGAGGATGGGGGGAGGTTTGGGGTTTTTTTGGGGGGGGGGATTGGTGAATTTAACTCAGCGTTATGGGGGGGACCCCATAGCAGTGCCGACCCCACCGCAGTGCTGTGCTCACCCCATAGCAGTGCCGGCCCCACGGCAGCGCTGTGCTCACCCCATAGCAGTGCCGGCCCCACGGCAGCGCTGTGCTCACCCCATAGCAGTGGTGCAGCCAGAGCTCTGGGCGGCTCGGTGGCTCCTCGGAGCTCCGTCCGGCTGCCCGTGTCAGCCCAGAAAGGCTGCGGCCCCTCCGCCTGGCTCTGTGCCTCAGCCCGGCTGTTGCTGAGCGCTCGCCATGTCGCTGTCAGGGGAGCACCGGCACAGGGCTTTGGGAGGCTGGAGAGGAATGAGGAGCTGCCCACCCCACGAAGCTGCGCCCCATCGCAACACAGACGCGGTTCGAGGTGATGTTGATGTTTTTATTTTTTGGTCAACAAATCCAATGTCAGATGTGACAAATTCAATTTCAGATCTGACAAATGCCAATGTCAGAGGTGACAAATCCAATTTCAGATCTGACAAATGCCAATTTCAGATCTT